>NC_050450.1:54829690-55141774 GCF_903995425.1 Onychomys torridus
AGTGGTTGTACAAGTTTGCACTCCCACCAGTGGTGGAGGAATGTTCCCCCTTGCTCTACATCTTCTCCAGCATGAGCTGACTCTTGTTTTTTTTTTTTTTTTTTTTTTTTTTTTTTTTTTTATCTTATCCATTCTAATAGGTGTAAGATGGAATTTCAGTGTCATTTTGATTTTCATTTTGCTGATGGCTAAGGATATTGAACATCTTCTTAAGTGTTTCTTAGCCATTTGATATTCTTCTGTTGAGAATTCTCTGTTTAGATTTTACCCCATTTTTAAATTGGATTATTTAGTTTGTAGATATCTAGTTTCTTGAGTTCTTTATATATTTTAGAAATCAGCCATCTGTTGGATACGGGGTTGGAGAAGATCTTTTCCCATTCTGTAGGCTGCCCTTTTGTCCTGTTGATGGTGTCCTTTGCCTTACAGAAACTTTTCAATTTCATGAGATCCCATTTTTAATCATCCATCTTAATGTGTGCTACTGGTGTTCTGTTCAGGAAATTGTCTCCTGTGCCAATGTGTTCAAGATTATCTCCCACTTTTACTTCTATTAGGTTCAGTGTATCTGGATTTATATTGAGACCTTTGATCCACTTGGACTTGAGTTTTGTTCAGGGTGAGAGATACGGATCTATTTGCATTCTTCTACATGCTGAAATCCAACTGGACCAGCACCATTTGTTGAGGATGTTTTCTTTTTTCTATTGTATAATTTTGTCTACTTTGTCAAAAATCAAGTGTCCATAGGTGTGTGGGTTTATGTCTGGGTCTTTGATTTGGTCCCATTGATCCATCTGTCTGTTTTTATGACAATGCCATGCAGTTTTAAATTATTATAGCTTTGTAATAGAGCTTGAAATCAGGGATGGTGATACCACTGGAGGTTCTCTTATTGTATGGGATTATTTTAGCTATCCTGGGCTTTGTGTTTTTCCATGTGAAGTTAAGTATTGTTCTTTCAAAGTCTGTAAAGAATTGTGTTGGTATTTTGCTGGAGTTTACATTGAATCTGTAGATTGCTTTTGATAAGACTGCCTTTTTTTTTTTTTACTGTGAATTTTACCCATCCTTGAGCATGGGAGATCTTTTCATTTTCTGATATCTCCTTCCATTTATTTCTTCAAAGATTTGAAATTCTTGTCATACATACCTTTCACTTGCTTGGTTACCATTATACCAAAATATTTTATATTATTTGAGGCTATTGTAAGAGATGTTGATTATCTGATTTCTTTTTCAGCCCATTTATCATTTATACATATATAGGAGGGATACTGATTTTTTTTTTTTTTTTTTAGTTAATCTTGTATCCAGTCACTTGACTAAAGGTGTTTATCAGCTGTAGGAGTTCCCTGGTAGATTATTTGGGGTCATTTGTGTATACTATCATATCATCTGTGAATCAAAGTATTTTGACTTCTTCCTTTCCAATTTGTATTCCCTTGATCTCCTATAGCTGTTTTATTGCTCTGGCTAGAACTCCTAGTATTGTATTGAAAATTGAATAGGTATGGAGAAAATGGACAATCTTGTCTTGTTCTAGTGGAGTTGCTTTGAGTTTCTTTCCATTTAGTTTGATGTTGGCAATCAACTTGCTGTATATTGCTTTTATTATATTTAGGTATGTCCCTTACATCCTTGATCTCTCTAAGACTTTTATCATGAAGGGGTGTTGGATTTTGTCAAAGGCCTTTTTAACATCTAATGAGATGATCAAATGTTTTTTTTTTTTCTTTCAGTTTGTTTATATGGTGGATTACATTGACAGATTTTCCTGTGTTGAACCATCCCTGTATCTGAGGGATGAAACCTACTTGGTTATGGTGAATGATCTTTTTGATGTGTTGCTGGATTTGCCTTGCCAGTATTTTATTGAGTATTTTTGCATCAATGTTCAGGAGTAAAATTGGTCTGTAATTCTCTTTCTTTGTTGGGTCTTCATGTGGTTTGGGTATCAGGGTGACTGTGACCTCATAGAAAGAATTTGGCAATGTTTCTTCTGCTTCAATTTTGTGGACTAATTTGAAGAATATTGGTATTAGCACTTCTTTGAAAGTTTGGTAGAATTCTGCATTAAAAGTGTCTAGCCCTGGGCTTTTTTTGTTTGAGAGACTTTTAATGACTGCTTGCTTCTACTTCCTTGGGGGTTATTGGTCTATTTAAATTGTTTATCTGACCTTGATTTAACTTTGGTAAGTAGTATCTATCAAGAAATTTGTTCATTTGTTTTAGATTTTCCAATTTTGTGGAGTACAGGTTTTTGAAATATGACCTAATTATTTTCAGGATTTCCTCAGAGTCTGTTATGTTCCCCTTTTCATTTCTAGTTTTGTTGATTTGGATATTTTCTCTCTGCCTTGTAGTAAGTTCGAATAATGGTTTATCTATTTTGTTGATTTTCTTGAAGTACCAACTCTTTGTTTCATTGAATCTTTGTATTCTCTTTATTTTTATTTTATTAATTTCAGCCCCCAGTTTGATTATTTTCTGCCATGTACTCCTCTTAGGTGTGTCTGCTTCCTTTTTGTCCTAAAGCTTTCAGGTGTGTGGTCAAGTAGCTGGTATGAGATCTCTACAAATTCTTCATGCAGGCACTGAGTGCTATGAACTTCCTTCTTAGCACTGCTTTCATTGTATCCCATAAGTTTGGGGATGTTATACATTTGTTTTCATTGAATTTAGGAAGTCTTAAACTTCTTTATTTCTCCCTTGAGCCAGTAGTAACTCAGTAGAGTATCGTTCAGTTTCCACGAGTTTGTAGGCTTTCAGTTATTTCTGTTGTTGAAATCCAGCTTTAATCCATGGTGGTTTGAGAAGATACAGGGAGTTATTTCAATTTTTTTGTATCTGTTGATACTTGCATTGTGGCCAAGAATATGGTTAATTTTGGAGAGGATTTCATGCAGTGCTGAGAAGAAGGTATATTCTTTTGTGTTTGGGTGAGATATTCTCTAGATAGTTGTTAGGTCCATTTTAGTCATAACATCTGTTAATTCCATTATTTCTCTATTTAGTTTCTCTGTCCATTGGTAAGAGTCAGGTGTTAAAGTCTTCCACCATTATTATGTGGAGTTCTATGTGTGATTTAAGCTTTAGTAATATTTCTTTAACAAATGTAGGTGTCCTTACATTTGGGGCAGAGATGTTCAGAATTGAGACATCATCTTGGTGAATTTTTCCTTTGCCCTTCTCCATCTCTTTTGATTAATTTTGGTTTGAGGTCTGTTTTGTTAGATAGTAGGATAGCTATACCAGCTTGCTTCTTAGGTTCATTTGATTGGAAAATATTTCTCCAGCCCTTTACTGTGAGGTAATGTCTGTCTTTGATGTTGAGATGTGATTTTTGTACAACACAATGATGGATCCTGTTTTCAGATATATTCCATTAGCCTGTGTCTTTTATTTGGCAAATTGAGTCCATTGATACTGAGGGATAATAATGACCAATGATTGTTAATTCCTGTTATTTTGTTGTTGTTGGTGGTGGTGGTGGTGGTGGTGGTGTGTGTGTGTGTGTCTGTCTGCCTGTCCATGTCTGTGTGTGTGTGTGTGTGTGTGTGTGTGTGTGTGTGTGTGTGTGTGTGTTTGTGTGTTTCCCTCCCTTGAGTTTTGCTGGTGGGAGCTTATCTATTGCCTGTGTTTTTGTGGGTGTAGTTAACTTCCTTGGGTTGGAGTTTTCCTTCTAGTACCTTCTATAGGACTGAATTTGTCGATAGATATTGTTTAAATTTGACTTTGTCATGAAATATCTTGTTTTCTCCACTTATGGTGATTTACAGTTTTGTTGGTTATAGTAGTCTGGGCTGGCATCTGTGATCTCTTAGAGTCTGTAAGACATCAGTCCAGTCCTTCTAGATTTTAGAGTCTCCACTAAGAAGTCAGGTATGATTCTAATAGGTCTCCCTTTATACACTACATGACCTTTTTCCCTTGCAGACTTTAATATTCTTTTTTGTTGTTGTTCTGTATGTTTAGTGTTTTGATTATTATGTGGTGGAGGGATTTTCTTTTCTGGTCCAATCTATTTGGTATTCTGTAAGCTTCTTGTACCTTTATAGGTATCTCCTTCTTTAGGTTAGGAAAATTTTCTTCTATGATTTTGGTAAATATATTCTCTGGATTTTTGAGCTGGGTTTCTTTTCCTTCTTCTAATCCTATTATTCATATGTTTCGTCTTTTCATATTGTCCCAGATTTCCTGGATGTTTTGTGTTAGGAATTTTTTAGATAACATTTTCTTTGACTGATGAATGTATTTCCACTATGGTGTCTTCAACACCTGAGAGTCTTTCTCCCATCTTTTGTATTCTGTTGGTGACACCTGCATCTGTAGTTCCTCTCACTTACTGTGGGAGCCCACAAAAGCTTCCTAGTGAAATCTGAGCTTGCTTTACACAGCAGGGCTGCATTAGGGGATGGCTTGACCACATGCATGATTACCACGTGTTTGGGATGGTCTGTACTTGTCTGTGCTGGGGGGATGTCTTTTGCTTTACCCCTTGGCACTCCTTTAAAAACCCTTTAGAAGAGACAGAAGGGGCTGGTGGGTTTTGACCCAAGCCCTCCCAAGCTATCCTGTGTTTCTGTCTCTTTCCTCTATATTTCTATCTACATGTTCCTCATTTCTCTCTTCTGAAGAGTACCCTGGGGGAAAAAGTGGGGGCAGGCCCCCACAACTTACTCAGATTTTCCATGTCCAGAATGCCCTCTGCTTGTGTTTTCTATATTGCTTCTATTTCCATTTTCAGGTCTTGAATAGTTTCTTTCATCTTTTTTGTTTTTTTCTTGACTTACTTTTAGAGATTTATTATTTCTCCCAATTTTTTGTTTGACTTTTCCTCAATCTTTAAGAGATTTTTTTTCATATCTTCTTTAAGGACCTTGATCTTCTTCAGTCATTTTTAAGGTCATTTCTCTGTGCTTCAACTGTGTTGGATTGTACAGGTCTAGCTGTTGTAGAATAGCTGGGTTCTGGTGATGCCATATTGCTCTTTCTGTTACTGATTGTGTTTTTACACTGGCATTTAGGCATCTGGATTTGGGATGACTATAGATCATCTAGGGGTAGATTCCTGCCTGCATTTGTCTTTGTTAGGGTGTTTTGTTCCTTGGTTTCTCTTTCCTTTCTGGTCTTCTGGCCTAAATGGCCAAAGGTTCTGGTGACTACCAAATCTTCAGGTCCACTGTGGAGTCCACTCTAGGGGTTTAGGTATTAGGGTCCTTAGATTTGGCCTGGCCTCTGGTAAAGCAGAAGTCTTCTTCTGAAGTTGTAGAGCATGATATGGAGCCCGAGGGCTGGGCATGGGGGTGGAGTCCCTAGATCTGGTCTTGCCTCTGGGGTCCCTAGGACCAGCTTGGCCTCCAGCACAACTGCTAGGGCCAGGATCCCTAGATCCGGCCTTGGTCTGTGCTTCGGTAAAGCTGGTCTGCTTCTGAAGTTGTAGGCCTAGGGTCCCTAGATCCACCTGGTAGGGAGGTAGGGTGGGATGCAGTCTGGTGTTGTTGGGCAGGCTGAAAGGGGTTTGGTGGACAGTGGGCGGTGTCTTACCACTAGCTTGGCCTTCCATAAGGCGTATAGGGCTGTGAGTCCTAGGGTTCCTAGATCCTGCTTGACTTCTGGTAAAGCCAAAGACTTCTTCCAAAGTCATAGGCTGGGATATGGAGCCTAGGGGTGGGGGTGAGATCTGGGGTCACTGGATGGACTTTAAGAGGTTTAGCCAGTGGTAGGTGATATCTTCCCTTGGGTCCCTAGGACTACTCTGACCTCCAGTAAAGCTGCCAGGGCTGTCCCAAAGTCTCTTTTAAAACCTAAAATCTCTTAAAATTCTGTTTCGCAACTGCAGGCTTCTATAACATCAAAATCAATTAAATGCTTTTTTTACTTTAAGAGGGCAGAACCAGGGCACAGTCACAATCAAGTCAAAGCAAAACCAAGTTTCAACCATGTAAATAACACAATATCTAATGTCTAGGATTCACTCATGATCTTCTGGCCTCCTCTAAAGGGCTTAGGTCACTTCTTGGGCTCTACACTCAGCAACATAAGCAGTCTGTTTTCTAGGCTCCAGCTGGCTCCATTCAGTGGATGTTGCCTTTCTTGGCATCTGTCTTGTGGTATTGCCATCTCCAAAATGATGGAGTCATCTGCTGTAACTGGGCTACACTTTCACCAATAGTGTCTCCTGGACTCTATTCATGATGCAAAGCCTTAACTTTCTCCATGACTGCTTCAGTCCTGGGGCTCCCACTGATACTCCAGGTATACCTTCACCAATGACCTCTTCTGGCTTCTCACTGTGCCAAGTCTCAGCTTCTCTCCATGACCCCTTCATAGCTTTAAAAACAGTACTACCTGGATGACTCTTACACTATCAAGTTTGGTTCCCAGTGCAAGTTACAACCTTGGCCATCTCTAGAACACAGCTTCTGTGTGCTGACTCTAAGGAAATACTTCCCAGAAGATTTCACCTCAATGATGCTGGTCTCTTCTTAATTACCACTAATTTCTCAGCTTCAGCTGACCAGCATCGATTATCCCAGCAAAGCCAAGGTTTAACTTTAGTGATTCTGGTATCTTGTTTATCGCAGCCAATTATTCAGCTCCAACTGACCAGACACCACAGATTTTCACACAAAAGCCCTGGTAGAATCTTTGCTTTCTTCTAAAATGTCACAATCCAGGCCCCCACCATCTGCACTACTCTCCACATTCTTATCTTCCAAGCTCCTACAGAACAGCCCGCTGAGCTGTCAGCGTTCAGTGGCTTCTCTAGCTCAGTGTTTCAAAGTCCTTCTATAATGTTCCCTTTGTGATGGGTCTAGAGCATTTGATGACAGTTAAGACAGGAAGGATAGTGCAAATGTTGCTTATCATTATCACATATTGACTAAACTCATGATTTCAGCATGTGTTTAGGTGGGTGCAGCACCCATGCACCAATCTCATCTCTGGAAAACAACATCTCAGAAGAATTAGGACATGGATTAAGACCAAATTGTTAGGAGTTGAATCATTTCTGGCCTTGCTGATTGGGTTCAAATTCTAGCTTTGCCCCACAGTACCAGTGAACTTAGGCTACTTGTCTAAACTAGTTTTCATTTTCTGTTCAGTCCCTCCCCTCCCCTTTCTTTTTCCTTCCCTCCTTCCTTCCTTTCTTTTTTTCCTTTTTAAAATTTCTTTTTCTTTTTCTTTTTTTTATAAAATGGGATAACCATAGTTTCTAATTCATGTAATTGTCAGGGTGGTTCATTAAATCGATAAACACAGTAAATGCTCAGCAGATCATTTGGCACATGGTGAGCACTCTATTTTATGTGCATCAATAAATTAATAACTAGAAATATTTGATCCTTATAGTCTGGTCTCTACCAGCAGAGACTCCATGAATCTTCTATGAAATCCTTGGAGTATCAGGATCACCCATAAATCTTTCCTCTACCTTCTTATTCTCTTCTTTCTGTTTCTTTTCCTCATCTCTACATATTTTCTTTCTAAGTCAAATTTGTGTTCTGCTTATGGCCCTCTGATAAATAAAGAGAACATCTCCAAGGATGCTACTGTCTGCCTCTGTAGTCTGCCAAGCTGGTATTACCATTAGCTAATGGGGATGATTTAAAGTGAATATCTGTAAAAACAAAACAAAACAACAAAAACCACAATAACATGGATGGTTTTTATCCATCTAAAATCTGGAGATTCTGGGAATACCTCAGTGTAGTATTGGCCAGTTTTAATGCATCTCTGGTGTTCCCTCTCTTCTGCATCAGGACAGCCCTGACTACTAGCAACACATGTGCTCAGGGCCTCCACACTTCACCCTATGAGACAGTCTCCATTCCCTGTGCTTGACAACCTGTGGCTGTGGGATCTAATTAAGAGGGGAAACCTTAGGAAGATCTTTGCAGCCTAGGCAATTATGCATGGACGCCCTATATAGAGTGCTATGAAGGAAGCAACTAAACAACAAGGCCAGATTTCTTTAAATTTAGGGACTTCTAAATCCAGGGCTAATGATCAATAATCTTAGAAGAATATAAAAAAATGGTTTTACTCATTCACAGACCAAGTACAAGAATCCACACCAAGAGGCTACTCTAGTATGAAAGTCCTGTGTCCCAGTGGATCCCAGTTGTGTTACCGGAAAACCTTCTCCTTATAACCAAGACAGCAGACACAGTTCTGACTCTTGGCTATCCCATAAGAAACCTCCAGGTAGCTGCCAGGATCATGCCCACTGACCCAGAGCCACATCCACTTGTATTTTTCCCTCTACACAGCTCCCTCCCCATCTTACCACAGGGATTCTCTTCCTCGAATGCCTGGGGCTCTAGGAAGTTCTTTAATATGGAGATGATTGATACTCTATACAAATAGAGGAATAGTTGTGGTACAGAAACAACACTCTGTATCATAGTTTAAATGAGACATAATTGAACCAGCCTGTTTCACCTACACTTAGAGGAGAAATTAAGCAATACTTGCCAATATAGTCAACTGGGCTGGACCTCGGTATGGATCATGTTTCCGACACTGAGTTCCTAAGTTAATTCTAAGCAGAGAGAAAGTAACAGATGTGTCCCTATCTTTGGTTTTGGTCATTAAGGCTGCCACTTAAGAAAACATAACTAGTTCTCTAAGGGATAAACCCACACTTGAGGAATTCTCAATAGTCTAGTCACTGCAGGAATAGTGACAGGAAGTGAGAGCTTCCTTTTATCTCCTAGACTAGGGTGTAATGATAAATTGAAAGTCATGGACACATTACTACAATCAAATAATTCAGTCATTAAAAACTCTAACTTTCACATTTGACAAATGTAGATGATACAACTTGATGCTTGAAGGACCTCCATTAAGTCGTTATCTTCTGTGTCTCTGCTCCTCATTTGTGCAATACTCTTGAAGTTTCTGCTAGTCAGGGTTGTTCTAAGATTCAGTGGATGATTTCTACTGTTTTGGTTAGGGTTTTCTGTTGTTGTTTGTTTGTTTGTTTGTTTGTTTTTGTTTTTGTTTTTTTTTCTAGACAGGGTTTCTCCATGTAGCTTTCCTGGAACTAACTTGGTAGCCCAGGCTGGCCTCGAACTCACAAAGATCCGCCTGGCTCTGCCTCCCGAGTGCTGGGATTACAGGTGTGCGCCACCACTGCCCGGCCTTTTGGTTAGGTTTTTATCCAACTTGACACAAGATAGCCTCAAATGGGAAGAGGAATTTCCTTTGACAAAATGCCTCCTCCATCAGTTTGCATGTAGACAGGTCTATGGGGCTTTTTTGTTGGTGGTGGTGGTGCTGATGATGGATAGAGGGGGGCCCAGTGCACTGTGGACAGTGCTATCCCTAGGCAGATGGTCCTAGGTTGTATACAATGCAAGCTGAGCAAGCCATTGAGAGTACTCCAGTTAAGAAAAGTTCCTTCATGGTCTCTGCTTCAGTTACTGTCTCCAGGTTTCTGCCCTGTTTGAGTTCTTGCCTTGGCACCCTTCAATGATAAATTGTGATGGGGATGTAAGCTAAATAAACCCTTTCTTCCTCAAGTTGCTTTTGGTCATGGTGTCTTTACCAAAGTAATAGAAAGCAAAATAGAACATCAACAAAGGCTTAGAAAAGTCTCTGTCACAGAAAAAGTAATTAACATTTGTTAGTTACTTTTTGAGGAGTTAAGTCACATTATAACTTTCTACATCTGAAGTGTCATCACTGATTCATTCAAAGCTCTGAGGGTCTGTTTGGATGGAAAGCTACAACTATCAAGCACTATGTCATAGGGTCTCCTTCCAGAGGCTGGGAAACTAGACGATACAGTGGGTAGAAGGAAGATTGCCCCATGAATCAGAATCTCATTGCATGAATCCAAGCTCCTCCTTTGAGGAGCACAGCAGGCCTGAACCATGCTTAGCAAGTCCCAGCCAGCAGTGCAGATCATTGCCTTCAAAGCACTACCATCAAGCAGATGAGGTGGCATAGGCCACCACACACCCTGGCACTTGAATTGTAAGAGATCAGTGACCTATGACCGACAGGGAGTATCTGGCAAGCAGTAGGCTAAAGAAAGAGCTGGAGTCATTTCAGACTCACTAACACCATCTTCTGTGCCATCTAGACTTGGTCAGCTGGACAGGACTCCTAGGTTATTGGCACCATAGGGACCTTTCAGGGAGCTGGTTTCTTGCTGTGACACCATGGGTACTCTTTGGAAAGGAATGCTAGGAAGTGATGCCCATTACATACAAGGGTAGGAACAACATTCATTTCTGCATTGTAATTTAAGGCCTGTCACGGCTCTCCATCCCCAAAGCCTTGTTTTCTCTAATACCTCATCACCAGCTGCTGCATCTGCTCCCACCTGTCCAGTATTTCTAATAACTCTGTCACCACTTATAGATAGCCTTGCTCTTAGCAGTGCCCCGAAGTAAGCTGTAATACAACATCTTGACCTGGGAGTAACTACTCTGACCTTTCTTTACACATACTTTCTCTCTTCCAAACCTACAGAGGCTGTTCATTCATTCATTCAGAAGTAGTTTCTGGGTGCCCACTGTATGCCAGGCTCTGCTAAGTGTTGAAGATACAGTTGCGAGCAGGACAGTCATGGAAAAAGCATACACTCTGCTATAAAGTTTGAAACATGGAAATCGATGAGATCAGTTCTGATGGTGAAAAAGGCAGTGAAGGGTGGGGAGACAAGCCAAGTCTGTTGGCACAAGCTGTCTCAGCTCAACTCTTTTTTTAATTATTTTTTAAAAGATTTATTTATTTATTATGTATACAGTGTTCTGCCTGCATATATGTCTGCATGCCAGAAGAGGGCACCAGATCTCATTACAGATGGTTGTGAGCCACCATGTGGTTGCTGGGAATTGGACTCAGGACCTCTGGACGAGCCTTAACCTCTGAGCCATCTCTCCAGCCCTCGGCTCAACTATTAGCAGTGCCTCTTGTTGGTTGTATGGCCTTGGGTAAGTCATTGAAGGGTCATAGAATGTGTCCTGGTTTTCAAAGTGAGGATTACAATAACGTTCTTCTTCCACAGAGCATGAGACAAGTCCTGGACTATGAGAGTCAGATGGAGAACTAGAAAGGGAATGTTTCAATGCAAGGAGAAAGTAAGGACAAATGTCTTATGATGGAAATAATCTTAAATGATTCTGTTTAGTAGACAGCTCTTCACTTGCATGCTGGAAGTATCCTGATTTGCTTTCTCTTGTGATGAACCACTCTGAAAAAAAGCAAGTTGGTGAGGAAAGGTTTTATTTCATCATAGAGGTGGTCCATCATCCAAGGAAGCTGAGGTAGGAGCTTAAGGAGGGGGCTTGAAGCAGAAAGTGCAGAGGAACATGCTTACCGCCTGTTCAGCTACATTTCTTGTAGAGCTTAGGCCCATCTGCCTGTTGATGGCACCATCCACAGTAGGCAGGGCCCTCCTATATCAATTAGTAATTAAGAAAATGCCCCACAGATATGCTCACAGGATAGTCTGATGCTGACAACCCCTTAGTTGAGACTGTTTTGGGTAAGTCTGGGCTGTGTCAAGTTCACAGTTGAAGCTAATCAGGTGAAGGATTAATGATAATAAGAAGAGGGTGGTGTGAGTAGAGAGGCCCTAGATCATGGTGGCCTTAGAACAGTGGTTCTCACCTTCCTAATGCTGTGACCCTTTAACACAGGTCCTCATGTTGTGGTGACCCCTAATCATAAAATTATTATGTTGTTACTTCATAACCGTAATTTTGTTGCTGTTATAAATCAGAATGTAAATATCTGTGTTTTCTGATGGTCGTAGGCCACCCCTGTGAAAGGTCAAAGGGGTCACAATGCACAGATTGAGAGCCATTGCCTTAGACGCTATGTTGAGAATCTTGGATTCATTCTACCTGATTAGGCTTTAACTACCTAAATGTAAAGCCTGACCTCTGATCTGCTACCTATGGAAATCTTGGTAATGCTTCCAAAACTTTTTCTTACTAATTGTGAGTGTGAAACCAAAGAGGGAGCCCCACTCACTGCAGAATCACACAGCACAGTGTGTTGCATAAAAGATGTAGCTATCCTTTGAATGGTAGATGGGTAGATAGATGATGAGTGGACGGATAAGTGATTATCAGTGTCAGACCTGTAGTCTGATCTGCAAGTCAATAACAGCAACAACCAAGAATACTAGATAGCCAAAGTAGACTTCACTGGAAGCAAAAGGTAATCCAGAAAGCACCAGAGAAAACAGGAGTGCACCAAGAGTAGACAGGTAGAGCTTGTTTTGATAGACTTAAGATTTCATTTTCTTTGTTTTGTTTTAGCTGTAGCTATTATTATGTGAACTTGGGAAAATTACTCCAAAGAAAAAGTTCACAGTGTTTTACTTATCCAGATGTTTGACATTTAGCAACCTCAGTCTCTAACTTCTATAAAACAAAACAACCCAGAAAAACATACCCCTTTGAGACCAAAAGGACGAATCCCAAACTCCAAAACCAACTATACCTTGAAGGGAAAACACCTTAACTTGAACCTGGGGTTGTGACTACAAAGTAGAGAGAGCCCAGAATGAGATTGTCTTCAGCCAACTTATTTTCGTTCCTCTCTCTGCCTCCATTTCCTCTCCTTCACATATTTACTGCACATCCACTGGGCATCCAAGATAGAGCTGTTGCTATTGCTAAAGCAGTGAAGAACATGGGTGTGCCCCACTTCCCTGAAGGACTTTGATTCCCCTTTGTTTCTGCTTTCCAGTCCTCTGGCTCTGTCTCCCTTCATTAGATTCTGAAACCAAAGTTTCAGGGGTCAAATTATGTCTGTCCCATGTAGTCATCTTTCTCTTTCTCAAACATCAGAAGCCATTGTGAAGGCCTGGGGATGTGGCTGAAGCCTTGGCCAGAATCTGATCCACATGCCCTTGGGCAGGTCCCATGTTTTCTCTGGCCCTCAGTTTCTTTATAGACAAGGGGACAGGTACTTTCCTATGTCATATTCTGTGGCTCTGGGCAATACCTCTGCACATGATAACTTAGCTAATCCCTCCTAGTCACATGTTGTGGCATTTGAAAAAATCATCACAAGCCACATCTGCCAGCCCGTTACAACACCTGCCAGAAAAGAGCTTTAACGATCTTAACAAAAAAGCAGGTCCTTTTCATTTCTCTGATGAAGACACTGACTTTAAAGCTGAGAAGAGACAACGATGTGCCATTTGATAGGATTCAGAACATTAAAGGCGGGTGAGCTGGTGTTTGGAACAATCTCTCAGGTCAAATCTAATTTTATCTGAGCTGATGTTTCCAAACTCCAGTAATTGCTCCCAGCATAACCACAGATTCCTTGTTATAAGTTTGTAAAGGCAACTACTACAGGGGCCTCCAGAGGAGAGTCCAGCAGATGGCTTTTGTCTTTATTGCTGTTAGGTCTGGGACACTGAGGAGCCGGCTTTGATCATGTAGGTTGTAGCTGACCTGCAGAAAAGCCACTGAATCTGGACTTGGGTCCCTCCCTTAAAAAGTGTGGCAGTGCCATAGAACTGCAATGTCCTCCTCCATAAGTTCTTCCAATTGAACTTGATGGTTTTGTGTCCTGGCTTCCAGAAGACTATTGCTGAAGACAGATGGGGAAAAGGTTGAGTGTGCCCAGTGCGGGGGCTATTATACTAGTGAACATAAAAGGAAAATTCCAAGCAAAGGACATTGAAACATTAGAAGAATCAGGAGGCCATCAAATGAGAAAGACTTCTCCACGATTCTAGCTGCTGCCTAGAGTAATGTCACCTCCACCCTTGGACAGCCAGTATCTGGAATGACAGGCATGGGGATCCTGACAATTCCACTATGGCGTAGATTCACAGTGCACAATGGAAGGTTTGCAGACTCTTGCGGAACTTTTATGGAAGTTCCATTTTGTGTATCCATGCTTGCAACCTCCTATCACACTCCTCAGTCCTTTCCAACCTCCAAAGTCTCCAAGGAAGTCCTACTTTCTTCTTTTTAACCTGTGTCTCAAAACTTATAATTCTGAACACCCAAATAAAGGGCTATTTTGCTCTTTTTAGTCCCCAGTTTTTGAGTGTGAACTGGATAGCAGGCCATGGAAAGGCAAAGTCAAGAGACAAAAATCACAAGATGGCTCAAAGACTCTGTCCATGACTGCTTCAGTGACTTGGGAAAAGGTGTCAGCCTAGTGTTAAGAATTGCAGAAGGATAATAAAGTAAAGGCAATAAATAATAAAATAAAGGCAATAAGGCCCTGTGTCTTCAACAGACTCCTGCATTCAACAGGAAAGTTGAAGAACTAGAGGCATGTTCAGTGGTTTAAGAGTGCATGGTGCTCTTCCAAAGGACCCTACTTCAGTTGCCAGAACCCAGGTCAGACTCCAAAGCCTCTGGTCTCCTTGGGTACCTGTACCCACTCATGTGCACATACCCATATACAAATACACCTATATATAATTAAAAATAGTAAAAACAAATCGTAAAAAATAAACCAAAGGGAATTGGGTGGAGAAATATATTTGTAAGAACACAACCAGAGTCTTGAGCAATTCCTCTGGCTGAGTCCATCCCTACTGTCATATGTACTGTCTTCAGAATAAGACACCACAAAGCAGACCAGAGAGTCAAGTCTAAGACCCTTGGAAGTTTATATTTTAACCACTTTGTGGTAAGTCTATAGCAAAGACCATGAACTTGATTCTTACTCAGAGAAACAGGCATGTGAAAAGACAAAAGCAAAATAAATACATTGAACCTCAAGAAGCTTGTTTGGAATATCAAGAGGTGATGCCTGGAGGAAAGAGGGCAAATTTTATTTATAGACAACAGATTGCAGAGGGGAATTTTGAAGAAGAGCTCTAACTCCTGCTCTGTAGAAAGTGAAAATCGGTGTGTTTAAGAGAGAATTCATTAAAACTTCCAAGCTGTGGAGAATGTTTTTATGCTGTAGAAGTTGTGGAAGAGAGGTGGGGTGATGACAAGCCATGGAGCATGACAGGAAGTCTTGCAGAACCAGGAGCAGATGTCTCAGGCTTGAGGATACCAGCCACACCTTGCATCAGCCACCCTAACATCTGTCTTTGCTCATGACTGGTAGGTAGATACACACCCAGTCTAGTTTGTCTTATGTTGCTGCGATAAGCACCCTGACCAAAAGCAACTTGAAGAGGAAAGGGTGTATTTCCACTCACAATTTATAATCCACTAGGAAGGGAATTCAGAGAAGAAGCTCAAGGCAGGAACTAATGCAGATGCCATGGAAGGGTACTGCTAACTGGCTTGCTCCACATGGCTTGCTCAGCCTGCTTTCTTATGCAACCTAGGACCGTATTACCAAGGGTGGCACTGCCCACAATGGGCTGACCCTCTCTTATTAATCACTAATCAAGAAAATGCCCCCACAGACTTGCCTACAGGCCAATCTGAGGCATTTTCTCAATTGCGGTTTCCTCCTCCCAGATGGTACTAGCCTGTGTCCAGTTGACCAAAAACTAACCAGCACCATGCCTCAACCCCTATCCAATCTCATAACTAAAGTCATTCTCCTCTCTGGACGGATAACAAGAGATGAGGAAAAGATCTAAAATGTGTAGGGAATTCACATAAAAGAAATTAAGTTTTAAACATCAGCAAATGAGTTGCCTTGAATTGGTGAGATTACATTATTTTTTTAAAATATCAATGAGCATGTGGGGCTTTGACACTGACATCAAGTATTTCATAGATGGAGTTTTGTCTTTCTAACTTTGATTTTTTTGTCTATGATATTATTCCTATCTTTTAAAAATACTTGTTTTTTATGTAATTGTGTGTGTGTGGGGGGGAGGATACATGCATGCTAGTGTCTGAGGAATCCAGAAGAGGAGCTGGAGTTTCAGACCATTATAAGCTTCTCCACATGGGCACTTGGAGCTAAGCTTGAGTCTTCTGAAAGAATGGCAAGTGCTCTTAACTGCTGAGCCATCCCTGCAGCCCCCATGTATTCCCATCTTGATGCCACTAGTAGAAATAGGCAGGGTAACACTGGTGTGCATGGATATGGGGATCACAGCTCTGGGATGCCATGGCCATCCTTGGCAGGGAAGCTGGCTGAACAGTCTGGGCAGAGTTGAGGCTGTTCATTGGCACTTGCTGCTTTTCTTTTTGTTCTTCATGTAAGCATTAGCTTGCTATCAGTTATGAATTGTTGACCATCTACTGTTTCCTGCCATTGTGTCACGTGCTCCATGGATTTTGTTTAGATTGCTTAAGATCTGATTGAAGTTGATGGTATGTATCTAAGACTTTATGACTGAGTGGACGGAGATTGGGAAGAATGGGTGGCAAATGTGGAACTTAAAAATCTTTCCCACTTAAGTCTCTTTTCAAATAGGAATGGTTTTAGTCAAATGAAACTGCAGAACGTGCACACAAAATAGGATTGTCTGAAGGACCCTCCATGGATCCTTTTAATTGTTAGGAATTTAATAAGTACTGCCATTTACTTTGGCTGTCCACTGTTTAATTTTTTCCTGTGCATGAGAGGTTGTGGTTTGGATGGGAAAACCATTTGTACTGGCTTTAGGGGAACACCAGCAAACATCCCTTGTAAGGCTGAAATTCAGCACAGTTTTCCAGATCACCTGTTCTCCCATCACCTCACAGCTCCACACTGTGACCCATACAAGACCTGAGGGCTCACCATGAGGTTGTATAACAGGAATCTTAGAGGTCTTATTAATAAAATCAAACCTGAAGCTAGGTATTGGGGTGAATGCTGGAAGATCAGAGAAGCAGAACAAGCCACAGCTACCTCACCTTGCCAATTCCTCAGCTGATCCTGTTTTCTCAGACTGGAAGCCGCTGTGTCCTCATCCAAATGAATCTCAGCTGAACTGCTGCTCAAAAGCCTAAAACTTAATTGACCCCAGTTCCTGGTTTTCACACCTTGTATACCTTTCTGCTTTCTGCCATCACTTCCTGAGATTAAAGGCATGAGTCACCATGCCTGACTGTTTCCAGTGTGGCCTTGAACTCACAGAGATCCAGATAGATCTCTGTCTCTGGAATGCTAGGATTAAAGGTGTGTGTGTGTGTGTGTGTGTGTGTGTGTGTGTGTGTGTGACACCATTTTCTGGCCTTTATGTCTATCTAGTGGCTGTTCTGTTCTTTGACCCCAGGTAAGTTTATTAGGGTGCACAATATTTGGGGAACACAATATCACCACAGCGTTGTGCACCAGGAAAGGGTCCTCGCCTCTTGTTTATTCCTGTGTTTTACAGAGCAAACATGAAGTGATTTTTGCAAGAAGCAGATAAACATTATGGATCTGGAAATGTAATCTAGCCTCAGCTGGGACAAACATGCACCTGGAGACTCTGGAGCAAGCTGAGATCATTTGCAAACTCTCCCCTTGCAGAGGGTAAGATCCCTGCCTTGGCTAGCTCATTGCAAGGCAACTGAGTTCTCATGGGTCATTCGTCAGGTAATATTGCTGTCTCTCCAAGTCTATGGGCTCTGCAGTTTCTAAGTCTTTCTGTTAGGAGAAATGATGGGTTCATATATAAAACATGAAGAAAGAAAGCATTATTCAACCTCCATTTCTATCCATTTCCTGCTACAAGAAAAGATGATGCGCAGCCTTAGGCAACATCTCAAACAGTTCTTGCTCATTCAGGTGATTTCAATTCAAGCAATGAGACCCATTCATTTCCAGATCCTGAACCTACTCTAAAGAAACCCATTTGCCAACATTCTTCTAGCTGTCAGGCTCAGTACAGGCAAGCAGCAGCACTTACTGATGGATGGCATGGTCCTGATGGAGATTAATACAGTCAAAAAAGAAGCCATGTCCCCTCCTTTCTGTCCCCTCACAACCCAAGTAATGTGCTTTGAATGTATGTTATGCCTCATAGGTTAGTATCTTTGAACTCTGGGTCCCCAGCTGTTTGGGAAGGTTGTTATGCCCTTAGGGAGCAGAGTCTCTGCAGGAAATCTCTGGCTCCTTAAGGGTGGGCCTTGAGGGTTTATAGCTAGGCTCCACTTCCTGTCTGCTCTCTGCTTCCTGACTTCTGGTGACCATGTCTCTCACCTAATAGAGTGCATCCCTTCTTCAACTGTGAGCCAATTTAAACCGTTCTTCTTGAGTCTTTATCAGATTGTTTTGTCATAAAGGTGAAGAAAACCGTTTACACTTCAGGTATCTCCTGGTGGCTATCTCAGTCCCTCAGTTCACACTTCAGTCTGCTATGTCCCAGCAAAAGGTTAAAAAGACTTCCAGAGAATTTGAACTTCAGGTAGGCTAGGAACTTCAAAGGAAGGCCCTTTTTCTGCATTAGAAGAGAGGGAAAGGGGAGAGAGTCAAAGTAGAGGTGGGTGGAGGAAAATGTTCCTTTGTTCAAAGCACCCAACTTAACACAAGTATTATACTTTAGGTGTCATTTTTTAAGAGACATAACACTTGTAATGAAGGGCTCTGATGCTAATAGCATCATTTTCATGATTGTAAAATGTTACATTTTTTTTTAACAAGCACCATAAACATCAGGTGTTCTGTAGAGTGTAGAAAATACAGAGTTGAAAATACTTAGTTTTGCTTTCGAAGTAATCAGTATTTAGAAAGAGGTATAAGACACCAGTATGTAGAAATGTTAGGAAACACAAGCAGACCCATGCCTGAAGCACGAATTCTAATTTGGTCTTATTAATAAAAGCCCAGAGTCAGATAACAGGGTGAAAGCTGAAAGATCAGAGAAGCAGAGCAGCCAGCCACTAGTTCTTCCCTTTACGAAATCCTCAGACTAAAGAGAGTGAGTTCCTGTCTCATGCTGAGTGCAATGGCCTCCTGTCTCCTCCTGCCTTATATTCCTCTCTCTGTCCAGCCACATCCCTTCCTGTCTCCACCTTCTTAGTAGTGGGATTAAAGGCATGTGACTCCCAAGTACTGGGATTAAAGGTGTGAACCATCATTGCCTGATTCTGTTTCTCTTTTAGACTGGATTAATTCTAGGGTGGCTTTGAACTCACAGAGATCCATCTGCTTCTGCCTCCCTAGAGTTGGGATTAAAGGTATGTGCCACCACTGCCTGGTCTCCATGGCTAACTAGTCTTAGCTCCACACTCTGATCTTCAGGAAAGCTTTATTTGTTAGATCACAAACGAAATATCACCACACATGCCAAGGATCTTGTCAGTGGAAATGGGATGCTCCTACATTCAGAGAGGGAGCATTTTCTGAGCCTGGAGCACTCCTATTAAGTTTGTTTAAGACACAGAACTAAAGATGCACCTTGAAGAACTCATTTTCATTAAGGTATGTTCAGTAGATATTCAGACAGTGAAATCCATAGGATATTGTGTGTTCAGTAAATTCATAATAGAAAAGACTGCATAACTTGGAAAGTGGCTTATATCACTGAGTGGCCCAGCAACAACTTTTTCAATGCAACAAGGCATGGGAGGTAGAAGAGTCCCCCCCACAGTGTAGGAGTGGTTCATTTGTGTGTTAGTTTCTGTACTTGAGTCTGTTGAATAACTGCTCAGACGGACAGCACTGTTAACCCAGAAACCAGTGCTGTTTTGACTGAATGTGCTAGATGGGCTAAAGCAATGCCAGCCCTTGGCATAAGCAAAATCCCAGTAGCCTTTCCAGTCTTTTCTACCTGGGGAGGTGACAGAAGATGGACTTTAAGATTCAGAGTGGGAGAGGGTCGGGGCACTGGAAGAATATCAAACCGCCTCAGTGTCAGTTTCAGTGTCAGTAGCCACACCTTCTGTCTAGTTACACTTGGTTGTGACACTTTTCCCAAAGTCACTGATGTATGGGAAGCTGCCCTCCCAGCCAACTAAACTGTTTAGATGTCTCCTTTAATTGGCTTAAACCTTGGCTAGCACAGGTGTGGAGCGCCTTCCTCTTCTAATGTCCCTTAGCTCCCGCTGGCCACAGTCAATGCTACCCAACAGGGTCCCCAGCAGGAGAGTGGTTCAAACAGGAGTGCCTAGCTGCCATACAGATCAAAGGGATGAGCCACTTGATTCCAAATGAATTAATGGCACCAGCGGGTTGCAAGGCGCTCTCATTTTTCTTATTGAGAACAACCTTGGAAAGGTGTCTGGAGGGTTTGGAGGGTATGAAAATTCAAGAGATCTCAGCATTTAGATTGTCTGAAGGTCCCTGGCTAATTCATTTGATCTGAGCTTGAATGGAATTATCATCCAGGCTTTCTCAATAGATTGTTCTGTCCCTAGGCCCAACCTATGGTTAAATGCATTAGGGTGAACTGGATAACCCCCGTGTGGCTGGCCTCTGCTTTCCCCATGCTTTCTGTACACTTTTTCAAAGTCCCCTCATACCTGGCTCTAAAGAGTGTTCGTGGACAGCCCTCTGAAGTCCTTCTCATCTGTCTGTGGCAATGCGGCAGCTTGGCTGAAGCCCTTGCCCACGACAACCTAGGATTCATGGATGAATTTCCACACAGAACACTGCTGCTCTGCCCTGAAGGCTGTCTTCTGGTTCTGCCCCAGCTGCAGAGCACCCAAAGTTGCACTCTGTCACTGGTCCCAACTGCATTTATCCTTGGCCTGTCAGCAAGGATGGCCACTGAGGAGAATGCTGCTCAAACAGGGAGCATGTCTTCACACCCTCAACTCTGTTTCTCTTTGTGCTTCAAGATCACCTTGATAGTATCCCAAATTACTTTTGTTTGTACATTCAGCACCCCCCCCTTTTTTTCCAGGTAGGACAGGGCACAAATACATGGCCCACAGCCTGCTTTCTGTCATATTGCCTTTCAGAAAGGGCATTCTATCTTCTAGACCTTCTGTAGTCTGAATCTGGTTTGTCTTCTCTGTTGGGATCTGATCTGCACTGTGAAGCATTAGTTGGGTGGGATCTTTAATCCAACAGTGGTGTTTAGAGACAAGACTTTTCATAAGGGGATGAACCTGGGATTACCATGGTTGAATCTGGTGGCTTAATTAGAAGGGTAACAGAAACCAGAGGACACCCATATAGACTCCCTGCCTCTCGATGTGCGATGCACTGTGCCATCCCGTCACTCTGCCACTTTGCCATCAAAGCCATCGCCAAAGGCAGCTTTTGACCTTGGCCAGAGCTAGGAGTCCAGATGAACCTCTTTGCTCTGTGGCTTACTCAGCCTAAAGTGTTGTGATGTTAGCTGAGTGGACCAAGACAATCTGGTTTCAAGAGCTGTATGTTAAGACACACCCAAGTACTGGTCTTAGATTGCTTTTACTTCTCTGTGGCTGTGAAAAACAATGATGAAGCCAACTTGGGAGGTTTGCTTTCCTCTCCCACTCTCAGCTTGCATTCCATCACTGAGGAAAGACAAGGCAGGAACTGATCACACATGGTGGAGGAACACTGCTTACTGGCTTTCTTGCTATGGCTTGCCCACCTTGTGTTTTAGTACAATCTAGAACCATCTGCTCTGAGGTGGTACCACATACCATGGGCTGAGCCCTCCCCTATTACTCATTAATCAAGAAAATGCCCACAGGCTTGCCTACAGGCCAATTTGATGGAAGTGTTTTTCTCAGTTGAGGTTCTCTCTTCCCAGATGACTCTAGCTTATGTCAAGTAGACAAAAGAATTAGCCAGCACAGTACCATACCCATAATGCTTGACTGTCTGTCTGCAAGACTCATACATAATTCCCTCTTTATGGCCTCGGGTACTGAATTTAGACCTTTCTCCAAGAGTAGATGCTGGGCAATACTATATCACAATCATCATCAAACAAGCCACTTGACTACTGTCTTCTTGTTGTGGTGCTTCGCTGGGTGAGACAGAGCACAGCATCTCTAGACTTATCCACAATCAACTCTTAGCTCATATTTGTCTGAGACCAATGGCATTCTGAGTTCATTCCTGAGCTTTAGAGAATTACAACTGAAACATCATCAATTAGAGATGGTCTTTGTGTATTTGTGGTTAAACACATACCCAGAATTTGTTTCAATCGAGTATGGAGAGCTATGTAGATACTGAGATAACTGCCTTGAAAGAAAAATAGGTTCTATTTGTACAGTTCATAGAAATAGGAGGTAGGGTACATTACCCAGGGCCATATTTTCAGAGGATGGTAAGGAGACAGAAGGAAGGGTGCTTTCATTATGGCTTCTATGGAAAGGAATGGGGAATGCTGTGGAATATGCCTTTACACTGTGTAAATATATGTTGCTATGATTGGTTTAATAAACAAGCTGACTGGCCAATAGCTGAACAGGATAAAGTTATGTGGGAAAACCAAACTGAGAATGATAGAATGAGGAGGTGTGGAGCGAGAAAGTCACCAGCCAGATGCAGAAGGAGCAGGAGATGATTGTGCTATGTTGAAAGAAAGTGCCACCATGTGCCAGAGCATAAATAAGGAATACGGGTTAACTTAAAAATGTAAGAGCTAGTTAGTAATAAGCCTGAGCTATTGGCCAAGCATTTGTAATCAATATTAAACCTCTAAGTGATTATTTGAGAGTGGCTACAGGACAAGAAAACTCTACCTACAAGGAAAGGCAGGTAAACAAGTGCAGAATTAATTAATTTGAACAATTTTGATAGACTCTAGAACATAGAAGCTGTCCCTTTGTGATACCCCTGACACTTGAATAGAATGATTAGGATGAATAATGACTTGAAAGTGGAGGTTGCTGAGGGGTAGGCAATGGACTGGTTGAGTTGTTTGTGGAAGTCACACTTGCAGATGCCTCATCTATTCTGTTTCTGGTTTGCCCAGTCCTATGAGGAAAATCATTCCAGGAACAGCAAGGCTTCAGATGCCAGAATACCAGAACAGGGGGAAAAATACACACTATGATCTGTCACATAAGTTTATTATAATTATGTACTGTTGAAAGCTTTAAATCTCAGGTTCCAAGGGGACCAAAAACTAAGAAGAAAAACTGAGTGTAGTGACTCATGTGCATTCAGGAAGCAGGTGAATCACAGCCGGTTGCAGTCCAGCCTGGACTTCACAATGATTTTGAGGTCAACTGGGGGCACAAAGTGAAACTCTGTCTCAAATAAAATAACAGAACTGGCTGGAAAGATGGCTTAGAGGTTAAAAGCATTATTGTTCTTGCATTCCATTCCCAGCACCCACAGGGTAGCTCACAATCATCTGTATCTCTGGTTCCAAAAACCAGGACATCCTTTCTGGCATGTGAAGGCACCAGAAATACATATACATACACATACAGAAAAAAAACACACATAAAACAAATAACTTAAAATTTTAAATAACAAAACAATGAAAATCTAAGAAGAAGGCAGCGATTCCAAGAGCTGAGACCATCTATGACCATCACAGAGCATCAGGGCAGCCTGATAGGCAGGAGACACCAGCAAAGGGCAGTCAGAGGGAGAATGTAGAGAGGAAAGATGCAGTTTGCATCATGGGATATACACTGAAGGCTGTGAAGCAGCATCCTGTTCTCTTTTGTCTGAACTGTGGGATACTAACTGGAAGTGTGCAGCACGGATGCAGGAGACTTCTGTTAGCCACATCTTTCTCTAAATCACCCATCTCACTATCCTTTGCTTTGTGGTCAGATTTAGAAGGGGAGAACTCTGATGTAATTTAACTGCAATCCATTGAATGGATAATCTACAACTGCCTCTTAACTCAGTTTCAAGTCAGCGTCACAGATGGATTCATCTGGTTGGTAGGAATTTGATTTTAATTGCTTGTTATTATTGTGATTGATTTTCTATCATTGTCCTTTTAAAACCAATGCATCTTCTGTCAGAGACTCTGGAACCATGTAAAAAGTCACCATAATTCTTGCATTTGGCCTCTGGAATTACCCCGGGAACAAGAATTGTCCCAAGGTTCATCCTATTGTTATTATAGCTTTTTTTTTTTTTTATGAATCTCATCATTTCTGGTATCATACGTTGAGTTTTCCTATTATACTCAACCTGTTCTAATTGATAATCTTATTTTAAACTGTCAATTAAAAGTTTGGGATGGAGTTGATAGTGTTTGGGCCAAATTCTATGCAGCAAAAATGAGTTAGTCAGCTTTTTGTCACCATAAAAAAGAAATGATTGTGGTAAGTAACGTATAGAGAGAAACGTTTCATTTTGACTCTCGGTTTTGAAGCTTTCAGTCCATGGCTAATCTGCTCCTTCACTTCAGGGCCAACAACACGACAGTGACATCATGGTAAAAGTGTGAGGCTGAGCAAAGCTCTCAACTCATCTTCAGAGAAATAAAAAAGACAAGAGAGGCCAGGGCCCCACAACTTGTTTTCAGAACAACCCTGTAATAGCCCAAGGACGTCTCACCAAATCCTGCATCTTGAAGGGGCTACCACCTCCCAACAGCACAACTTCGGTGACCTTCATCACTTAGGAACTGCTGTGACCTGCACAGCTTAAGGGATTGACCTGACTGGGACAACGAGGACATGAAGAAAGGACAGACATAGATACAGGAAAGCTTGAAAGGAAGGAAGTGGCACCACAGAGATGGGTTAATAAGAGGCAAAGCTCCAGCCAGTGTGCTGCCACATGCTGAGGATTGTGGCTTCTGGATTTTCTGCACCACAGCAATGTTAACACAGGGGTGTCTGGTGGCAGAGAGAACAAGTGGGGAGAAGCAAATGGACACAAAAGAAGGAGAAGAAATGACCAACAGAGAGACTTGCAAGGTTTTTAGGACCCTGGCCACACTTCTTTTGGGGGTAGCAAAATAAGAAATCTCTTGATGTGTTCCTGTGTGTCTGTGAGGAATGCCTGGATATCTGTGGACACTCATGTTCCCATGATGGTCTGTGAAAGGCCTTCTGTCTTCTGGTCACCTTTTACCCATGTGCTGTGTTTAGCACTTGCAGCTCACTTGTGCCTGTAGTCATTTGAAGATCTGAGCACACAAAACACTGTAAAGGTCTCAAAAATCCCACTTAATGTTACTTTCAGTTTTTGAATGAGCTTTTTAATTTGATAACAAAGATTTTATTCAAAAAAAATAAGAAAAGATATCTTTATTCAAAAAAAAAAAATAAGAAAAGATATCCCCTAGCCCTAAAATCCCTTTCAGACACATTTTTACATGTAAACATGTATTTATAAATGTTAGACTGTACAACTCTGAGTCTTCCATGTGGCTGGATTGTTCTATGTGCCTTCAACCATGTTTGCCTGTGTGTAGCTGCATAGGTAGACCACAGACTGTTTTTTTTATGAAATAGTGATACTGTTTCAAGTGACATGATGGCCAAGATGACAAGAAAGGCAGATACTAGAACAGTGGGTCTCAGCCAGGCTTGGTTTGTTCCCCGGGGGGACATTTGGTGATGTTTGCAAATATTTTTAGTTGTCACACCAGACTTGAAGTGCTACTGGGTACCTAGGAAAAGGTGTCAGGTGTACCATCAAACAAGCTGCATGGATGGCCCCTGTACAGAGATCCCAAAGTGAAAATCCTTTCCTGTGGTTGGGAGATGGGTACACTGTTCCTTGAGCAAATCTTGTTAAGGGCACCTGTAATACGCAAGCATCTAATTTAGTCATGGTTCAGAGGCATGCTTAAACCGAGCCCCTGGTTTTCCAGATTCAGTTTATTTACAGTACAGTAAGGGAGTACCAAGCCAAGCCTCAATAGGAAACATTTGTTGTACACAGAGCATGAGGAGCCTAGGAACAAATGTAGGGGAAGCTCTAGGGTTAGTGTGGTTCCCTGGGCTAGCAGCAATCCCTGTAAAAGTAAGGCACAAAGTGATTTGGAAGGAGAAAAGACCTCAGTGTCAGTGACTTGAGTGCCGTGACCTTTTGTTACCTCTCAAAGAGGGAACTTAAGTATTCTATTTCTCCCTCCGCCCCTGTGAGTGCCTGTGGGTCAAGACCAGCAGAAACCAGGGCATCTGGGTTCTGCCGGTGCTTCACTTGCAGCTCAGCATCCTCTTGGAAGAAGGCAAGATGAGGAAGAGTGAAAGTGGACAGGACTGGGGTGGAGGGCCATGGAGGCAACAATGGTACCTGTACAAAATTACTCATTTTAAACAGAAGTTGCCAAGTTCCATAAGGGAGCCCCAAATTAAGGGCTCTGTACTTCCAAAGGCGGGGGGGGGGGGGTTTCTTCCTGGAAAGCTTAGTAAAGGATGTGACATTTAAGAAAATGGCCTCAGAGATTGAGCTGAATAACCCACACACCAGCCTCTTTCCATTTCAAAAGGTCACTTTATTCTCACATGTGCAGGATGAAGAAGGTGTAGTTCACACACCTCCCAGGACTCCCCACCATCGCCACCACTATCCTTCCCACGGCTCCAGCTCTGGCCTCTGACCATTTTTTTTTTCTTTTCTTTTCTTTTCTTTTCTTTTCTTTTCTTTTCTTTTCTTTTCTTTTCTTTTCTTTTCGTGAGGCAGTTTCTATCCAGGATACTTTTTCTTCTGCACGGACATCCACAAAAAGGTAAATTGGGCAGATCCAACTTTTCTTCATTACACATATTCTTCTCTGTCTCTTTGGTTTTCTTAGCTATGTACCTATCTATCCAGCTGTCGTCTATTTGTCATCTATCTGTCTATCATCTACCTAGCTAACTCTACATGTATCTTATCATTAATTGTCTTCTCTTTGCCTACTGTATTAGCTACTTTTCTGTTACTGTGATAAAACGCCATGACCAAAGCAACTTATAGAAAAGGAGTTTATGTTGCCTTATGATTGCAGAGAGACATGAGTCTGTCATAGTGGGGGAAGCATGGCCGCCAGCAAGCATGGTGGCTGGAGCGGCGAACTGTAAGCTCACATCTTGAACAACAAGCAGGAGGCAGAGAGTGAACTGGGAATGGTAAAAGACTGGGTCTTTAAACCTTAAAGTTCACCTTCAGTGACACACTTCCTCCAAAAAGACCATTCCTCCCAGGCATCTCCAAACAGTACCATTACCTGGGACCACACACTCAATTTCCCAAGACTGTGGGGGACATTTCTGCTCTAAACCACCAACCACACTTACCTGTCATCTAGCCAGCCATCCTCTCATCTATCCAGTTATCCATTGTTCTGGGTTTCAGACTTAACTTCTGTAGGAATGTAGTAAACAAAGGCAGCTATACTGTAGGCTCCCAGATATTGCAAAGTCTGTAACTGACATGACTTGGCTGTAGCCCCAGGAGAAAGCAGATACAATGTGGAGTTTAGGGAATGCCCTCGAGGCTCTAGGCTAGTCCCTAATCCTCTCCTAACTTCAAATTCACATCTCAGTGAGAAGCTTTCCCTTATACCTTCCTCCTGTGACCCTTCATTCATTCCAAAAGGCCTTGCTGTCCTCCTTCAGAGTAACTGATCTCAGTCCAGTCAGAACCTCCCCGCTTCCAGACCCCAGTTTATTTATGATATTATCCCAGGGAGGGCAGCAGGAATGTTAGAATCTCATGTTCCCACTAAAGCTCTGGAGTTTAAGAGGATGCTCTTCAACACCGACCTGCAAGGCAGTGTATTGATTACTCACTGGAGAGCTATGAGATTTGTTATGATCTCTCTCTCTCTGTCTCTCTGTCTCTCTGTCTCTCTCTCTGTTACACACACACACACACACACACACACACACACACACACACACACCTCCCAAAGACCAATATTAATTATCAGAGATATTACAGTCTAAATCCATAAAGTAGAAGAGAAGTATTTCCTTAATGTGCCCATAGTTTTCAATGCCTCCCATCTGTGTGTAATTAACACTTCATATAATGCATCTTTGAACAATGCAAGAGGCCCTCACCGCTCTGATGAGACCCCTAGGGTCTGTTGAAATAAGAAATAGGCCCATTTTCCAGCTTTATGCCTCTTAAGAACTGCTCTCATGACTACACAAAGACCTAACAGAGGCTTGGTAATCACTTCTTGAAAGCGCTAGATTAAATTCTTAGTCAAGGGCCTTTCTCTTCCCTGGAGTCAGAAGGGAAAGGATAGTTGTATTTTCCTGGTAATGGAAGATTTGAAATTGAGAGACTGGAGACTGAGTGGGAGGACTGACACTCCAGGTAGAGAGAACAATGTGAACATGAGCAGAGGGTGGAATTGATGGACGGAAGCTAAACAAACCTTGTCTAAAAATGGGGAAGTGAGTAATTGCATATTGGGGGGGTATCAAATAAAAGGCGATGCTTAATCAGTTGCTTTGAAATGGTTTTGTACTTACAGAAAACTTCACATAGGTGATTTAAAAGACATCAACGCCCTAGAACAGAAACATAAAGCCATCTTGGTTTTTTTTTTTTTTTTTCAGTTTCTGCTATTATGTTATTTGTCAGCCACCCACACTCACCCCATACTTTACGATAGAGTTTCTTCATGATTCCATAGGTGAACTCCATGACTCTGTGCTCCTTTCATCTATGAGATCCATATTACACTCTTTCCCTTAGGTATAATGTTATTTTATTTTTTAAAGCCATTTTAGATTTTAGCAAAATTCGAAGGAGGTGTGTATTATGCATGCTATGGCATAAATAAGATTTACGTGACATTATCTCAATTTTAAAAGTCCTACATGGAAGACTCATATGAATCTATTCAAATGAAAATGTTTTTACAATTCACTATATTAATGGTTGCACTTATCTGTGAGTATACAAACTCATCAAACTGTGCACTTCTAATTCTATATGACATATGGGTTATACTTCAATAAAACTTCTTGGAAAAACCAATTTGACTTGTATGACTAGCTTTCCATCTAGGTCCATTCTGATTTGAACTCCTAAGGAAAAGTGGTATTCCAGAAACTGTGGACCCATTTGTCCAGTTACAAAGAGCAGAATTAATGAAAAGACTGACTTCATGTGTCTGGCAGGAAAACTCAGGAAGGTTTGAGCCAAGCCACAGTGGTTCCTCAGTTGCAGAACAGGAATAAACATGGGATTATAAAACACATGGGAATGAAGTTGACTTCTATCCTGGTCTCCCTTAATTGTTAAACCACCACTCCCAAATGGCCTCTTCATCTCTGCCCCAAACAACAGCAGCTACATCTAGCTAGCAGCTGTGCCTGAAATGGAAGACAGACTCAAGCAATAGAAGACCTTGTGGAGAAAAGCTGTCAGATGGCACCTGTGCTTCTTCTAGCCTGAGCTAGAACAGTAGAACAGAAGGACTGTGTGTTGCCCTCCTTCAGAGCTCTTCTTCAGAGCTGTGGCTGCAGAGGGGTTAGCTGAGACAGCGAAGGCTCACAAAACCACCCAAGCTCAGCCAGCCCTCAAAGGTGCCTCCGGGAAGGTGAATTCATCCATAGCATCTATTGTATTCTCCAGATCTCTCCTTGGGAGCACCTTTCTTTTTTCTTGTTGATCACGGCAATGGGCAGCATTAGCAATGCTCTCCACAAACAGTTCAGGGATGTTCTAGAAGCTAATGTTACCCAGGACTTTTATGAGGGTCCTTCTGATATCCCTTCTTCCAGCAAACTATGCCCTGATCCACCCCACACACTCACTAGACACTCCTGAAAGTTCTGTGGGAGCCACAGGAGAGTCAAATCAAAGTCAATGTCTGGGCCTTTGGGAAGAAGGAGGTGGCTAGCAAACTCAAAGAGCCCCTACAACTAGGGTCCCTTCTCCCTTGGGCTCCCCGTCTACCTGAAATTCAGAATGGGCACAAACACCTGTCTCTTCTTGGCCTCAGTTGTTTATATTTGAAAATCCGAACTTCATAGTCCTTTACCATTCTTCTTCCATAACCCTCAGCTATCTCTACCCCAATACAAAGGACAGACTTGGAGCTAGGGGCTTGGAATACAGAGCTGTTACATACCAGGCTGATGTTGGGGCTCAGAGGAGGGAAGGGGACAGCATGTGTCTCATTAATTTCTGTCAGGTTTTGTTTCCTTTATAATACTGAGTAGTCAGAAGACATGATTCTCTCTGTATGTCAAGTTTTCAGACACACAGTTGTCAGTTTTCTCAGAATGCTGGTTCTCTCTCTCTCTCTCTCTCTCTCTCTCTCTCTCTCTCCCTCCCCAGGTTCTCTCTATGTAGTCCTGGCTGTCCTGGAACACACTGTGTAGACCAGACTGGCCTCACATTCACAGACACCCACTTGCCTCTGCCTGCCGAGTGCCGAGATTAAAGGCATGTACTACTATGCCCAGCTTGAATGCTGGTTATTTCATGGTGGGTGTTTCCTAGTGTTTTAAACAGGGTGACCCTACTGTCCATTACTCTGGATTCGTTCCTTAGGACCCACGAAGGCTATCTTCCCATCACATCTTTGTCTCGGGGTCCTACTGGTGCAGCTTCCTGATTCGCAGGTGCTGCTCACTCCAGAGTTAAATCTCTTTGACACGTCCCTCCCTCCACGGTGGGGAGAAAAGAAAAGATCTGCTTTTTTGTGAACATGACATTCCTCCAAAATGCCACCTCCTCTCCTTCTCGGGCTTCTTTTATGTTACAGCAGTATGTGGGGAGTAGGTAGGTAGTGCTAGATTTTCTGAGTGTCATCATGCTCATAGCCTGAAGGAAGAGACGTGAAGGAAGGCATTCAGGGATGCCTTCAAATGACAAGGCAGGTGTTTGCAATGTTTAGCCTTGTTCTTCAGCTCCTTCAGCACACCCCCCTCGTTGCCCTGTGCGAGAGGAGATGGCGAGAGCTTTGACCCAATGGATGGTTTAACCTTCTGATGGATAAACATCTAAATAGGTCCTTAAGAGGCACTGGGACTTCTTGCCTGTTTGGAGCAGGGAGGTCACTGGGTGCATTTTCCTAGGGGCCATGCCTTGCCCTGTTGTTGATACTATCTCCTTCCTGGCTGTCAGCATATGAACTGTTCTGCTCTGCCGTGCTCCCTACCATGTGGACTGATTCCTTCCTCTCTTGTTTCATTCAGGGATTCTGGCATGGTGAGGAGAGAGGACTTTCCCACAAAGAAGACACTGTGGACATAATAAGCGAGCACAGACAGAAGAGCTGTATCCCTGCAAGTTTATCTGTGGGGCCTAACTCTCAGAGCGATGCTATGAGGAAGTGACACCTTTTGGAGGGAATTAGGGTTAGATGAGCCCATGGGAGCCGGGCAGCTGTGATGGGATTTGTAAGAAGAAGAGAGGCCATAGCATGGTCCTTCCTCTTCTCCCCGCACCCTTTACTCCTCTCTCACCTCTTCAGGGGTCACATGGGAACCCTATGAGGAAGAAGCCAAGGAAGGCTTTCATTAAGAGCCGAGTTTGCTATGATTTCACTATTCCTCCAGAAATGTGAGTGTCTGCTTGTGGATGCATTTTGTTACAGCAACTGAGAGTGAGAAGGATGGTTAGCAGTTCCAGTCTTTAACGACTAATAATAATTAATTACTCCTGTGGGCACCTTCCCGAGATAGCCAGACCGCTTCTGGGACTTTGCCTCCGATCCAATGACGTCCCCTTCTCATTGAGTACAGGAAGCGCATCACTCACAAGACTGAAGAGCTCACACCAGGTCCAGAATGGCATGGAAGTTTGCAAACTGGGCCCAGCTTTCAGTGGTGGTGGAGGGGTAGCCCCAGGGCAGGGGCTTTGTGGAACTTGGAAGTTCCTAGTGGTTCTATGGAAGAAGCACCCAGAATTCTTCTGTTTTCCTAGGAATGAAGCAGAAGGAATTGAGCTAGGCTTGAGGCCTGCAAACATCAACACTGAAAAGTAAAGAAATGGAGCTTGACTTTATTACAGGTACACGGATAGTGGAGCAAGCAAAACCAATGATATTCTTGAAAGGGCCCGTGATGGAAAGCTGAACCAGATGCTGCAAAGAAGCAAAAACCAACTCAGGACTAAATGCATAGGAGCTTTTTGGGGAAATACCTGGGAAAGAAAAAAAATAATAATAACAAGGGAACCAGGCAAGATGGGAGAACCACTAGGCCCTGGGATAAGTTTGGCCTTGAATAGAGGACAGAAGGAGAGAAGGTTTGGTGGAAACAACTCATACTTCCTTGTAATATATAATTGTTTTGGAAGTCCTGGGGTGTCTGGGGAGAGGCTGGTCACTGAAGGCAACCCTGCTGGAAATGAATCCTTCCTGATGTCCCTCATTCACTTGGCTGTGGCTTGGGAGCCCTCACCCTGGTCCCCTATATGTTCAGGTTTCAGAACTCAACAGTGGAACCCCCATCAGTTGTCCTTATTGGAAGATTGTAAAGCCCAGTGGTTCTCAACCTCTCTGATGCTGGGGCCCTTTAACACAGCTCCTCATGTTGTGGTGACCCCCAACCATAAAATTATTTCGTTGCTACTTCAGAACTGTAATGTAATTTTGATACTGTTATGAATCATAATGTGAATATTTCATATGCAGAATATCTGATATTTGACCCCAAAGGGGTCATGACCTGCAGGTTGAGAACCATTGGCAAAGCCCTTTCTTATCATGGCCCCTCACACATTAAATGCAAATGATTTTTCTCATGGATAGAAATCTTCTGGTGTTTCTTTTTAAGGAAACATCTTCACAGAATAGTATAGAAGCAACAAAGGAAGCCATAAGAAAGTTTGATGGCTTTAAAAATTATTCTGGACCAAAAATAGCACATCCAATCTGAACACTTATGGCAAAACTTATCAGTAGCCACTCTGTGTGGGCTTGGGAGGAAAAAAAAAAAAAGAGTCTGCACCTAACTGATAAAAATTGCCACTATTAGTGGTATTTCAAGGAATGTTCTGTAGGATCTGAAGTCAATTCCAAGAGTCAAGTCCTCGTATTCTGAGCAACAATAGCATTACAGGAGCAAGTATGTGGCTTTCCAGGGTGATTTCATTCCCATTAGGTGTAGAATTCCAGGAGTGATACTAAAAATTAAAATAAACACAAGCCTCTACCACCATCTCTTCTGGGTGTATGCACAAGCAGATGAGTATGTGGGAAAATTATTCACTTTGAAGCTGGTGAGGAGGGGCCTTCCAAGACTCTGTACCTCATTTTATATTTGTACTTATGTTATAGTGTTTATCAAAAGGAATCCCAAATTTTATGAATACATCCTTTGGGTTCCCAAAAACCTTCCTCCCTCAGAAGTGTGTGTAGTTGTGCATGCACATCCCAGTGTGCTGTGGGCTTGCATGGTGCTCTTGGGCCTAGGTGCATATGTTTCTCCATATGGGCAAAGCTTTGCCATACTCGTTGTTTTAAATGTCTTTGGATTGCCGAATAAAAAGGGTGTGTCTGCAGAAAAAAAAAGGCCTGGGTAGACAAGCCTCTGAGCCAGGAGGCAAGGATGGAGGATGGACAATTTCCCATTCCCTTGTGGGGACTCAGTCTTGGAAGTTTCTTGTAGAAGTCGGAGGAGGGGAAAAAAAAAAAAAAAAAAACCTTTCTTCAAACCACTAGAGGGCATCAGTGTGCAGACAATGTTGGATCTGGACAGGGTGCTGAAGGAACTCCAGGGAGTGAGGAAGGCAACTGACATTCCTACAGCCATCAACTCCCCCTTTCCTAGGGGGTACATCTTAGTACAATCAAGATGCTTCATCCTGACTTCAAATCACCCTGGCATTTCCTTCCAGCTTCACAGCTCCCAACAAGGCCCTCTCCATTATTTGCTGTGGAGACCATTCGGTCTATGAATGAAGGTCAGAGGACCTCATGGCCCTGGGGAGCATAAACTAGGGACACACAAAGGCCTTTGGAGGAATACCGAACTGACTCAGGAGTGTTGGACTCAGGCTCTGGGTTTGTCGTTGCCTGTGTGATCTTGAGAAAGTCACTTTACCTTCCTGAATCTAGAGGTTTTTATTTGTAAAACAGGAGGGAGGATCCTGTGATTTCTGTAGGTCTGTAAAAGCAGGATTGGCTCTCATCAAACACTCTCCTGAACACAAGAGTCTAGTTCTTGCTTGCCATGATTGTAAGCAATAAAAAAGAATTATTAAAAGCTTTCATTCTAAAATTCTAAAACTCACAGGAAGTTTATAAACTCCTGGGAGTGAAACTAAATAAAAAGCCTTATTTAGCTTTTTAGTGTGGCATGGAAGGAGCTTTGAAGTCATCTTTCCCACCCACACCACAAGCAAAAGCTGACCAAATTAGAAACCAACAACTCTTCTTAGATCATGAGAAAGCTGCTGTCTCCCAGGTGAAAGAGACAAAGAGGTAGATGAAGAGCACCCCTCCCTGGAGCAAAGCCCATGAGCAGTGGGGATTAGCATCAAGCTCCTTCTACCCAATCCACCTTGTCTGGCTTACAAAACAAAACAAAACAAACAAACAAACAAACAAACAAACAAAAGTAACAACTACAGGGCCAGGAGCCTGGTTCAGGAGTAGGACACTTGCCTAGCATGTACAATGTCCTGAGTTTAATCCCTAGTACTTCCATTGGGAAAATAAAATTCAAGGCTTACTGAAAATTAAAAAAAAAAAAAAAAAAAAAAAAAAAAAAAAAAAAGACCATTTAAAGAGAAAGAGCAAGGCTCAGAATCAAATATGGCAGAGATACTGGAATAAGACTGGGGATTTAAAACAACTGTGATTGACATACTAAGGGAGCTAATGAAGAAGCAGACAGCATGTAAGAACAGATGGGTTATAAAAGAGGGAAATGGAAACTCCAGAAAATCAAAAGGAAAGCCAGGACCAAAAACCATCATAATAGTCATTAGGAACTCAAAAGAGGAGAAAAGAATGAATGAACTTGAGAAAATGTCACTTGAAACTTCCAGAAGTTAAATTCAAAGGGAAAAAAGAATGAAAAGAAATAGTGTAGTTGGACTTTTTCTGTCCCTCCTCCTGCTACCTCCCAAATAACCACATGGAGACTTCTTACTAATTATGAAAGCTCAGCCGATAGCTCAGGCTTGTTTCTAACTAGTTCTTAGAACAAATTAACCCATTTCTATTAATTTACTTTCTGCCTCATGGCTTTATTATCTTTACTCTGTACTGCCTATACTGCTTGCCCGCTTCCTCCATGTCTAGCTGGTAACTCTCCCTGTCTCTGCCCTTCTTCTTCCTAGCATTCTCTCTGCCCCCAAAATCCTACCTAGCTATTCGCTGTTCAGCTTTTTATTAAACCAATATGAGTTACTCATCTTCACAGCATACAAAAGGATTATTCCACAGCAAAATAGACTATCCAACCCCGTGGGATGATGATAACACTGTATCATGGGTACAGCAGGAAGACCAAGCCACGATAAGAAGTTTGCTTCTTCCTGGCTATTGACCACTCAGCCATGCCTCTCATGTTGAACATATCACTCTGGTCTTCAAAGCTGGAACAGGAGCAAAGGAACCATTGCTTACCCAGTATCCAACTATTACAAATGATTTTCACCTAAGAAAATGAAAACTTGCTGGGTGGTGGTAGCTCATGCCTTTAATCCCAGCATTTGGAAGGCAGAGGCAGGCAGATCTCTGTGAGTTTGAGGCCAGCCTGGTCTACAGAGTGAGTTCCAGGACAGTAGGGCTACACAGAGAAACCCTGACTCAAAAAAAGGGGGGGGAAGGAAAGAAAAGAAGAAAGGAAGGAGAGAGAGAGAGAGAGAGAGAGAGAGAGAAGAGAGAGAGAGAAAGGAAGGAAGGAAGGAAGGAAGGAAGGAAGGAAGGAAGGAAGAAAGGAAGAAAGGAAGAAAGGAAGAAAGGAAAGAACGACTTTATGACTTTATAAGGGCCAGGTGAGAGTTTGAGGTGGAACTTACTGACAGCCCTCATTCACTTGGGTTTGAAAGCACCTCTACTTCCTTGTGTTCTTTGCCGGTTAACTGCTTCTCACAAGCCAATCCAAGCTGTGGCCAATGAGACCTCAGAGCTATTTCTTCATGGTGTCATTTCTAGTGGGACTTCATTTGGAGGGAGGAACAGAGTGGATGAGTTCAGGGTAGCTCATGAAGGGAGTCTCCTGTCTGTCCGAGGAAACAGCCCTGAGGTCTCCACCCTCTGCTTGTTTTCCTCTTGCTTATTCTTTGCTTTAGTTACTTTTGTTATCAATGTCCTAAGTACTGTTCAGGGCCTGCCATATCGCCATCCTTATTCTTAACCCTCGCCCACCATCATCCACATCCTTCTCGTAGCTTTTTCAGCAGGAGCTTTCTTCAGAATGACTTTCCATGAACGTTCCTAAGCTCGTGGAGGGTCCACTTCGTCTCTATCCCTTTGGTTCTCATACCAGGAGCCAAGTTCCTGCAACTGAGCTGTTTGTACATCCTCTTGCTCTATCTTTCCATATTCTTCTCTATACCTAGAATGCCATCCCCACTCTTGAGACAGAGCAATCAACACAATGCTCAATCATTCCCACCGCCAGGGCATCTTCTTCAGAAAACAGTACAGGTTGGTGTTTCTCTAACACTTTCCCCATTACACATTCCCTAGGCATGCTCCTGCCCATCTTCTTCTGGGAACACAGGGCCTTCTCCAATAGGCTTCAGATGCCCAGAAGACAAAGCAGTGATTCTCTCTACGATACATTGAGAAACACCATCCTGCCATTTAGAACAGATATGGAGCAGGCTAGGTTACATGGACAGTCACCAACCATCATAGCCACAGATTCAGCATCTGTAAAACCAACCAACTGCATGTTGAAAATACTTGAAGAAAAATTGCATTCATTTTGAGTGTAAAGAGATCTTTTTAGATCTTCCCCCCATAATCTCTAAATACAACATAACTATTTTGCATAGCATCTGCACTTTATTATATACCATGAGTAATCTAGACAAAATTTTAAGTACAGGATCAATATGTAAATTATGTGAGACTATTACAATATTTTATGTGACACTTGAACATCAAAGATTTTGATATTTTGGGGGAGATCCAGGTGCCAATCCTTATTGGGAAAAAAGGACTAGATAAATGAGTTGATAAAATGTAAAATAATAAGATTAAGTTTGGATCTATAATGAACCCACAGAGGTTGCCATTACACATACAAGACCCATGCAAACTCAAGCCAAACTAAAATCCCAGCATGTAGGGGTATGTGGGCATGAAGACCCACTACTAGCTGAGGAGCTATTTGTAATTGATAGCCACCAGAAGAAGAGTTAGTTCTCTTTAAGAATGTAGGTTCTGGTATGTCTAACAAGTTCCAATAATAGCAATACACCTAAGCACTAACTGACTCAATAGAGGCTTTTAAAATCAGGATATAAAGTTGGGTGGGTATAGAATAGGAGGTGGATCCAAGAGGATCAAGGGAAGAGGTGACTATTATTAAAATACAATGTATGAAATTCTCAAAGAATTAATAAAAATACATCAAATGTAAGTTGTGAAAAGAGAGTACATGTAGATCCTAATAGAAGAGAAGAGCTCAAAGAGAAAGGGAGGCAGACAACACAAGCCATGCTTTGTTTCAAATGTGCAAATTGGATTTATGTTTCAATTCTGAGTCTGATAATTAAGGGAATACATTTCAAGAAATTCCTTCTAAATGGCACTTTAAAAGAAAATTAGTGATAAAAATCACTAGAACTAAAAGATGGCATGCCTTCCAAAACGCATTTATCAAAAGCAAAGAAAAAATTTAAAAAAGATATAAACGCATAAAAAGATAACAGAAGAAAGATCAAACATAATGTTCCTATCAATAAAGCAAACACATCATGGTTCCTCGGGAAAAGACAGAATTTCAGATTAGGTCAACCCCTAAACCTGTGTGTGTTCTATCTGCAATTTACAGACCCAACACAAAAAGATCTAAGGAGATTAAGATAAAAGTAGAGGCAAGGACACAGCTGAAGTGTTCAGAGGAAAACCATAGAGCATGGAGCTTATATTAAGAAAACACAATGTATAAATCCAAAGTTAAAGACTTTGTATGAGTCAGAAGTCTGTTTCTTATCTTATATGTGGATATTAACTGTAAAGTCAAAGATAATCATGCCACAGTTCACAGACACAGAGAGGCTAAGTAACAAGGAGGACTCACGGGGAGATGCATGAATCTCCGTGTTTGTGGGGGGGATAGAAGAGATATTGAGGGTGGAGTGGGGGTGGGAGCGGATGGGAATAGGCAGGATCAAGTTGGAGGAGCATAGAGGGAGAGAGTACTGGGAGAGACAACTGGGATTGGGGGGGCAATTCAGGGGCAATGTAGAAACCTAGTGCAATGGAAACATTCAGGAATCTACTAGGGTAACCCTAGCTAAGACTCCTAGTGGTAGGGGATATGGAGCCTGAAGAGGCCATCTCCTATAACCAGGCAAGACTTCCAGTGGAAGGACTGGGACACCAACCCAGCCACAAAACCTTTGACTACAGTTTGTTTTGCCTGCAAGATGTGCTGGGGTAAAGTTAGCACAGAAGTTGTGGAAGTGGTCAACCAATGACTAGTTCAGCACTCAAGCTGAACCATGCCACAGGAGGGAGGAGGACCAGGTACCAGAAGCCAGATGAACCAGAGACTTGGATAGAACCAAACACAACTGGGGTGGGTTGAGTAGATGAAATGATTTCTAATGATATTCTGCTATACTCATAGAGAGGAGCCTGGCATAATCATCATCAGAGAGGCTCCATCCAGCAAATGACAGAAACAGTTGCAGTGACCCACAGCCAAACATTAGGCAGAACTTGGTGAATCCTCCAGAAGAAGAGACAGAAGGACTGTAGGAGCCGGAGGATCAAGGACACCACAAGAAAACCCACAGAATCAACTAAACAGGGCTCACAGGGCCTCCCTGAGACTGAACAAGCAATCAGGGACCCTGTATGGGTCTAACCTAGGCTCTCTGCATATATATTGTATAGCTTGGTCTTCTTGTGAGACTCTTTAACGGGGGGAATCAGGGAGGGTATCTCTGATACTTTTTCCTTCTTTGAGGACCCCTTTCTTCCTACTGGTTGCCTCATCCAGCCTTAATATGAGGATAGATACCTAGTCTTATTGCAACTTAATATGCCATGTTTGGTTGATATCCCTGAGAGGCCTGCCCTTTTCTGAAGGGAAATGGAGGAGGAGTAGATAGAGAATGGGGAGGGACTAGGAGAAGAGGAGGGAGGGGAAACTGAGGTCAGGATGAGAAAATAAATAAAAATTTTAAAAAGTCTATCTCTTTAAACCAGGCTATTGCTTAGGCTATTGGTTGCTCTCCATAACCTGATGGTAAGGCTCTATAGTTGAAGACAATATTGACTTATGTCATCAAACACAGAAAAATTGAGCTGGCACCTAACTAGAAGCTTCATCCCCTATTAACTAGCTTTCATGGTACTGGCAGGTATTCTGCACACTACTGGAGGAGAAAGACAATAATTAATATCTACTAGATACAAACCCTGTGATCGACCATAGTGACCCACTGGTACAAGAGTGCCACAAATGTTACGGGAGAAACCAGCTACTTTCTGGTTGGATTTTAGGCCCACTCCAGGAGATAGAACTCATATCTGACATTGTTAAAGTAACCAAGAACCTAAGACTAGGTAGGCCATGGGTCTTTGGGAAAACCCAATATTTTTAATTCTGCTAAAGAAATATAACAATAAAATGACTCCTAATGACACATTACTATACCCATACATCAGTGGGTATAGTAACTCGACCCTCACCAGATAAGCTTCTTTTTGCAGTAGATGAGAATTAGCAGACAACCACAATTGGACAAAGGACAGAGAGTGAAAGACTTTGGAGCACTCACTCCTAAATCTAAGTCTTTATGAAAACTTTTCCTTCAAGGATGAAGGATCTACCTGGAAGAGGAAGTAGAAAGATTGTAAGAACTAGAGGCAGTAGATGACTTCAAGGAAACAGTGTCTTTCAGATTCGACAAGACTGATGTATATAGACACCCAAAGACCATGGCAGTAGGCACAGAACCTGCACAAAGTTCAACCTGGACAGAGTCCCAGCACTGAGAGGAGGGAGTGTACATAGGCTCCCACACCTAACCAAGAATTGATCTACAGATGATACTCGCTGGCAAAGTAAATATCAGTTTTCTCCAATGATATTGGGTGTATCCATCACATTTACAGGAAGGACCCAGACCAGGAATAGGTGATCAACACAGAACAAATTCAAAAGCATTTTCATTGGCTTTTTGCCCCATTTTGCTTTCTTTGGGCATTTTCCTTGTTGTTGTCCCACTGTTTTTTTTTGCTTGTTTATTTTGATTTCTGGGTTTGTTTTTTGTTTGTTTGGTTGGTTTGGTTTGGGTTGTTTGCTTTGTTTTTAACTTTTATTTTGTTTTAGTTTATTTGTAAAAGAATATAAAGTTATGTGGATATAAAGGTAAAGAAGATCTGAGAGGAATAGGGGGTGAGGGGAAAACATGATCAAAATATATTTCATGAAAAATATTTTTTAACAAAATATTAATGTAAAAGACTGTTTCTTTTCAATAAATTCTAAATTCAGCAAACAAACGTGTAAATGTGTAATCTAAAAAAAAAAAGAGTTGTGTGAAGTCTTCTGCTATTCCCTGTATGTTGTATCCCACCCTCCACATTCACACTAAAACCCTAACTTCCCAATGTGATAGTATCTGGAAATGCAAACTTCAAATGGTAATTTTGTTTAGATGGAGCCTTAAGAACTTGTCTCCATATTGGTGTTAACTCCCTTATAGAAAGAAACCAGAGTGCCACTACCCTCCTCCCTCCTCTGCCGTATGAGGACATAGAAAGTGGGCCTACGGCAAAGATGGACAAACACCCTCGCCAGACACCAAATCATCTAGAACTCTCATCTGGGCCTTTCCAACCTTCATTCACAGCAAGAAGAAAATAAATGCATTTAATTTAAGTCTCTCTGTGGGACAAAGACCCAACAAAATGTATTTCCTTGACATTCACCTCATCCAATATCCTGGAGGCAACATTTCTAATTCTTACCTGTTTACCTTTAATATAATTTAATTTCATGAATATGTATATGAGTATTTTGCCTGAATGTATGTCTGTGTATCACGTGCACACCTAGTGCCCATGAAACAGGGTGTTGGACACCCTATGACTGGAGTAACAGATGATTATGAGCCACTGTGTGGGTGCTGGAAAATTGAACCAGGATCCTCTGGAAGAACAGCCAGTGATATTAATCACTGAGCCATGAAGCCCCTTAGGTGGTTCTGATATGTTTTAAGTTATGTATGTAAACTGACAGCTCTTGATCAGCAATGTTAACTTTTCATAATGTTGGCCAAGGCTTATTGTCTGCTGTTTGTTTATTTATTTTTGTGGTTTGAAAATTACATTGTGTGTGTGTGTGTGTGTGTGTGTGTGTGTGTGTGTGTGTGTGTGTATGTGTGTGCAGCTTGGCGGAGTCAGTTATCTAGTTCCATCATGTTTGTCCCAGGGATGGAACTCAGGTCCTTAGGCTTGGCCCCAAGTGCCTTTACCCAATGAGCTATCTCACTGATGCTATTCATCTCATTTTCATACCCATTTTATACTGCTCTCATTATGCTATTAGTTATATCCAAGCTTGGGTTATGTGTCCATCCCATATTATTATTGTAGAGATATCATTGATTGCAAATCATAGCGCAGTGGAAGGTCAAAGTAGGCTCATCTTGATTTTTCTGTTTGCCCATGTTGGCCTTCTTGTGAACATATGTTAGGGGCTGTATACCCCTGATATTGTATCCTTGTGTCTTGGAGAGATAAAAGGGCAGAAGAGGTGTAATAGAGAGAGCACAGAACACAAAATTTCCCCCAATCCCTCAGTGTGAGTCTCATTAGTGGACACTGTGTCATAGGCTCACTCTGAGCTGCCAGGCACTGTGGCAGCACACACATCTTCAAACTGATGGGTGTTGGCTGAATGAAATTGGGATTTGGATAATAAAGAAGAAAGAAATGTAGCACTTGGGAAAACTAATTGATAGTGCCTGTCACTGATGTTCTGTTGACACAATTGTTTGGGCTGTGTCAACAGAACACATCAGGAACAGCCCCTTCTGTGTCCACCTTGGCTGTGCTCAGTGCTCACCTAATTGTTCTGCACTTGCCTCAAGTTGTTTGATTCTTTCTTGAACTGGTGGCTAACTTCCCACAAACAGCAATAGCTGCATGGGATCTCTCAACTTAAGACCATGAGTGAAAAATATGTCAAATGTTCTATTATGTCAAACCCTTTTCAGAAGGGAAATGAAACATGCTCCCTGGGGCTGTTGTAGGCAGGGGCTTAACTATTACTATTCTGTCTGTCTCTGTTTCTCTCTGTGTGTCTCTCTCTTCCTCTCTTTTTCTGTCCCTGTCTCTGTCTCACTTTTTCTCTCTGTCTCTGTCTGTCTCTGTCTCTCTGTGTGAATGTGAGTGTGTGTGTGTGTGTGTGTGTGTGTGTGTGTGTGTGTGTGTGTGTAAAACTACTCAAATAGTTTGGAGCACATTCCTCAGTTCTTTTTTTTTCCTAGAAAGAAAAAGATATTTGGAAGTTCTCTTCCCAGTGTTGGCCCCTTGCTTTTTATTTCCCATCCTTCCCAATTCCAGTCTTATTCTTATTAACCATTCTTGGAGACCTGCCTCCTACCTTGCCTTGTGTGATTTTAGGATCTGCCTTGGTAGGAGTTTTCCTGAAAACAAGATCCAATAGGACATATAAACAGATGCACACCAAAGGGAAGATTTATCTAAGAGCCTGATGGCCAAGAAACCCCAGGACATACTGTCTGGGAGCTGTAGAGCCAGGAGCCATAGTATCTGAGGACAGGAGAAGGTGGACATCTCAGCCCAAGGAAAGAAAGAGGAAAAGCCCTCCATTTCTCTATGATTCTGTTCTATTGGGCCTCAGCAAATTGGAGGGTGCCCCCCATTGGTGGAAGGGCTTTCTTCATTATTGATTAGTAATGATTGGCTCACAGTTTTGGAGAATTCAGCACATGGTTGTTGGTTCTTTTGCTTTCAGGTCAGTGGCAAGGCAACACATCACTGCAGGGAGCATGTGGAGGAAGCTGCTTTCCTCAGGGCCAGGACATAAGCAAAGCCCAGAAGAAGAAAGTCAGTTTTATAATCATCCATTAAGCACATCCCCCAATGATTCAAAGACATGGGCTCTTAGCCCACCTCTTAGAGGTTCTCTCTCTTTCCAGTAGCACTAAGCTGAGACTTAACCTTTAAAATATAAGCTAGAAACAAGGTTTCACTGGCTATGTGGACATTGTGTAGGTCAGTCAAATGGATATGTAAAGTGACCCACTTCAAGATCCGACCTCCAAGACCACAGCCTTACTAGTCTGTGTATTGATGTACATGTCTTACTCATTTGCTGGGCACTGCGTTAATACAACTGGAGCCTTGTATCATTCAACTAAGTTGAATTTATACCTCTGTGTGTTCTCCTACATTCCCTTAATTTGAATTTTTTATAACAAAGATGAACTTAACAGATGGAGTCTACTCTCATCCACTTCTTCATTATTTTGTTATAATTTCTTAAAGATTTTCAACTGTGATTTCCAAACTCTTTGTTGCACTTTAAATTATGGTAATTTAGTTTTTAATTTTCAAATCTGTTTCCTGTTCCCTTTCAGTCCCCATCTTACAAACAAAATCTTACGTTTATTTCTCAGATGAGCTGTGTTTTATTATCTCTGAGGATATTAATTATATTTTCTTTAAAGTTTATTCCACCCTCTGCACTTTGTCCGTTTTTCTTTTGCTTTTATTCTTCAGATACGGAGCTATCTTAGTTAGGGCGCTATTTCTAAGAGAAACACCATGACCAAAAGCATGCTGGGAAAGAAAGGCTTCATTTAGCTTACTTCATATCCCAAGTCATGAGGCAAGGCAACACTGAAGGAGCCTGAGACAGGAACTCAAACAAGGCAGGAATCTGGAGGCAGGAGCTTATTCAGAAGCCATGGAGGAGTGCTGCTTATTGGCTTGATCCTCATGGCTTGCTCAGCCTGCTTTCTTATAGAACCCAGGACCATCAATAGCTCAGAGTGGTACCAGCCACAATTGGCTGGACCCTCCCTCATCAATCACCAACTAAGAAAATATTCTATAAGCTTGCCTAAAGACCAATCTTATGGAGTCATTTTCTCAGTTGAGGGTCCCTCCTCTCACATGACTATAGCTTCTATCAAATTTACATAAAGCTGGCCAGCACAGATTTCTTCAGAGACATAGTACTGGCTCTCAATTCATGTGATTCCATTTACCTTTAAGAATCAGAAGCAACAATCAGACTTGGTGGACTTCATGATACAACAAACGTATAGCCAGTTAGCTTTTCCTCTGAACTAAAGTGTCAGTGCTGGTAGGGTTTTTTATTTTGTTTTGTTTTGTTTTTGGTGGTGGTGGTGGTGGGGGGGGTGGATGCTCATTTTCTCCAGCTTTCTACCAGGAACTATAAACTAGGTCACTGTTCCCATAACTTGACAGGTACTATTTTAGTCAATTCCTCTGATTTAAGTCCTGTATCTCATGTTGACCTTATTCAACCTTTAGCGTCAGTTTCAAGGCACTCTGGAACAATGTTTTCAAGTGTTTTGTCTCTTTTTATATTGCCAGTCATTTCCTGATTGTCTCGGATAGTGAGGGCAGCGCAGAGGGCACTGGATCTGGCTTGTGCACTTGGTGTTACCTTCATTGATTCCTAAACTTTCTGGAGTTCACTCAGCAGGATGCAGGGTCTGCTCTGGACACTTTCCTCCTCTGCTGTAATGAGGTTGAACCTCTCCCATCACTAAGCCATCTAATATTGATAAGTTTGCCTCCCTCTCTACTGACTGCTGTTGAGAGCTGTGGAAGTCTCCTGATCTGATCACAGATAAGATTCAGATTCCAGTTTCCCTCTGGAGTTATAAAATGACTCAGATGAGACAGAAACCAAGCTACCTCTTCTCTATGATTTTCAAAATGAAAGCCTCGTTTTGTTTTGCTAAAACTTACAATTTGCAGTGAGTATTAACTGACACAAACTTTTATCTGGAGAATAATGTTGCATCAAAATCTGTAAAAGCAAAATATTTGATATTCATAGAGAAATTGACAGAATTAGAATGTGCTGAGAAACCCATTATACCTCCTTAAACCTTTGACAGATGAATAGTGGGAAAAAATAAGGAGGTTGAAGATCTGAATAGTGTAATTAATTAGTTTGATTTGAAAGATATGTTTCAAACTCTGTACTTCACAGAGAATTAAAAGGAATTGAGTACAAAGCCCAGTAATAGATCCAAGAACACATTAGGCCATGTGCCATTGGGAAGTTGGCATTCTGAATCAGTAGTTAAAAGGTAGGTTATTCAACACATGGTGTTGGGGAAATGGGCAAATGATGTGGAAATAAAGAGAAAGAAACTAACGCTTTCCATCTTTTACTTGTCACTGCCAATTCTTGGCAGAGTTTGGCGACTGGGGCCTTTCCCAAAGAATCCCTATTTCTAGGCCTTGACTGCTACCAGAGGTCACTTTCTAGGAACTCTGAAGTAGTCAGCATCAAACCATTGGCTTCAGTAGAGCAGCTGCATGACTGCAATATTCAAAAGCCAGTAAGCCTGCGTGTCACAAGGCTGCAAGTTTCTGCCTGGTCTCAAAGACTACTATGGAAAGGACGGCCACAGATGACCACAGCGTCCCAGAGCCCTGTCACACTGCCTGAATACTAGCCCAGCCTCCTCCGGTGTCTAAATCACTCCCAAATGTTCCCAGCTCTGCAAAGACCTCCCAGGTACTCTGAATTCTTTCTGCATACATGTCCTCCTTATCTAAGAAGGTGTTCAAAATATTCAACTCTTGTGTCCTTGCCTCATTGGCACCAATTGATCTGAATGAGGCTGTATCATTAGTGGAGAAATAAAGGACCTGCACAAGACTGTGCCTACCAGGTGGGCTCTGGCAAAGGGAACAGCCTTTTTTCCTGACTTCATCTCATTAGAAGTCTTGTATGTTATACTCCTTCTTTATTTCTTACTTTCCCTCTTTCTTTTTGGAACACATGCTATTCTTCATGACATCCTTGAATTCTTTGGCCAAGCTGTGGGAGGATTTTAAAGATCATTCTTGATTTTTTCCCAGAGGACAAATAATGCCTTCCCTTTCATTCTCTGGTCTGTGGTACTTCAGATAAATAATTTTCATGGTTTATCATGGAAGTCTCTGGAACAAGTGCATTTCTCAAGTGAGACATAAGTGGGGACAAATGTACCTGCCAGCACAGTACAGAAGGACACATCTGAGGGCTACAATCTAAATGTTTGTATCCTTCTACAATTCATTTGCTGAAACCTAATCCCCATTGTGATAGTGTTAGGAGGCGGAGCCCTTGGATGTGACTAGGTCATGTGGGTGGAATGCCTCATGGAATTAGTGACTGCATAAAAAAGAAACGAGGAGCTTCCCTGCTCTCTCTAACATGTGAGAACACCCTGAAGGCACCAACAATAAAGACCAGGCCCCCACCAAACAAAGAATATGATAGTGCCTTGACATTGGGCTCAACAGTCTCCCAAATTGTGAGCACTGCGTTGCTTTTGCTTTAAATGATCCAGCCTTAGGCATTTCATTACAGAAGCTCAATAGTCTAAGACATGAAGCTTATCCCAGATGGCTTGCCCATACTGGAGCATCTTCTTCTTGCTTCTCATGTGATAGCAGTTTTGGCCCACAAGCCTTTCTCTCTTCTCAGCTACTCAAAATCTCTCTCCATTTGAGCTTCCTGTGTGTGATTCACTAAAATGAAGCCATATCTTCTGAGCTTTCAGGACCAGAAAGCAAAGGTGGTCAAAGGAAACCTTTTCCCACTGGCAGTGCTGAGATCAAACTCAGGGCCTTGCATATGCAAGGCAAGAACTCTAATGCTGAGTAACATCTCCAGCCCTTATGAAGATATTTGTATATATACACAATATGTGTGTATGTTTGTGTGCATGTATTGTATGTGTAAATATGTGTGTGTGTATATATAAATATATAAATATGGACATATAAATATATAATGTATAGATATATAATTTATTTTAATAGAGTGGCTTAAAATCCATAGGCTTGGTAGTCCAACCATCACTGTCTCCTGATGGGAAGATCAAGAATCTGGTAGTTGTTCAGTTTATTAGACTAAGTGTCTCAGCAGTCCAAATCTGGTGTTGGATATTTACCCTGATATCTAACTCCTGGTTTTTATTGATAAGACTAATTAGAATCTTGAAGAAGTGGAATACCAGCGAAGCAATGCCCCAGAAACAGCATAGATGAATTTACCAGTGAGAGTGAGGGCAATCAGGAAAAAAGCAAAAGCTTCATTTTTCCATGTCCAGCTATGTGGGCTGTCACCTGAAGGTGTGGCCCAGATTTAGGGTGTTTCTTCCCAACTCAAATGATCCAATCAAGAAAACCTCACAGGTATGCCCAGCTGTTTGGGTTTTCGTTGATTCCAGGTATAGTCATATGGACAACCGTTTATCTTATCTTGGGATAAGAATCCACCATTTCAGGGAGGCATGGCAGCAAGCAGGAGGCATGGCACCAGGAAGTTGAGAGATCAAATCTTCAACTGCAAACACAAAGCAGGGAGAGGGAACTGGAAGTGGGGGGAGGCTACAGATTTTCAAAGCCTACCCCGGGTGATGTACTTCTTTCAGCAAGGCTGCAACATCTGCTCAAACAGTGAAACTAACTGGGACCAAGTCTTCAAACACTCAAGCCCATTGGGGACATTTATCATTCAAACCACCACAAAGAGTGACTGTGCATAGGTTCTCAAAGACAATTTAAGAGCCGACCGCAGAAACAGCCAATATATTTCCTACCCACAATTCACTGGCGATAACTCAATAACATGCCAAAAGTTAAGGAATGAAATCCAGCTTGTTTCCAGAAGGAGGAGGTAAGCTTGTGAGCCTCACACTAGACATCTTCTCATTTTATTAATGCTTTTCTAAATCCATGGCCAATCAGCAATCAATTTTTATCTTTTGGGTAAAAGGACATTTTCATCATAGTTGCTATATTTTTCTCCACTTTGGGCAGTTGTTCTTCAGTCTTAAGATGTCTGGACATTGTCTGGAGGGCTTGTTCAGTTGCAGACTCCTGGCCCCACTTCTAGGAGTTCTGATTCAGTTGAGCCAAGTGCACAAGAGGGCACTCAGTTTTAACAAGTGACCAAATCGAATCTGACACAAGGGTTCCACAATTCATAAGCTGAAAAACACCGACTTAGAAGTTCAAGCTATTAAAACAAACCAGATGAAATTTCTGCAGAGAGAATTTTTTTTATAGATGTTACAGTAGGAACAAGAGGCCAAATCTGGCTTCGAGTCCAGAGAGTTGGAAGTCAAGTGGAGAAAAGACCTTATTTTCCTCCGTGAGAGAAACAATACTAAAGGCATGTCCACATATAGCTCAGTACAGAGCCCACTTGAACTATGGGGATAGTGTTAGAATTTACTTTCAAATATATCATCAATCTGAAGGTTACTGCTCTCACATTTTGACATGTTAGATGCCTGGTCTATCTTCCAATCAGTAATAGTGATATTTCCCCCCCAAGAAATGCAGTAAGCAATAGTGTACCCTAAAACCTTTGCACCCTAGGTTCATAAAGTGGGGTGCCTGGGCATAAGAGATGTTAGTTATGTAAGTGCTTGATTTTACCTTCCCTGTGCTCAGTGCTTTCTAAAAGAGTTCACCCTGCTCCAACTTCTAGCATCGGCTGTTAGAAGTGCTTTGCTGCTTATCTTTAGCTTTGCCAGATTTTTAATCAATACCAATCAGTGTCACAAATGCTAGAAATAGATTCTCATGGCTGAATAACGAGGGCTGAAGAAATGTAACTGGATGAGTGTGTAGCTCAATGGGAGAGCCCTTGCCCAGCCTGCATGAAAATGTGAGTTCGGTTCCCAGCACCACAAAACCAAAACAAAATGAATGTTGCATCCATGGTATAGTATAAACAGCTGGTAAACATTTTAGTTAGTGTTTTTTCGATGCATAAATAAGAAATGGCTCAGGAAAAACCATGGTTCTGGGGAACTTACATTGTCTGGTGTTAGTTGAAAGGTCAATTGAGTTCCACTGAGATATTTTGTTGGCTCTGAGGTTGTACAGAATAGACAGAGAGTAGGACCCCCATGAACTTACCTGACAGGTTACATGAACTGCCTTTGTTCTTTCCTGTTAAATGCTTTTGTCTAAAACCATCAAATAAGAGATCTTGGTTGGATTTTTTTTCTTTAGACCCTACTTGTATTAACTACTTCCAACAACTGGAGGCCACCAAGAGCGGCCTAGAAGGAATGAATACTTGTGCACGATCACCTTGTTTCAGAAGGGCTCACAACATAGGAGCAGAGATCTTTGTCAGCAGGACTGGGAGGCGTGGGAGATTCTTCCTTTAGCTTTCAAAGATGAATGGGCAAAAACTTGGCCTGTGACTTTGCCTGTCATAACTGTGTGAGCAGGGCCCTTCAAGAACACAATGTGTGTGTAAGGGGGTAGAGAATGAAATAAGGGGAGAAAGAGGGAGGAGAGGCGGGTTTACTCTGTGGATTTAGCAGGGAGCCATGCCAATCTTTTGTATTAGCGTTGGAGGTACCCGCTGCAACACGGCCCTAATTCAATGGCATGAAGGTCATGGCTGAAGAGTCCCCAGATCCCAAGGCACTACACATAATGTCTTGTTCTAGCAAAGAGGCAAGAGTGATCATGGTTAGCTCTTTGGATAAGAATAACACTTCTTTGGAGATTTCTCATTCCAGGAGCAGAGGGAACATTGCATGGAACATTAGCTGAATGGATGAGGAAAGGTGAGGCTGTATTTCATCATCTTTTGAGTCAGAGGTTTATTGAGTTGTATTTTGGGACATTTATGACTTTATCTGAGATAAATACTGGTAAAATAGGACTGTATGTTTGTGGACTGAAGTAATGCAAGCAAGGCAATTTAGTATCTGGTGAGTGTGTGTATGTATGTGAATTTGGTAGCCGATAGAGGTGAAAGTTAGGGAGAATTATGTCTCTGACTGGTCCTTGAAGCTCACTAAGTGGTGACATAGTAATAAAACCTGGCTTCAGATAAAATTCCACTGAATGCTCACATAGTTAATAAGAAGACGCAAATGGTCCCAACCTTTCCATGGCTGTTTGCTTTTTCCACATCATGAAGTACCTCTATCAACACTTCGCTCTCCAGGCATCCTTGTTTTCTGCAATAGACATAAACTGCTGAACTTGACTGTTTGATTCACACAGAGGAGTGGGGCTGTAAACAGTTCCCATCTAGTCACAACCCTTCAGTGCTACTGATCAAGTCTACTTCAATCAAAACCCATTTGAACAGTCCTCACCCTGATCAGTTGCTTCCTGTCAAGACATTTCATATGCAAATTGGCCAAGCCTGATATATGGGCTTGTGTTCGTTTATTCTCATTTATATTAATCTGGGCATACCATAGGATTTTGAGATAAATCATCTCAAACAACGCATCAGGCAGAAGGAGCAGCAGGCATTGACCATGCAGTTTCTTTGGTCGGAAAACAGAGAGAGAGAGAGATGAACATTAGTCTCTACCTGATCTCCCCTTTTACCATTTTATTCAGTCCAGGAATGCCAACCCATGGGGTAATTCCACCACCCAGGTTCAATGTGGTTCTTACCTATCAGTTAAACCTCCCTGGAAACATTCATCAACTCCCAGTGATGTGTCTTCTGGGTTATTATAAATCCAACCAAATTAACAATAAATAGTAATTATCACAAGTAACTTGATACTCAGTCATATTGTATTCATTAATATTCCACTCCTTACTCTCAAAAGGTCCTGGCCATCTCATGATGCAAAATGCATCTAATTAATCTCCAAGAATCTTCTGTCTTAACATCCCAAACACTGCTCAAAAGTCCAAAGTCTCCTCCAACAGTTAAAGTAATTTCTTCACTGTGAGCTCCATCTCCATAAAAAAAAGTAAATAAAATAACATGCTGCCAATACTCAATTGCACAGAGTTAACATTCTTATTCCAAGGGGGAAGGGAATTGGAGGATAGTAAAGAGAGAGTAGACTGAAATAAGACTGAAACCAGGCAAAAAACAAACCCAGCAACTCTGTAGCCAAAATCTGGAACTTGTGGTGGTAGCATATGTGCTCCGTTAAGCTTGGCCATCCATCCCTCTCAAGCTCTATTGCCTACAACACACACAGCCTCTCTCTTGATATGGCTTCTCTTTGCACATGCAGCCTTCCTTGACAGACACCTCACAGTCCTGGCATCTCCAGTATTCCAGGAGCTCAGAGGCTTTACTTTCCCAGCTGAGTGCAATGATGTCTTGGGACTTCCTTGCAGGGAATTGGATCCTAACTTCAGTGGCTTTCTGGAAACTGGATTCAAGCTTTCGTGAGTCTAACCCTCCAATTTTGCATTTGTACAAAACCAGATGGATGATAGTACCACGTTCTGCCAACAGCTTGAGATGTAGCCTGGCCCCTTCCAACACAGCCTCAGCGGCTTTTGTGTACCAGGTGTACCAGAGAGTACACTTTCAGAAAGCAGTTGGTTTGGAGCAGGGAACCCTTTCAAAAGCATTCCCTGGTCAATTTCTCTCCTTTGAGTGAGTTTGCATTCCACAAGTTAAAACCATTAGTGGGTAGCATCTTATCCTCAGGATCTTTCCTATTGTCTTAGTGAAGAGTGGAGATTTCCTTATGGCCCGAATCCATTTAATAATTGAAGTTGCTTTCTCTGTACTAACTTTATCTGTACCTTTAATCTCAACCACCCTCCTTCCTTTGCTACACTGTAAATTTTTCATATTTTTTCTGGTCTTTCCTGTATAACTAATGGAGAGCCATGAGTAGAAGCCATGTCATAGTATAAAGAATGTACTATCTGGAGACTTGTTCTACCTAACCAGTACTTTTGAATTTAGCCTCACTCAAACCTTCAAGACAAGGGAAGATTCTTCTCCTGAATGTGAGTCCTCTAGTCAAGTTCCCCAAAGTTCTGGTTGCCCTCTGAAACCTTGTGAGCCCATTTACCACTGTCCACATGTGGTTGTATTGTGTTCCCCAAAATATTGTGCACCCTAATAAACTAATCTGGGGTCAAAGAACAGAACAGCCACTAGATACAGAGGCTAGAAAATGGTGGCACTCACACCTTTAATCCTAGCATTCCAGAGGCAGAAATCTATCTGGATCTCTGGGAGTTCAAGGCCACATTGGAAACAGCCAGACAAGGTGGCATACATCTTTAATCCCAAGAAGTGATCCTTTAATCCCAGGAAGTGATGGCAGAAAGCAGAAAGATATATAAGATGTGAAGACCAGAAACTAGAAGTATTTGGCTGGTTAAGTTTTAGGCTTTGAGCAGCACAGTTCAGCTGAGATTCATTCTGGATGAGGACTGAGAGGCTTGCAGTCTGAGGAAACAGGATCAGCTGAGGAACTGGCGAGGTGAGGAAACTGTGGCTTGTTCTGCTTCTCTGATCTTCCAGCATTTACCCCAATAACTGGCCTCAGGTTTGATTTTATTAATAAGAACTATTAAGATTCATGCAACATCCACATTTCTCCAGGCATTCTGGTCTTCTAAGCTCCTATAAGAATGGCCCATTTAACTGCTTTTAGAATTCTGGGGCTTTGCTAACCTCAGTGCCAGTCTCTTATGTATTTCCTCCCACTTGATGGGTTTACCATAGAAAGTTGGCGTGCATTTTTCTGTATTAGTTACTTTTCTCATTACTGTGACCAGATATCTAACAAAATCATCTTAAGAAAAGAGGGACTTATTTGGGTTCAGATTAAATGATATGGTCCATGGGGTGGGCAAGATATATGATAGTAGTAATGTGAAGCATCTGGTAACATGGCTTCTGCAGTAGAAAGAGATACATACTGGTCTGCTCACTTCTCCGTTCAGCATTTATATTCAGTAAGTAAAGTTAGAATGGCACCAGCCATTTTTTTTAACTCTTTTGGGCTCTTTGCTCTTTGGTCTTTTGGGGGGCCCACCACCCAGCTCCGAAATAAATCACATATGGAGGCTTATTCTCAATTATAAATGTTCAGCCTTAGCTTAGCTTGTTGCTAGCCAGCTTTTCTTACCTTTAAATTATCCTGTCTGTCTTTTGCCTCTGGGCTTTTTACCATTCTCTCTCTTTTTTTGTATACCTTTCTTTCTTATTCCATTGCTTGTTGTGTAGCTGGGTGGCTGGCCCCTGATGTCCTCCTCCTTCGCTCTCTTCTAGATGTCTCCTTTCCCAAATTTCTCCTTCTATTAGTTCTTTCTGCCTGCCAGCCCCACCTATCCTTTCTTCTGCCTGGCTATTGGCTGTTCAGCTCTTTATTAGACCATTAGGTGTTTTAGACAGGCACAGTAACACAGCTTCACATAGTCAAATAAATGCAACCTAAGCAAAAGTAACACACCTTAAAACAGCACCATGTTTAGAATGAGTCTTCCCCATCAGTCAAATCTTTCTGAAAATACTTTCAATAGATATCACCTAGAACTGTGTCTCTTACTGGTTATAAATCCAGTCAAGTAGACAATGAAGACTGATCATCACAACTGGGTTGATGTGTTCTTTATACCTAAGACCTCCCCCAGTCCCATATCACTGGCAAAGAGTAGTAGCCAAGACAGCTGATCTTGCTTAAAACAGTCTACTCTTAGGATAACTAATGATGTTCTGTGAAAGCCAAAACCCAATCCCAGAGGGAAAATTACAATCTCTCTAAAAAGCATAAGCACTTATCTTAACAGCTTCATTATCACATTGTGATATTGTATAATAGTATTATCACAATGGAAACTTTAATTTCAATGTGAATTTTGGTAGAGGAAGTTAATTTAAATGATGTTTATCATAGTGGTTACCATGTTGCAACTACATCAGTAATTCATTCCTTTTTATTGTCAAGTAGTATTTTACCTCATGGCTATATCACATTTTGTTTCTCCAGTTTATTGACATCTGTCTTTGTCTTAATTAGAGTTTCCATTTCCGTGATAAAAGAACACAACCAAAGCAAAAAAGAGAAAGGGGTTTCCTTCAATTAAATTCTCAGGTCACCACTCCATCACTGAGAGTAGTCAGTGGCAGGTTCCTCCAGGCAGGAACTGAAGCAGAAGCCATGGAGGATTGCTGCTTACTGGCTTGCTCCTCCTGGCTTGATCAGTTTGCTTTGTTATACAACCCAGGATCATCTGCCTGGTAGTGGTACTGCCCCCAGTTGTCTAGGTCCTTCCACATCTACCATTAAGCAAGAAAACACCCCCACTAGGCCAATGAAAGGGGAAAGTTTTTCTCAGTTGAACTTCCTTCTTCCTAAATGACTCTAGCTTGTGGTAACTTGACAAGAAACCCAAAGTTCACCAAGGCAGTCTTGATTACTTTTTGGATAGCATAAATAATGTGCTATAAACACAATCCTTTAAGTTTCTGTGTATACATAGCCCTTTCCTTCCCTTAGGTGAATAGATAAGAGTGTAATTGATGTACTTTGGTTAGTTCCTTTTAACTTTTAAGAAAACGCAAAATTATTTTCTAAGTCCCATGAGTAGCTGCCTTAGGCTTTCCATTTTTCCACAGGCTCCTCAACACTTGTAATAATTAGTCTGTTGGGTTTCCACTGTTGTAATTGTATATATTTGTATTTTTTTGTACTTCCAATTTCATTGCCCTAACTGCTGGTGTTTAAATTTTTATGTATTTACTAGCTCTTCATATATCTTCACTGATGCAGTGTCTATTGGATTTTCTCTCCCTTCTTTAATTGTACTTCTACCATCTTTTTATTGAGATTAAATATCTTTTAAGAAAAAAATTTTATATTCTCAGTATAAATCCTTTTTTTTCAGATTTGTACTTAGAAAATAGTTCTTCCTGTTTCCCATTGGCTTAGGGGACACAGCTTGAATTATTCCCCCCTCATTACTTCTACTCACATTCTCATCTAATTTATAAGAGACACTTATGAAAGAAAGCATTTCATTGTGGGCTGGCTTACACTTTCAGAGGGTTGGTCCATGTCATCACAGTGGGAAGCAGACAGGCATGGCACTGGATCAGCAGCTGAGAGCTTTATACCCTGGTCTGAAGACAGCAAGCAGAGGGAAAGAGGCTGGGCCTGACATGGGCTTTGCAAACCTCAAAGCCCACTCCCAATGACACACCTCTTCTGACAAGGACACACTTCCTCCGAGAAGGCCACACCTTCTCCAACAAGGATATACTTTCTTCAACAAGGACACACCGCATCCAAGAAGGCCACACCTCCTAATCCTTCCAAACAGTTCCATTCCCTGGTGACTGAGCATTCATATATAGGAGGCTATGTTGGTCATTCTCACTCAAACTATTACAATACTAAGGAAACTTATATAAGTAGTTTACAGTTCCAGAAGGTTGAGTCTACCATGGCAGGAAAGCATGGCAAACAGCAGGCCTGGTGGCTGGGGCAGAAAGCTGAGGGCTTATACCTTGCCCTGCAAGTACAAAGCAGATAGAGTGAACTGAAAAAATGGCATAAGTTGTTTTGTTTTGTTTTGTTTTGTTTTTTGGTTTCTCTGTGTAGCTTTGCGCCTTTCCTGGAACTCACTTGGTAGACCAGGCTGGCCTTGAACTCACAGAGATCCGCCGGGCTCTGCCTCCTGAGTGCTAGGATTAAAGGTGTGTGCCACCACGGCCTAGCAGTGTTTAAACTCTTAAAGCTTGCCTCCAGTGACACATGTCTTCTAATGAAGCCATACCTCCTACATTTTCCCAAACAGTGCCACCAACTGGAGACCAAATACTGAAATGTCTGAGACTATGGAGGACATTCCTCACCCAGACCACCACAATGCTCATCCAGTTGTTCTCGTTTCTGCTTTCAATCCTGCATACACAGGAGTGTTCCTTTGAAAGCATGTTCCCTGCTCTCACCCCTCCGGTGACTTCCTTCTATGCAACAGCACCTGGAGTCCTTCCAAAGTCAAGACCTGTGACCTCTCAGCTTTGGCTACATCTCTGATCTTGTTTCTTACCAGTCCTGCTCATGACACTGTGACCACACTGGCCTCTTTCTCCTTCAAACACTGGGGTGTTGTTGTCCCTTGCTGTTCAATTCCCAGCATGCTTTTTTCCCTAAATATCACATGGCCTCTCCTTCATTTCCACCATTCTGCATTAATTCTGTGTTTCAAAGAAGCTTTTCCTGATCACCCCTCTACATAGGCGCCCACCATGCAACACACCGTCATTGTAATTCTGAAGCGTTTTTCATCACAACTCCTGCCGTTAAGTGGCCAGTGTTTAATTATGCATTATTTTGGTCTGTTTATTCTTTCCTGTTGCACAATAGTTCAGACATTGTCTCTCTATTTCCTCCTCTATTCCTGACATCTATACCACTGTTTAGACATATAAGGTTTTATGTTTATCTTCTTGAATTTATAAAGTTTAATGTTTATGTTTTGGAATTTTTTAAATTGAAGATCCCCAAAAGTTTCTACTATAACTAGTGGCTCTCACTACAAAAAAAATATTTCCTTCTCCTTCTTTAATGGGTGACTTTACACTCTGATTACAAATTCAGTAACATTAAAATAAAACATTGCCAGGCAGTGGTGGCGCACACCTTTAATCCCAGCACTTGGGAGGCAGAGGCAGGCAGATCTCTGTGAGTTCAAGGCTAGCCTGGTCTATAGAGTGAGATCCACAACAGGCACCAAAACTACACAGAGAAACCCTGTCTCAAAACAAACAAACAAACAAACAAACAAAAACATCAATATAGTCCAGTGTCCTCATGCTCTGACCTGTGTGTGTGTGTGTGTGTGTGTGTGTGTGTGTGTGTGTGTGTGTGTGAATATTTACAAACTCTCCTTCAAACATAACACTGTAGGTTTCTTCACCCTGCTAGAAGTCACCCACAGGAATGCCTAGGTTCCTGGGTCTCTCCCTTGTTATCTGATCTCAGTCACAGCCTCTGGGCCCCGCAGTAAGAGATGAAGAACTCCCAGGAGAGCTGCTAAATCAGGAGCCCGGCTTCATTATTATGCATGGCTTGTAAAATGTAGGTATGACTTACGAGACTTCTTTTTAGGATGATTAAAAGAAAGAAGCTAATGAGAAGATCACACACTTCATTTGTAGCAAAGATTTCAGGCAGTTTTCATCTAAGATGTTTTCAAGGGAGTCCTGGAGGAGATGAAATAGCTCTCTACAATCTGATGTCAGAGTTAAAAAATGCAAGGGGTCATATATCTTAAAGAAGAGTCGGGCTGCCTATGAGCCAAAACCTACAAATAGCTCGTGTGTTGGGGGGAGGGAGAAGATCGAGGCTGAAGGATGATGAGACCAATGGTAGGTAGTGGCCAGATTGGTGATGCATCTATAAGAATTTTAGCTATTTCCTGAGAGCAATGAGACACAAGGGGAGTTGTAAGAAAGGATTTTATTTTATGGGACTTGTATTTTGGAAGGATCTTTATAGCTGTAGTGTAGAGGACATGCCAGAGATATCCAGATCAGTCATGAGGGCTACTGTAGAACATCCTCAAATCCACACTCTACAGATAAAATAGACTTGGCTGTCTCAGATTATGATTCTGTGGTTAGAAATGATGTGAGACAAAAGTCTGCTAGGACAGTGTTCCAATTTGCGAAGGTAAGTCAAGCTTCATGAGTCTATTGAAAGTATTTCCCACTCTAAAAGGCTTTCCTCAACCACAGATACAAGGACAGTGAGCCAGGGAGAGAAGTATGTCAAAGGGTCCCTGGAACACTGGAACAACCTGGAAATAATGCAATGTATTGTGTCACCCATGATGTCAGAGCCTGGCCATGACTCTACTCCAGCACCTCCTTCAGAAATACCATGGCAGCTTACTCTCTTGTGCCAGGCCATAGACCTTGCTTGGACTCTCCTCTCAACCCTGTTTTCCTACAGGCCAGTCTTTCCTGGCTATCGCCTGCTGGAATGCTTTGCCTCAAGCCTATGTATTGGTGAGTATTTAGCCCACCCAACCCCCTATAAAAGCAGACACATATAAGACAGCAGCCATCTGCCAACTCCTTCCCCAAACCTCCAACAGCTTCATTCTCTACTTTTTGCTCTGACCAGTGGGTGTCTTCTATCACCCCCAGCTGTTTCTCCAGGTGGTTCCTGGTTGGAATCATCCAATGAGACTATGAGCAGGAGATTGGAAACAGGAGGGCATGGCCACTATGTTCTTCCCTCTCTCCCACTCAGCTTTGGCTTTCCTCTGTGGCTGCTGCTCTTACTGTGTGGCCCTTACCCTCCTGTCCTGTATCCCATGTGTCTCAATGGACACTCTTTCCTTCCTGTATCCCTTCAGCTGACAAAATGCAATACCTTTTCGCTTTGGCTGGTCTCCACGTATCTCCCGTTCCTTTTAGATACCCCAACCCCGACCTACATTTTTGGCAGTCAATCCCTTCACACATTTCTCTTTGTTTAAAGCAGTTGTAGTGAATTCTCTTTCCTGCTGGGACTTAGATGAAAGGAAACATAATTCCGGTAAATGGGGTGTGTCATTGTGCATAGATTGTAGTACCTCCCACTATGCTGAATATTAGTGATGCCATGGCAGTTACAGGATGGCACTCTCACTCCTGTTGAGACCCACAGGCCTTCTTGTTGTATTCCCTTAAAAATATATTCACATGCATGTGAGTCCACAGTGGTTGGACACCTTCCCTGAGGCTAGTGGAGCTGGCTGTGGTGTGGTTTTTCATAACTTCTTTTTTAAATATCAAGTGCAATTTTCAGCACCATCTCAAATCACCCTTTTATTTTCATCTACTATGTGACCAAAGGTTTAACAACCAGATATAAACATGGGCAGTGTGATCACACTCCAAACTGTTCAGACAGTTTTCGTGTATGTGTGTGTGTGTGTGTGTGTATGCATGAACACACATACACATATGTATATATGTATATATATGTATATATATATGCATACATATATATATATACATATGTATATGTGTATATATATATAAAATGGCAATGGATATCTCCCTGTCTGGAAAAATGATCAGGCCACTGTTTTTCACTTATGTAAACAAGAGGCAGGATATATGCCACTTACCTTTTCCTCAAGAATATATGAGTTCCAACACTTCAGGAGTCTACAGACTTTAGGACATCATCAGGAGTAACAATCCATGAGATGCTGCTTCTTGCCCTGGTAGAAAAAAGCAGACTCTTTGCATGCTAACTATGAGTTTCACACCATTTGTGAACTCACGGGGCATAAAATTGAAAAGACACAAGTAGAATTTATTCTCTACCTTCCTAAAGCCACTCTTTCCAGGAGCCTGCTTTCTTGGGTGGAGTTAGCCATATACCCAAGTGTGGTGGGTATTGTGTTCCCTGAAATATTGTGTGTTCCCTGAAATAAACATATCTGGGATCAGAGAACAGGCAGCCACTAGAACAAAGCCAAAAATGGTGCCTAGAAATGGGAAGAGTAAGCCATAACAGAAGTTGGGCGATTGTGGTACACACCTTTAATCCCAGCACTTGGGAGGCAGAGCCAGGTGGATCTCTGAGTTCAAGGCCACTTTAGAAACAGCTAAGGATGGTGACCCATGCCTTTAATCCCAGAAACCCAACCTTTAATCCCAAGGAGTGGGGGCAGAAAGAGAAAAGTATATAAGGCGTGAGGACCAGGAATTAGAGGAGAAAAAGCATGTAGTTAGTTAAGTATTTGGTTGGTTAAGTGTTCAGGCTTTGGAGCAACACAGTTCAGCTGAGAGCCATTGGGATGAGGACTCAGAAGCTTCCAGCCTGAGGAAAAAGGATCACATGAGGAACTAGCAAGGTGAGATAGCTGTGGCTTGTTCTGCTTCTCTGATCTTCCAGCATTCACCCCAATAACTGGCCTCAGGTTTGGTTTATTAATAAGACCTTTTAAGATTCCTACTACAAGTACCTTTAAGATTCATGCTACACCTTTAAGAAACTCACAGACAGGCTGGTGGTACCCAGGATAACAACAGGAGACACTGTTCTTCCAGAAAGATCATGTGGGTCTGATGATTGGCTGACCAGATTTATAATGACTACACCCCCCCCTTTGACTTCCTTGTTCAGCAAGTGTCCAGTACCCTGTCTGAAACCGCCTCAAAGTGATTGCTTGCAATTTAGTTTGCATAAGGAATCTACACTGGTCTGTTCTGCTTCTCAGTGATACTGTCATTGGCGTGGATTTCAGCAATATTTTCTAACGCTACTACCATACACTTTGACTTGGACAAAGTCTCAGTCTCTTTGCCTGCAAATCAAGTTCAGTTGCTAACATCTGTTGTGGGTTGAACATGAAATATCCTCCACAAGTCTCTCATATGTTTAATTCTCAAATGGTGAATACATTTTAGGTGGTTTTGGAAACTTTAGAAAGTGGGAGCTAGTCTGAGTTAAAAAGTTACTGTGCCCTGCTTTTAAAGGCTCTATCTGGTGTCTTCCTCTTCTTCTCAGCTTTTTCTTTACTATGAGGCAAATAGTCTTCCCCTCCATATTTCCACTGCCTTGATACTCTTCAAGAGGGTGTGTGGCTAAGCAAACATGAATGGACCCTCTGAAGTCAAGAGACAAAATAAATCTTTCCTTTTCTTCAGTTTCTTTTGTTAGACATTCTGCCAAAGCAATGTAGAATTAACTAATATAACTTCAATTTATAATATGTATTCAACTAATGAAATAAATTCAATTCTCAATGGATTCTCTCTGTCCTTCTAATAATTTTTATTCCTCAGCATAAAGTAGTTCTGATATAAACTACAGACCTGTGATGTTATATAGTAATGCCAATGTCTCTCAAATATTATATAGATGGATATTCAAATGATTTGATGTTAATAGATAAAATTAATAGGAGAAAAAATAATTATTAGAAAAGAGTGAAATACAAATGTTTTCAATTATCTGAAGTCATATTTCCTCAGATGATAAGGTTTTATTTAGTATTAAGAAGTTAGTTGAGAAGCTTATTAAAATGATATCTTGCCAAAAGTATGCAATGACATATATTTATAATTAATCATTTACTTTAATTTATTGTTGTAATTTATGTAATTCTACATAAATTTAGCAATATAAAATGGCAACTTATTTTTATATTTACCATAGGCCCTAGCATAATGGTTTGCACATAGTACTGTTGAGCTGAATTGATAAATGGTGAATAAATAAATAAATCACTGAACCCAGTATCCTGTGAATAACAGCTACTATCCTTTAAAACTTCATGAATAAGCAGTTTCTTTCCCTCCATTTAACCTTCCTAACACCTTGAAAATTTCTCCAAACTAAATTTTCTTCTCATGGTCCTTCAAATATCTGTGATGATAATTGTAACCTAGCTCATACAGCCAATAACTTAATGTGATATTAGCTCCTGTATCCAAGAAGCCATTGGATGTTTAAGGATAAACACAAAAGATTTCATTGCACCATCATATAAAGTTCAGTATGGGTGATCCTAACAATCAGGTGACTTTTCCCTATGCTATGACAACCAGAAATCTACTATGCTGTGACTTCTATCATTGTCACATGCAATTTCCAAGGCTCCATGTCAAGGGAAGGACTTTAAATTAGGATTGAAGTATATTTAGGGATGTAATGTGCATGCAGTACTCATCGCTTTAGCTCACACATCATTGGCAGATGAGTTCACTATGTGATGAAATAATCTGCAGATTATAGTATGGTCCTCTCTGTGCATGTAGGTGGCAAAAACTTATCCCATCTCTGTAAAAGAAGACTTTAAAAGCAAGTGAAAATAGTAGAAAACATATAAGAATAAGTACCTTTACAACGATGACTTTTCGTCCACACTGCCAGCTCAGATATCACACCCAACAGTGCACTAAGGCTTTCAAGACCACCGTTGCTCTATCACCCTGTCTTGGGATTTTTTGCAACAATGATTATCACTAGAGGTTCATTCTAATGAGCATGACTTTATTTGTTCGAGATCCTTATGTAGTTTTTAAGGACCATGCTATAGTTGATGATTTCCTCCAAAGGTTCACAGATTGGGACCCTAATGTGTGTGTGTGTGTGTGTGTGTGTGTGTGTGTGTGTGTGTGTGTGTGTGAGAGAGAGAGAGAGAGAGAGAGAGAGAGAGAGAGAGAGAGAGAGAGGTGGAGGGTGGAGGAATCTTGGGCTGATTGGGTCATTAGGAGGCTCAGTGGCATTCTCTCAGGAGCAGCATTTGCTCTCACATACTGGGGCTGCTGGGTGGTTATTGCAAGCATGAGCTGCTGGACAATGAGACTGCCTCCTGTGCTTTGTGCCCTGCCATGCAGACTGTCCTTTTGCTTTCTGCAAGGAGACAAGACAGCATGAGGCTATTACATGAAGTCATGCAGAAGCCTCCAGAACCCTGAGCTCTTATATAACGTCACTTCAAAAATAATAGAAGTGTATAGTAATTGTACAAAATCCTGGGTCTCATTATGACATTACCTGTATGCCAAAGATGCTTTGAAGGTACTTATCTCTAAGGCACACAGTTATTACCCCACACTTTCTGTTGTGTGATAGCTCCCTCCTTTCATGGATCCCTATGTTTATCCAGGAGGAAGAACAAAATCATGTCCTCCTTTGCAAAAAATTTTATCAAATTTTCATACTCAACATTTTAACTGAAATAAGTCAGACTCTGAAATATAAGACTCATGTATTTTCTCTTATGCATGAAATATGACATAAATAAGTCACTGAGAAATGAAAAACTATCAAACTACTCTTCTTTCTAAATTACCCCAGCGTTGGATAGTCTCATAGAGCAATGGAAAATGAACTAGATACATCATGGTGGTGTGAAGCATGCAAGTTTTAGAGCAGACTTTGAACACAGAGTTAAATTTATTTTAGTAGAGGGAGAGTGAAGTGTTTTCTTTGAGCAAGGTGTACGGCCTCCAACAGAGCACTGTAGGGAAAGAGGGGAAGGAAAGGGGCAAACACTGGACACAGAGACCCCTTCCATGTGGGAGTTGATGTAAGATTTCATAGAACTGAAATATGTAACCATGGTTTTAAAGTTATTTGCCATGGTGTGAGTAATGTAAGTCCTTGTCTACATAATCTTCCAAAATGTCTTGTTCAGTAAAGCCTTTGAGAGAAGAAATTATTTTATAGAGAAAAAACTCTAATTCTGCTATTACTCAATACAGTGAAGAGCAGAGACAACATTCAAGGCTGAAGAAACTAGAGGGTAGAAAATGGTGTGGTGTCTCCTAAGTGTTAACAGAAATTGTGGGCAGTGTGCCATGGCTTCGCTTAGTTGTCAGCTTGACCCACCTGGGAACTGAGAACCTCAACTGAGAAACTGCATCCACCTCATTGGACTGTGGGCAAGTTTGTGTGGTATTTTCTCAATTAAATGATTGAGTTTGGAGGGCCCAGGCCACTGTGGGCAGCAGGTGGCCCTGGGCTATATAAGAAAGGGAGTTAAACAAACGAGAGGAAGCAAGCCAGTAAGCAGCATTCCTCCATGGTTCCTGCTTCAAGCTCCTGCCTTGAAGTCCTGCCTTGGCTTCCCTCAATGATGGGCTATAAATAAATCCTTTCATGACCAACTTGCTTTTGGTCATGGTGTTTATCATAGCAACAATAAACCAAAGTAGGACAGAGTCCTTCCAAGTCCCCTGTGCAACACAGTTGGTAGAGGTGGAAATAAAGGAAAAAGATGACATCTGTCTGACAACAGCCGTAAGTCAGACTCAGTGAATGACAACAAGTCATACAAAGTTCTTAATGGAACACTGAGTGGTGTTGATCACAGATACATCTGTAACAATTCCTGCGGCTAATGGTGTAGCTTGGCCATTGAGCAGCACCCACCTAGTATATGCAAATCCCTGAGTTCAATCCTTAGCACAAAATGGGACCATAACAGTCTTCACACATATACATGTACTTGTCTGAATAACCAAGTGTCTTGTTTAGGATTAACTCCATTAACTATGAGCTTGAGACAGCCTAGAATCACCTGAGGAAAAGTCTAAATTGAGTAATTGGTTTATTATTATTATTATTAATTTGGCCTATGGGTATGTTTGTGAAGAATTGCCTTGATGATTAATTGATGAAGGAGGGCCCAGTCCAATGTGGGTGGCACCATCTCTAGAAAGGTTGTCATGGGCTGTATAGGAAAGCTAGCTGAGCATTAGTCTGTGAGCCAGCCAGAAATTGAGCTAGCAAGCAGCATTCTTCCAAGGCTCCTGCTTTGAGTTCCTGCTTAATTTCCTGCCCCAACTTCTCTTGATCTGGAACTGCTTTGGTTGGAATGTTCTATCACACCAGCAGAATGATGGGCATCAACAACTATCTTTTAAATTATCAGATTCCTAATTCTTCTCTGCCAATCTGCCTCACCCAGACAACACCTAAATTTTGTTGTTTCTTATTTATTGTGTCTCCCAAACTTGGCCTCTCTCTGCTGTTCTCACCTCTTATGCCCTAACTTATATTACAAATATCCCTCACGTGGACATATAGAACATTTCCCTATCTAGTCTCTTTGACTCCAGCTGTTTGTCTTCTAATCCACCTTCCACTCCTGCAAATTGGGTGAAATCTCTTCCTTACGATAAAATGCTTCCACATTGTCTTCAAACTTCCTGAAATGGCCTCTGTTGAGGCATTTCTAAGCTGGATCACTTCTCCTCCTCTAGTTTTATCATTTTTCGCTGTAAACCTTATCCAGTGTGCTCCACTGATTGATAATCACACCACACACCCAGTGTGCTCCACTGATAGTCACACAACACAGCTTTGGGTCTCAACAACTCCATGCTTTTCTTATCTATTGGACTCAAATGCTTTGTTCTTTCTTGTCTTGGGTCATGACTCTGAAAACCCACTCCTCCTCTCCTTCCCTCATGAACTGCCTATCTACTAGATGCTACCTCATCTATGAAGCAGTATTCCTTGTCTTCCCTAAAGTATAGTTCACGTTTTGCTCTTCTGTAGTTCCATTAAAGCCTGGGTTTATTTTACCAAAGGTTTTTTTTTTTTTAATTTGTTGTTGTTTGTTTATTTAATCATTTTCATACATTCACTGGTTCACTTGTCCATGTCCTTAGCTAGGATGACAAGGTCTGTGGGTCTTTGCTCTATTTTTGCATCTGTCATGCTTTACCAAGAAAACACAAACCAGTCATTTTTTACGGAAGAAAATGAATACCAGGAATTGGGTGAATTGGCTGAAAAGGCAAAGATTAGCAACTCTTGCCTAGGAACAGGAATCAGTTGCCATACCCAGGACTGGGGAGGAAGGAAGGAGGTAGAGATATATTACAAAGTATGCCTAAGGTATTCTGCCAACTGGGACTCAGCTCATCTGAGAGGGGGCCTGGCTGATGCTTATGCCTCAGGGGTGCAGAAGAGGGTCCCAGGGAATCTACAGAGGAGAACCCAGGTGACTGCAGCTGTTACCTCTTGGCTGAAGAGAGAGGCAGGAGTGGACATCATGATGAAGCTAGTAATGGAAATGGGGGGGAAATGGGACCTCTCTGCTGTTGGGTAAAGACCATTAGTATGGCCACATTACCACATACAGCAGCATATAAGATTATGGGATGACACAGGCTTCACCGCCTTCCAAGGTCCCCAGAAATTCTGCTGTCAGAGCCTAGGGTGAACCTAGTATCAAGGTTGCAGTTTGCAGAGCTGTAGATGCAGGGTCCCAAAGGGCATAAGGTTGACACTCAGCAGTGGCAATTTGTGTTAGCATAGCCCAGTGCCTCATGACTGGGAACCATTAGACATCTGGTAAATATTTATCAGATGAATGACATCATTAAAATGAGTACTTATGCTCTGTCCCAGAAACTGATGGGAATAACTAGGGCCATATATTACAAAGGACAGAAAAAGAGAATGACACCAGGGATATATTTGCTATCATCCAAACATTGCACAGTTACCTCTGGGTCTCAGGCTATCCAGCATTGTAAGAAACAGACAAAGAAAGTTTAGCGATGCAAACTGATACCTCTGAGTCAGGGAGGGTTTGCGAGAATGGAACCATCACACTGTAGAACCCGGAGGACATTCTGCCAAGCTAGAGAAACAGCTCCTGGTGTATAGCCAGCCTCTACTTTAGCCCAGGGTGCCTCTGGAGGGTGCGGATAAAGAGTGAGAGAGGAAACTGGGCAACCTGTCTTCCTGTGCTGGGTAAGGTCTGAAGAAAGCAAAAGCTGGGTGATCAGCATGGGGATTGCTCTACTAGCTAGTTCTTAGACTGTAGACCTTTAGCTAAAGTAACTGGGTCATTTTGTGTTCAAATAGTGTTTTCAAATCACGGGACAAGAGTAGCCCCCAAGGGGCAGGGGGGAGACAAATCTGTGTGGCCGGTGCATACAAAGCCCTTTGAAATTGCAAAGCTGATGAAGAAAGCATGCTCCTGTGGTGCAGTTTCAGTGAGCACCAAGAGAAGAAAAGACGCAAATGAGCTCTCCTGCCAGGCCCCAGCTCCCTTTCTCACCGCCCCCCATACCCCTCACCACCCACTCCAGCCCTGCTCAGGATGTGGAAATCGGGAGCTGCTGAGCGAGACTGAGGGAGCCAAGTAAATATACAGTGGCTCACAAGGGCATCTGCCATTCAGCTATGATTCCTCTGCACTGATATGGGTGTGAAAAGTGAAGAGGCAGTCAGGAGCAGAGCAAAGTAACACGAAACTCGGTTTAAAGCATAAACCATTTCTAAGGAAAACAGTTCATGCAAACCAGAAGTAAAGAATCATGCACACATTCATTATAAGCAACCAAAAATATTGACTATATAACAACATAGAATTTTTAAAGACGTGTGCTCAATAAAGATAAGATGACAAGATAATGTATTGGAAAGAAAGGTGCGGTGGGGCCCTTAAAGGAAAAGGTATAAGAGAAACCATGTCACTTCAGCATTTATGGTAGGAGTTAGAAGCAAGGAGAAGAAAGACATGAGCTGCAAAATTGAATTATAAGATGTGGGTAGTTTTGATAAAAAAAGAAATCACCCATAAGCACCATAGAGAAAGAGAACAGGAGGATAGGCACAATCAGACATTAATTAGAAGATGAAAGGAAGACAGCAGAAACTTAATAATAGAGATAACCAGCATTTCTGAAAAAAAGGAAAAGATAAAAGGAGAAAAAGTATTTCCAAAGATATATGAAAAAAAAAAAAGAGGCCCGGAATTGAGAGGAGATCTGAATTTGTGCATCAAAAGAATTTACTGATTCTGAGGCAAAAATAACAAAAGGAAACAGGCTAATTATATTCTACTCAGATGCTACATTCACATGCTGACATTTCATCTGCTAATCATACTCCGGTGAAAAAATATTTAAGCAATAACCCTACCATCATCTAGGTAGACTGAACAAATCATCCCCAAAGATAAAGAACCTCTGGGATTCTTCCACATTGAATGCCAGAAAATGAAAACAAAAGCTTAGAAAATTCTGAAAGGAAAAGATGTAGGCACAGGAATGCCATTTCTTACAAAACTGCTGTTTTCAGGTTCAGGAACAGATATACCCGTTTGGGAAGTTTAAGACCCTTGCCCTTAAGAATCTCTTCTTGAAAAAGGAAGTCCAAGCTGGGGAGAGAACAATAATGCAAAGTTGGTAAGCATGGCAGTGATCGGGATAAAGCCCTGACCATTGGGAACTTCTATAACAAAATACCATAGACCAGGTGGTTTAAAAACATCAGACATTTCTTTCTCATAATTTTAGAAGTTTAGAGTGCCAAGATCAAGACGACAGAGCATTTGGTGACTCTTGAGGGGCACTTCCTGGCTCACAGATGGCATCTTCTAGTTATATCCTCATGTGGTACAAGAAAAGAACTCTGGTGGTGTCCTTGGCCCCTTAGGACACTCACATCACTGTGGCGTCTTCATCCTAAAGGTCCCTTCTCCTAAAGTAATTACACTGGCCATATTTGGATTTTGCAGGGACACGTACATTCAGAACATAGCTAGACTGAATTCATATGCACATGGAAAAGTGTCTAAATCCTTGTAGTAAATGTGGTTATAAGACAATAAAAATAATAAGAACTGTTGAAAGAGAAAAATAGAGATCATGACATGATGCTAGAACAAGTCCGAGATGTTTCTGGCTGTGATAAAGAGGGGAGAGGGAGGAGTTGGGTGGAAAGAAAGGAAAGAGGTTAGATTCTGGCAAGTAACAAAGAGTAACTGCTGCATTATTGAAGGGCAAACCTTGGAAAATCCAGATTTTCGACATTTTTTTTTTTAAAGATTTAGAAGAAACACCTAACAGACCAAAAATAGCATGCTTTCACATGGCCAGAGAGCTGACAAATTAAGTGAAGGGTACCCAAATCAAAAGACTTCTTAAAAGGCAGCTCCAGAGGGGGCCCAGGACTCTCCATCTCTGAGTAGCTATGTTGCTGACATAGTGTGACATCGTGTGTCATAGTGTGGTCATTGCCACACTTTAAGAAGGACCCTGATGACAGCAATGGAGCTGTACATCCTTAAGTTCTGATAGTCACAGTCATAGAAACTTGCAGCATGACAGGCATCTCACAGTACTCAAATATACTGCAGCCTTTTGCATCTAGACCTTTAGTCATGTGGGGTCGCCTGTCAGAAATGCCTTGCTCCTCCCCTACTATCATGAGCACTCAACACAGAACCTAAGTCAAGCTCTACTGCCATTGCACTGGCTCCACTAGGCTCCCTGCATCCCTAGGCCAATTCATCAGCCCTTTACCTCTGGATCTGTCTACATCTGCCGTATCATAAAGTGTCTTTGTCTAGGTCCTAGTTCTCTTATGGTAATGTAGAGTCCAGGCTGGGAGCTTACTTTATTCAACAGTGTTTACTTGTGATACAAAACACCTGCTCTCATTTGCACTCAATATCCAACGTCTTCAGTTGAACGAAGTCAATTGGATTGAGAAAGGAAAACTGATTGTTAGGGTTGTAGAATTCCGTGGAAGTGCCTTCTTCAGAAGGGCTTTCCTGGCACTTGGATCTGTTGTTATGTCTGGCATTTCTGACCAGCAGTGTGGAGTGTTGACTGACTGAGGTGGTAAATCTATAGTCCACTAATAAACCCAGGCAACTTTGTTCCCTGTACCAGCCAAAATAACTCAACCCCATCGATAGCGAGCGTGTAGAAGAGCGAACAGATTGTTTGTTAATGGAATTCTTCATCTTTAAACCATTGGTTTTGACTTGATACAGATCTATAATAAAGCTGAGGCCTCAAAGAATTAACTCTCTTAAAATTCATGAGTAATTCCTTCCAATCTCTTAATAACACATTTCACTTCTCTTCAGCCAATTTCTGTGACAGACCTAAGCCTGTGTTTAGAAATAAAACATATAGTCAAAAATATAAAAATAATTTGAATGAATTCAAGCTTTGTTTTAATTACTTTTGATCAGACTACATAGGGAGTGATGTAATGACATTAACAGATGACAGGAAATATTGTTCAATTTTGTCCTTCTTTGTTGGGAAAGTTATTTTTGTAAGGAAAGCTACATGTATCATGGCCATGCGGCATTTAATGCCCATATAGGAGCATCTCAGTAGAGAATTCCTTATTGGGTTAAAGCAAGAGTCCTGGGTTTTACATGCTGCAGCCTCCAAAAATACCAGGGACGTTTTTAGGAATTGAATATGAAATGTCCCCCTACCCTGGCTCATGCTTCAAATACTTGATCCCCAGGTAGAGGCACCTTTGGGGAGATGATGGAAACTTCAGAAGGGGATCCTATTAGGAGAAAGCAGGTGACTGGAGGTGGCTGCTTGGGAGTATACTGCCCTTACCACTTCCTTTCCTGAGCTCTACTTCCTGCTTGTTAGGAAGCATCTCTCCTTCACTACATTCTTCCACCATGTAGATGGGTTCAAGTGCATGGTACCAACAGACCATGAAATGAACCCATTGAAACCAGGAGCCAAATGAAGTTTCCCATCCCTTAGCTTCTTCTTTAGGGTATTTTGGTGAAAGCAATGCAAAAGTAACATGCACACAGACATGGAGGTGACTGAAAGTACTTCGGGGAAATTGTCACCAAAATACTCTTGAGAGAAGCCCAGAATGGACAAACATACCTGACGTTTTAAATGAGAAAAATGTGGACTTTTTGATCTGTTTGTCTATTTGCTTATTTGTCTTTCTGTTTATTTAGACAGGGTCACTATGTAGCCCTAGATGGCCTGGAACTTGGTATATAGACAAGGCTATTCTTGAACTCCCAGAATCTGCCAATTCCTCCTGAGTGAGTGCTAAGGATTAAAGGCATTCACCACCACACTCAGTAAAACGTGAATTTTTCAAAATAAATATGTTCCCACATTAATATTTTATTGACCAAAAACTGCTTTTGAAAATTTGTGAAGAATTGGAGATCTCTGGAAATAAGGATAGGAGTGTTTTAGAATTACACAGAAAATTCCCAGTTTCCTTTGAGTAGGCTCACTGGCCTGGGAAATGAATAAGCCAATAGATCACATGCCTGTTAGCCCAACGGCGGCTACAGCAGGAACTTGGTTGTGTTATTTTGGCACTGGTAAGCAGCAGCCTGCACTGTACCTTAAAAGAGTGACACCCAGATAGAAACTTCTGGAAGTCTGTCACCAGGCTCTGGATTTTAGACTCCTCTGCTGGTCACATATCAACAGGTGAATTTGGGAGAATGCCATGCAGTGTCTAAGTGCTCTTCATTTTGCCCATGACTTTCATAGTTTCAAGTCAGTCGTGAACTTTAACTCTCCCCCAGGCCTGTGGAAGAGCTTGTCCAGATAATTTCCATCATGTCAGGGAATGTGTGAGAACCTAGAGCTGGCAAACCTTTCACAGTTTTGAAGACCTATTTTCTTTACCAAATGATCTTTAAAACCCCTCCAACATGTGAAGAGGGAAGAGAACGTGTTCTGATTTGCTCAGAAGTGGCTGGGTTCCCAAGGATGTAAGGCATTCAGCAATAAAATGGACCATGTTCTGGATAAATTGGGGCAATTTTATCACCCTGATATCAAGAATCCCTTCCTCCTTCTTTATCATCACCCAGAAGTTTGTGTCTCCCCTTCCTCTTTGGACTGAGCAGGGCTCAGGACCAAGAGTTGGCCGGGGATGGTAGATTCTGATAGATTGTGGGCTGTAGGAGACTTTGCTTCCAGTGTGATGTGTACTGACAGGTGTCCTATCTTTTTCTAAGTATAAGTATGTGGTGTCTGGCTGCATTAAACTGAGCATTGTGATTGATATATTGTGTACCCCCAAAAAACTGATCTGGGGATCAAAGAACAGAACTGCCACTATATTAAACATAGAGGTTAAGCAGTGGTAGCACATGCCTTTAATTCTAGCACTCCAAAGGCAGAAAAGTCTATGAGTTCAAGACCACACTGGAAAAAGCCGGCCATGGGGACACAAACTTTTAATCCCAAGAAGTGATGGCAGGAAACAGAAAGGTATATAAGGTGTGAGGACCAGGAACTAGAGGTTTTAAGCTTTTAGGCTTTTAAGTTTTGAGTCTTTTAGCAGCAGTTCAGCTGAGATCCATTTGGGTGAGGACTCAGAGGCTTCCAATTTGAAGAAACAGGATAGGCTGTGAAGTTGGCAAGGTGATGTTAGCTGTGGCTTGTTCTGCTTCTCTGATCTTTCGGAATTCACCCCAATACCTGGATCCTGAGGTTTTTTTTTATTAATAAGACCATTTAACAATTTATGTTACAGATCATTATCTAGAAATTATTTAAAATGTCAATGTTGGTTGTCAGGGTAGGTCTGTCCTTGCCATTCTGCTCATGAGAATGTGTGTAATTCCAGTTGCTTTGGGAAATCCATATTGTATTCTCTCTCTCTCTCTCTCTCTCTCTCTCTCTCTCTCTCTCTCTCTCTCTCTCTCTCATAATCTTGCTATGTTACCCAGGCTTACCTTGAACCTTTCAGCTCATGGGATCCTTTCGTTTCATACTCCCTCCTAAGCATCAGGCTTACAGATATGTGCCATGACACACAGCTCTGTGCTACCATGCCTGACTTTGCGCTCAGGATCCTACGTATAAATCAACAGCTACAAATCAGAACTCATTCACTGAGTATCTCACAAAGACAGTGGAAAAGCACTCCTCTCCCACTGCTTGTACAAGAGAAAGGTGAAGTCTCCAGCCCCAGATAAACTTAAAGAAGTGCAAGGTCTCCTTCTGCTAAAGGTATATTCTAGGACAGTTGCCAGGGCAGAGGATTTGAGAACTGGGATAAGGAAGGAGAGGTGCTTAAACTGAGATTTAAGCACTACAGTGAAAGGTGAATCTGATGTAGATACAAACTAGAAAGGAGGCAGAGGCCAGCTTGGATGCTCCGACCAAAAGACCTGGGCCAAAGGAGGATGAAAATGAACTCCTAGAGATAGGTGTTTAGGCTGGAGTTAGGGTGCTCATGCCTGTGTCTACAAAGCCATGAGCTGGTACTAATATTGCCTCTTACCAGGGTCGCCTCTTCTGAGTAAAGCAATCAAAGAAGGCACCCCACACTTGGAGATCAACCTGAGGTTGGGAGGAAGGCTGGCACATCGTTAGTTAGTCCTTGGTGTTGTCTCTAGGACTGTTTCTAAGAAACCCACATATAACTGGAAACCTGTATAAGGAAGTTCATCAGAAGACAGGATGGAGAGAGAAATGTGAGATCATACAAAATCAGAACTATTACACATTAGAAGCTCTGAGGGGGTCTGGCAAGCCAAGAAGTATTACTGTTCAACATACCAACCAACCTATGTTCTGAAGACAGACATCTATGGACAGCTTTCTAAATACAGAAGTTTTCACTGCACAGGTGGGCTAATTTTTCCAGACATGCCACAAGAGATGCGAAGTACCAGAATAAGGAGACAGGATGTTGCAGGGCCTCGGTGTGTCAGCACGGTTTATTTGTAAAACATCCAAAGCCCCTGGCAAAATGTTAACATCTGTCAAATATCAGTAGTGAGTACATAGGTGTGTGTTATATTAGTTCTGCAATCTTTTGAAATATCTTATAAGGAACTATTTTTAAAAAATTGAAAACAAAAAGCACATGCCCCATGGAGTTATCCCTAACTGTTGAAATCTGAGGGATCGGGTCTTGGCCACAGATGGTAACCACCTCCTCCTTCCTGTTCAGTGCCAACTGTCAGAAAATGTACTGCAGAACTCTTGCAAAGATTGGGCTAAATTGTCAAGTCTTCTCTTGACACCCTGAGCTTGCTTCATTCATATGGTAGATTCTTTTTGTCTTGTTTTGACTTAATTACTGAAAAACTTGATGAAACTTATCTGCATATGTATACTACCTTGGCAGGCCTGGATTTTTTTGTCTCATCTCAGGACCATGGAAACTTTATGGGGAATGAACAGATGGCTTGGTGGTTAGGAGTACTTGCTCTTGCAGAGGACCTGGGTTCAATTCCCAGCACTCACATTAAGAAGCTCACAGCCATACTAAACTCGAGTTCCAAGGATTCAGTGTTATCTTCTTGCCTCCACAGGGGTATACATGTGAAGATCAGCCAGATGAGCAGGCACTCACATATATGTGTAAAATAAAAGTAAGACTTAAACAATTTCATGTATTCTGATTGTTCCACACACAAGAACCTACTGTCTGCTGGGAGCAGATTGTCACATTGAGTCACAGATTTTGGAATCACTGAAGAATGGAGCAGTTGCCTGAGTACATGACAAATACAGTTCTCATGTGACAAATACACAGTATATCAAAAAGAGGAGTCAACATGATCTGATTATTGAGACAACAAAACACACTAAGCAGTTCCCTGAAAGACCTGAATCCCACATTCTAAAATGGTGAGATCAGAATCTACAGTGTGCCTGCCTAACGCATGAACCTGGAAGGTGAGCTTAAAGGGGCTCCTGGTTAGGAGTAGAATGCTGCCTTCTGAAGGCTTAAACCTAAATGTTTACTTTTCTCACACAGCACCAAGTTTTCAGGAGGGCAGCCCAGGATTGCTTCAGCTGTCCAGCTCTGTCCACCAGACCCACTTACTTCCTTTCCTTCTGCTCCTCTGGCTCCAGTATGGCAGTTTGACATTCCCTGGTTGTTCTGTGGTTGATGCAGCAATGAGCTCCCAGCTGCTTTCAAACACAGGAGGCAGGGATGGGGAGAGAGGGCAGGAGAAACGAAACACAGAAACACAAAAGCTCACCCTTCTTATAGCTTTCATAACAACAAAGAAATAACCTTTTTAAAGAACTTTCCAGACAAACTTAATTCACAAATTGATGACCCATGCTTGATGCATTGCATTTCCAAAGAAATTTGAAGGAAAAAAAACCCCAAGGTGCAAAAGAAGATACTGCTTGACAAGGACCAGAGTCTTTCACAGACATGCCTGGGATCTAAATTCTGCAATTATGAGCTAAGCACAAAACATGTTGCTTAGCTCGCTGCTTAGTTATTAAACATTGCATGTCCCAGGATCCTTTCTGACTGTAAAAAGACATTGGCTCTTTGGAACTGATATGTAAAACTCACGGTGAACAAAATAAAGACATTTGGGGAATGAAACTATTCAAGAACCCCATGGCAGAACAAACTAGAATGTTTACTGGCTTTTCCAATATACTACATTTTGTTCTGTTTGCAAAACAAGCAAATTCCCATTCTCCTTAAATCACAAATTTACTTTGCAATTGATTTACCATGCAACCCACCAGTATTGGGCTTTGGCAACTTGCTCAAAAAATGGTCAATATGAGTTTGGGGGTCAAAGGTTTACAAGAGCTACAGATAAGCCTACAAAGCCTGGTTTTGAAGGAGCAGTTGCAATCTACCACCCCTGGATACCCAACCAAGAAAGTAGTATACTATTAATATGCAACACAGGAGTCTTGATCTTTCTTAACATGTAGCTCTAGGGAGGTGTGAGTTATCATCCTCCTAGGCTGAGCTACAATTCAGGCATTACCTCTCCTGAAAAACCTGTTGAGGATGCCCAGGATGGGTGACTGTCTCTCTGGTGAGTGGAGCTGAATCATGAATTCTTCTCCAAGTTATGTGATTGACAAGTGAAAAATTGTGTTTGTGTTTGTGGTGTATACTGCCATGTTTTGATGTATGAGCACACTGGGAGATGATTAAATCAAGCCAATTAACTTATCTTTCACCTCAATACTTCTCATTTTTTTTGAGAACATTTAAAATCTCTCTCAGCAATTTTCAAGAATATGACACATTTATTATAGACTGCAGTTGCCGAGTTATGTGATGAATCTGTGGAACCTGTTCCTTGTAACTGCTTATTTACAGACTTTGGCAAATACTTTCCCACTTCTCAGCCTTTCCCTGTGACCCTTGCTGGTTTCTGTTCTCATCACTGCCTGTGTGTATTTAATTCTTTCACATTCTCTGTATAAGTAAGATCATACACACAGGTATAGTGGCTCATACTTGTAATTCTACCACCTGGAAAGATAAAGCAGCAAGGCTGCCATTAATTGGAGTCCATCCTGGCATAAAGAGTGGATTCTATCCTAACCTTGGCTGCAGAATGAGACTTCATCTTAGAAAGAGAAAAGGTAGATCATGCAGATCTATATGTGGCTTGTCTCACTTAGCAAACTGTCCTCTAGGTTCCTTCAAAGGCTGCATGGTACTCCATTATGGATCTATACCATGTCTGCTAAATTCTGTACTGCATAATATTCTTTGAAGAATACTCATGTACATGTCTGTCACATATCTAAAACTATGCTGTTTGGGGAAAGTCTTTTTGTAAAATTTCAGTGTAAGTAAGGTCTATACTTGGTCTTATTTCTTTTCAATTTGTTTCTGCTTGCTCTGATATCACTCTTGGTATTTCCACCAGAAATTAATGGTAGAAGCAGAAAACATTGACAGATATATGCAAGCTTGTGGACAGACAGATAGGGAGATAATCATATGCAATTCCGACATTTGACCTTGGGAAGGCTAAACCAACTCTACATGATTCTTAACCTTTGATTCCAGAGCTCTGGGTTCAAGGGTAGACACTTGAAAAGCAAAGACTGGTAGAGGAACCTAAGAAGTTCTGGAATCCACACACATGATCTGTGCTCATGGGGTACACTATAGCATCTTTCAGCTCTCAGAGCACATCTGACCTTGGTCTAGGGGTCCTGCAGAAGCTAGGATGGATGCTCCATCACAGAGCTAAGCATATGTGGCTAACCCAGGAAAAGCTGGAGGATGATCCAGAGAAGGTAGGGGAGTTGTAGGCCCTGCTGCCACCCACATTGTAGAAGTAGTTGGGATGTAATTGAAAGCATGTGTGAGCTACAAAGGCCTGATGCCAGCCCTTGGTGCTTATCACAGGCTGTGTTCTCATGCTGACTATCAGAATCAGAAGGGATAAAACTGGCCCTGTGCCTGCTCTGCTCTGCAAATGAGAAGTTGTGTGTGTGTGTGTGTGTGTGTGTGTGTGTGTGTGTGTGTGTGTGTGTGTGTGTATGTGTGTGTGTGTGTGTTTTACTCCCCAGACCTTCTCCAGGAAGCTTTCTGTGATGTTCTCTAGCAGAAATTCCCAGGAAAAGGAACCTTGACGTGTAGCAGCCCAGGAAGTCTGAGACATCACACATGAAAGTAGGAAAAGCCAAATGGTAAGGCTTGATTTTCTCTAATACAAAACCATCTTCAATTCTAAACACATCCTTCCCTTATAAGCTTCCCCTCCCCCTAGATAGAAGGACCACAGATTAGTAGTTCAAATTAATTAATACTTGGTGAATGCTTGTTGTTCACTAGACACTGAGTATACCAAACCTCTATAGTATAACTTCCTAGCAAACCTCCTATCCCCTCCCCTACAACCTTCCTTCCACACATGCTTGCAAATATCTATCCATCATGCAATTCCATAGCCTGGAATCCCAATGGCTTCTGTTTATGTGCAGGATAGAGCCTAAGTCTCTTAAGCATGGTACCACAAGCCCTGGATCCACCTGCTTCTTTGCATTCTTTTAAAATGGTCTTTCCAGAGACACATTCCCTGATTAATACAACATTATCTTCTTTCTCATTGACAAAAAATTGGGCACATTTGTGGAAAGTAGTGTGACATTTCATGCATATAAACAATGAGTAATGATCAAATTAACTTATCAACACCATCACTTTAAGAATTTATCATTTCTTTATGCTGAGAAATTCAAATATCCTGCCTTCTGGGTTTGTTTTTGTTTGTTTATTTATTTGTTTGTTTCTTACTATATAGTACTGGCTGGCCTGGAACTCACTGTGTGGACCAGGCTGGACTCAAACTCTAAAGGATCTGCCTGACTCTATCTTGCCAATGCTGGAATTAAAGGAGCTCACCACAGTGCTGGGCTCTGTCCTCGGTATTATTGTTGATTCTAGTCACTTGCTGAATGATACCCAAGCATATTCGGACTATAGGAATCTATAGCGTGCACTCTCTGTCCACTCCCTACTAGTCCCAGCTTCTAATCATTCCCATTCTACTCTCCACTTCTTCTAGAGCAGTATTTCTTTGATTCCCAAATGAGTGGGATCATATGGTATTGTCTTTGTGCATCTGTCTCGTCTCACGAAACAGTGAGTCTTTAACAGTGCATGCTTACATACACCATTCACTTCAGTCCCAGAACATACACTATTTCTTTGTTAAAATGTTTAGATTTAAAAGAAAATTGCATTGTTTTCCCCCTTCTCTTTCCTACATCCAACCCCTCCCATGTATATCTTTCCTGTGTCTCCCTCCTGCTCATTCAAATTCATGGCCTCTTTTTCTTTAATTGTTGTTGCTATATATGCTCCTAAAGTTATATATACAACCTGTTCAATCCACATAATTCTGCATATATGTGTATATATGTGTGTACACATATAAATTATGTATATTATATATACATATATACATATGTATATGTCTACATACCCACCCACATATATACATATTAAAATTTTCAGGACTGAGTGCTCAGCATTTGATGATCAACTATGGGGGCTCATCTCATGGTAAGACTATTTCTTGAAAACTAGCTTTCATGGTACCAGAAGGTGGTCATGCAAGCTTCCAAAGAGGAGGGAAGCAATCAACAGTCCTACCCAGCTATAATACCTATGAACCACAACAAAATTAAAATGGCACAGTATCTTTAAGGGTGCAATATTGGCATGCATACTTTAGTAGCAAGCAATAGCTCTCTAATTGGACGTAAGGACCAATCAACAAGAGGGAAATCATGTGTGCCACTGGAAACCTAGTCAACTACCCAGGGAAGGTGAAGTCATGGATCTTGGAGGAGAACTTACAACCACAATGATTCCTAACTACTTTCTTTGCAACAGATGGAGACCATTACAGAAAACCACAACTGATCAAAATACAGAGGACAATTGACAGGGTAACACCCAGCCCCAACAGATACATCTACAAGGTTGGGGATAATAACAGAAGAGAGGGTAGAAAGATTGTCAGAGCCAGAGGAAAAAAGATGTTTGCTCTAAGAATTCTCACAATGTCAGAGAAGCTATGCCCATGAAGTCTCAACAATATGTCTGCCTAAACACACTGTTTTCTTGATTGTGTCTATCTGAAATGATGCTTTTGGTTCCCTTCTCTCTCCTCCCACTACAATCAAGAATGACAGGGGCAGAAACTTAGTTACCAGACCTCCTTAAGTATTAAATGCTCTTAACAAATATCCTTTAAATGTGTCTGTCTACAGCAGACAATTAGCCACACAGTAAGGAACCTGTTCCCTGCCCTCCATTTTACAAATGATGAGATGCAGAATCAGAAAGATGAGGTCATTTTCTCAAGACTTGGTTGGGGAGTGGAGCTATAGACAAGCCTCCTTTTCTGTCACCTCTATTCAAAGATGGAAAGCTCTGCAGTACTGTCTCTAAAGTAAGCAACAACCCCAAAGTATCAGTTTTGTAGGCATCCATAAACTGACTTCCTGTTGGAAAAATAACAACTTTTCTTCTAAGAGGCAACTTTATTTGGCCACCTGGTTGTCTGCTGTCTGGCTGACACTTGGCGTTACCCCACCCCAGCCAAAGCACCCACTCGATATCATCATCCAAAGCTAAATGTTCTGCCTGTGAGTCTTATCAATCTTTTTTCCCTGCCTTAAAGATCCTTGATTCAACCCTGTCCTTAGCTTCATTTTTATTTCTCTTAATATTTAGCTTTAAATATGTTCTATCTAGTTGCATTTGATGTGTCTTTCCAGGCTGCCTTAAATTCCCTCCAGGACAAGGTGAGCATAAATAATTAAATGGGAATACCTATGGGGTGCACTCCAGTTGTACCACTTCAAGCAGCACTAACATTTAATGTAGGTAAAATAATGAGATAAAACTTGAGTTTCAGTATTAAGAAGCCAGAGGGTAGTCATTAAAAGTGATGATCACAAAGATTATAAAACTGCAAAGTTGCTTACAGTATAATGTGATCAGAAGCTGTGTCCAAAATGCACGTTAGCTTTGGCTTCAATGATCTGAAGCATGGGAATAAATGGAAACACGATCATCCTCCATTTTGTTTAGATCTGAATTGTGTAAATGAAAATGGTGTAAGACAGAAATATAGTATCCCATGTAATAAATCAAACTTTATACATGTCCCCTGTCTTCTTCATAGAGAGTTCAAAACTTACACAACACAGAGTAGGGCAATACAAGCCCCACACCCAGCAACCAACCTCAACAGTCACAGGAGCCCTGCTAATCCTATTCTTTCTCTGCCTCCACCTACTCTCCATATTTTTTGACTATTTGTTAAACTTATGTATATTGAAATTCCAAACATGCATGTACTGTCTTAGTATCCCTGCAAATCACTCCTTCTATTCCAAAAGACTTGTTGGTGTCTTTTCACACTTTTTAAAAGTCTGCCACAGTAAATTCTTTTTTGTTTGTTTTGTTTTGTTTATTTGGAGACTTCATTTAAAAGCAATTATGTAGTTTTTTTTTTTTTAACTCTTCACTCTTTGGGGGCCCACAAACCAGCTCCCAAATAAATACATAGAGACATATTCTTTCTTATAAAAGCCCAGCCTTAGCTTGGCTTGTTTCTAGCCAGCTTTTTTTTTTTTTAACTTGAATTATCCACTCTACCTTTTGCCTCCTGGTTTTTACCTTTCTTTATTCTGTATGTCTTTCTTTACTTCTTCCTCCATGGCTGACTGGGTGGCTGGCTGGCTGGCCTCTGATGTTCTCTTCTCCTCCTTTTCTCCTCCTTTCTCCCTTGGCTCTCTCCTCCCTCTTTTTTCCCTGCCTATTTATTCTCTCTGCCTATTCAGCTCTCTATTAGATCAGTTAAGTGTTTTAGGCAGGCAAAGTAACATAGCTTCACAGAGTTAAACAAAGGCAACATAAAATAATGTGGCATATTTCTCATTGTTAAACAAATTCCACAACATAAGCAAATGTAACACATTTTAAAATAATATTTCACAACAGAATCACAAAGTATGTGCTTTATGTGTCTTTGACAACATGGGAAGCCTCTGATACTAATCTAGCATATTACCTCTGCCTGACATAGCCAGGGTCTCTAACCTTTCAATTAGCTCATGTTGACTTACCATTTTTTTACTTCTTAAAATTTGAGAGAGAGGGGGAGGGAAAGAAAAGAGAATAAATTTAATTTTGGGCAGGGAGGGTAGGTTCAAGACTATTATTTTATTTTATTTTTTATTAAGAACATTTCTTCATTCATTTTACACACCAATCAAAGATCCCTCTCTTCCCTTCTCCCCCCCCCCACCAGCCTCTCTCTCTCAACCCACCCTCCTCTCCCCCTCACAAGAAGGCAAGGCTTCCCATGGGGAGACACATCTGGTAGAGGCAAGTCCAAGCCCTTCTCCCAGCCACAAGGCTGCACAAGGTATCCCATCATAGGTAGTGGGCTCCAAAAAGCCTGTTCATGCACCAGGGATGGATTCTGATCCTACTGTCAGCACCCCGCCCCAAAGTAGATCAAACTACACAACTGTCTCGCCATGCAAAGGAACCAGTCCAGTCCCATGCAGGCTCCACAGCCATTGATCCAACTTTCATGAGTTCCCACTAGTTTGGTTTGGTCATCTCTATAGGTTTCCCCATCATGATCCTGATGCACTTGCTCATAGAATTCCTCCTCTCTCTCTTTGACTTGACTTCTGGAGCTCTGCTTGGTGTTTGGCTGTGGATCTCTGCATCTGCTTCCATCAGTATTGGAGAGAAGATCTGTGATGACAGAGTATTCACTGGTCTGATCACTGGGGTAAGCCAGTTCAATTCAGGCACCCTCTCCATCAAGACTATTCTTGTGCCACATATGGCAAGTTGAGTTTTTCAAAGCCTTTCAGTTTTATTCACATTACTAAATTTGCGAGGTAAGGTCAGTCTCTTGGTGATGCTTTTGGTTGTTAGCATAGCTCTGTACCCCTATATTGAGTGTCATCATTGCTGACACTGATAATTTGTAATTTTTCCTTTTTTTTCTGAATCATCTTTGTAACACATTAATAACTTTTCAGTCCTGTGTGGTAGAACATACTCAAAATTACATCTCTTGGGAGATATAGGCAGGAAGATCTATGCAAGTTTGAGGCCAGCTAGGTTTACTTATCAAGACCTCATCTCAAAACAAACAAAATCCAAACAACAACAAAACTCTTCTAACTTTTGATTTTGTTAATTGTTTCTTATTTTGTTCCATTTTCTTCTTGCTCAATTGTTTCTTTGCACTTACTTTCTCCTGGGATCCACCCCAACCCCTCTTATAATTCTAAGACTCACACCAAGGGCCTCACACATGCTAAACACACATGGTCCATCACCAAGCTGCTTCCTCTGCCCTTAGTCAGCATCTGAATTCTGAAAGCACAAATTTAGGTCTTTGGGTTTAGAGTTTTCTTTTTGTGGTAATGTAAGCATTCGAAGATACAGGTTTTCATCAAGAAAGACCTGTAAGGGAAAGAAAAGAAGGAGAAAGGCACAAAGTCCTTAGACAAGCAAAGGGGCATGACATTCCATGATGGGAAAAAGACCAAGCATGGGATAGTGGTGGAATCCTCCCTCTGATACAAAAGAAGGAAGTGGGACATGAATAAAATGAAGGAGACTGTGGATTTGCAGAGGGAAGTCTGGGAACCTTTCTTTTTTATGATTTACATTCCTCAACAAGCAGAAGAAAACATCATCTACTGAATACTTTGGAGAGAAGAGAGTGGGGAGGGTGTGAGGCAGAAGGAAAGCCTGGAACAGTTACACTAGAGTGTGAAGAAAGAGGTTTCACAGAGAAGGTGACAGGTGTGTCAGCTCATATGAGGATCTGGGCTGTGATTTTTTTTCAAGCCAGCCTTTTAATCTGTGGTGTGATTTTCTACCTAAAACCATGAAGTTCAGCTGTTTGAATGCAGACAGTGAAAAATGCAGACAGGTGGCTTCAACAAGGGCTAGGTCACCAAGCATCATGAGATTGGAGGTAGCTTTGAGAGAGAAATATATATTGAAGGAAATTATAAAATTCATTCTGATTCTTTGCATGCAGGCCTTAGGATACCTGCATTCTCCACACTGATACAATTGGGATGCTAGTATGTTGAATGATGGCTGGCTATCCCTAAGTAGCTTCAGGATGGGGGCAAGTCACCAGGAAACCAAGGTAGACTTCAAGGTCTGAGACTTCTCAGTTCTAACTTTTATGAGGAAAAAAAGAAGCTGTATTAATCACCAATAGCTAATCATTTAAGCAATTATGGCTACATAATAAAGGTTCTATAAAACTCCAAAAGGACAGAGTTTACAGAATTCTAGACAGCTGAGCACACAGAAGTTCCTAGAGTGTGTCTATCCAGAGAGGACGCAGAATCTTTGCCCCTTGTCACCCATCTTATTCCCTACATATTCCATTGTTATCCTTTGCAAAAAACCAATACAGAAAGCTCTCTAGCCACTAATGCAGCCTGAGACAGGGACAATGGGAACCTCTGATCTACAGTTGGCTACCTGAATTTAGGACTGGAATATGGAGTAAGGGTTAATCTCAAGAGGTTGTGTCCTTGACATCTGAGAATCTGACACCATTATCTAAGTAATGCCAACATTGCATTTAATGAGTGGATACATTGTTAATGCTTGTTGGAGAACTGATTACTGCTTTGAAAAGGAAACAGCCACCTTTTGGGGTCATAGAAATGTCCTGTGTTGTATAACAAAGGCACAAGAAAGTTGTGTGTTGTTTTGTTTTATTTTTCACTCTCATGGAGGAGATTGAAGTAATGAGCCATGGGCTTATAACTAGGCAGTTAAGAATGAGGGTGGAGTTTGGAAGTCCCACAAGATCAAGAATGGTATAACTGGGGATTCTGCCTAGGTGGGGCAGTGAGAGAATAGAGACTTCGAAATTAGACTCTTTCTGGGAGATTTGGAACCTGGGGATGAAAAGGAACAGCTGTGGCCATAGGGAAGGAAGATGATGGATATCTGGAAACTCTCATTGGAAAGGACAAGTTCATCATTAGGGGGCTCTTCGATTATCAGCAGAAAAGCAGTGGTGGACAGGACTGAAAGGACACTAAACTTTAGAGAGAGATATTTCAGATAGATAGGTAATCTTCAAATACTTCAAAGACCTACAGAATATGGCATTTAAAATACTTTTAAAATTTAGACTTTCTGGACAGTGAGACATGTCTGCTCCTGGCAGCACCGATTTTCTTCAGAGAGGAGGATGGGCATTGAAGACACTTCATATCTTATCTTCACCTTGGCAAAAATAGCCATTTGGGCAAGAAAATGTTCTTGCCTGGACTGCTTGATCGACTGGACATGCAGGACCCATAGGAAGGTGACCACTAAACTTTGCTTGACAAAATGGTCCTTCAGGTTCCTGCTTTGCAGAGGAAACTGCCAGACATTCTACAGGACACTGAGAGAAGTGACCGAGAGACTCTAGCCTTGTGGGCTGAAGACAGATGCCCCAACTTTACAAAGGAACATTAGGTGACTGTCCAGGCTGCCAGCTGTCTCTGTCTACCCTGCAAGACTCCCGAAAAATGCTCGCATCCTTCTCCCAGTTCTCAGGTAATATTATATCCTTCTGAGGACTTTAATGTGGTTGAAGGCTAGATAGTTATTTCCTCAATTATGATAAAAGATAAGTTAGGTATAAAACCGTAGACTCACAAATATAATAGATAGGATATCTTCTTTAATATTATAACTGTAATTCTTGCTTGATAATTGTTTTGATATATGTCATTTTACTATGTAAAAGTTAAAACCTTCCTTTAAAAAAAAAAAGAAAAGGGGAAGTGCTGTGGATATCGCTCTGTGTAAATAAAGTTCTGATTGGCCAGTGGCCAGGCAGGAAGTATAGGCGGGACAAAGAGAAGAGAATTCTGGGAAGTAGAAGGCTGGAGGAGACACAGCCAGCCGCCGCCATGGAAAGTAACATATAAAGACACTGGTAAGCCACAAGCCATGTGGCAAAGTATAGTCTAACAGAAATGGGTTAATTTAAGATAGAAGAAGTAGATAACAAGTAGCCTGCCATGGCCATACAGTTTGTAAGCAATATAAGTTTCTGTGTGTTTATTTGTTTGGGTCTGAGCTACTGTGGGACTGGCGGGTAAGAGAGATTTGTCCTGACTATGGGCCAGGCAGGAAAACTCTAACTACAGGGTTAGCAGGGCAATGTTCCCCTGGGATGTAAGCAAGAGTCTGTTTTCTCACCTTCTCACACTTCTAGAGATAGCCTGCATGCTTTAGCTATGTCCCTTTCCTTCATCTTCAAAGTTAGCTGTTTCTCCTTCCCTAGATCCCCAAATGGACTTAGTAAGTCAGAGGTGGATTTACATTTGTAACCAGCTGCCAAGAGATATAATGGTGCTGCCAAGCCCAGGATTCACTCTCTGGGCTCTCCTATCCTATATGCTCTGGCTTCAAAAGTCCTGGGAATTGAAGTCATGTGTTTGTTGTAATTTTATTTTTGAGTCAATGTACAATCCTTGGGGCCCATCTTAAATCCCAGATACTTCATTGTTAGACTATGTGACCTTTCTGTAACCAAATCTCTGTATCTATAAAGTAGATACATTACACTTCATAGGAAAAGTTGTGGCTATCCAATGAGTTATCAACATAAAGACTCCTGATGACAGAAAATACCAGGAAAGAAGAAGAAAAAGCTGTCTTCTAAACAGAGGACGTGGGTTGGAGAGGTAGCTAAGAGGTTCAGAGCCATTACTGCTGTGCCAGAGAACCCAAATATGGTTCTTAGTACCCTAGTTAGGCAGCTTACAATGTTGTGACTCCAGATCCCTTGGAGTCTCCATAGGCACCTGCATGCACAATACACACACACACACACACACACACACACACACACACACACACATACACAGAGAGACAGAGACAGAGACAGAGACAGAGAGACAGAGACACACAGAGTTACAGAGAGAGAGAGTTTAAAATAAAATAGATCTTCAAACCAGAGGTGGTTTTTCATACATGAACTTAGTTATACAAATGGTGGAGATGAAAAGCCATTGTAAGCAACAATTGGAAGTTACAGCCACCTGAGGGACAGAACCACAAGAGATATTTCTAGTGTTCAGTTTGGACCAAGTGGAAGCGGAGTAGGAGAATGTCCTCACAGGAAATACTATTTGACTGGCCCCAAACTAACTCCTAAATACTAGGAATAAAAAGAGCAAAAGGATTCCTTCCAAATCCATGATCTAGCTAATTGATTTGTCTCAGTTAAAGGGTGGTTCAGGCAATCCCCATTCATTTCCCTGTCTTGGAACACTGAACTCGGAAGCAACCTTTTGAACAGACACAGAGAGAACATCTCCACCCACAGACAATCTGTGCTGGTGTGCAGTTCTGCACAAGGAGTTTTCCTTAGTGCCTGAATGCTCGCTAGGGTCCTCATGTGGCTGAGAGTGTGTAGTAGGACTTCCCAGGAGCAGCCCTTTCCACATCCAGAAGAGCCCAGTGAGCACCAAGGGAACAAACCCAAAGAACATGGAAAGACGAGGCCCCTGAAAGTGCCCGGGGTTTGGGATTTTCAGTGTCTTTCTTGATTTCCTTGACTAGGCTTCAGTGTCTCCCCAAATGACTTTGCCATATTGCATGAGACAGGTGCCTCCCCACGTCGTTGTGATGTGCAGCAGCCAGAGGCTGTCTTCCATGTAGACTGTAAATTCCCTTATAGGAATAGCTAAGAAAACAGCCACTCCTATAAAGTAAAAGATGATGTCATTACAGGGCTGTCCTCTCTCAGCGCTGGTTGTTGGCAGCTGCCAGATGGACCTGAACAAGTTGCACTGGAATTGAGCCAGAGCACACTGAGTATAAGGGAACAGAAAAGGGAAATAGTGAGGCTCAGGGTACTCATATGCCTGGATGAGCACAGCTCTGAGCAAGCTGAGAACATCTTTCCCCTGGGGCTTCCCAAGGTCAAACAGGAAGACTTCAAAAGCTGTTATACGGGCCCAGTATCTCCTCCCCACCCACAGTATCCCCATGTCGGGGATGGGACACAGTACTTTCGTTCTCGCAACTAAGCAATTACTCTACTGGTTACAGCCTCATCCTGGGGGCCAACATCTTGAGATTAGCAGGTAGGTAACAGACTATCTTGTGTGGGCTGCTTCTCTGGGAATCTCTGAACTTCCTCTATCTATGATCTGCTAAGAAAGTCATTCTCCACTCCATAAATTCTGGAATCAACCCTGTCCCTACAAGAGGGGGCTGTGGACAGTTCTGCCTTTGATTTCTCTACAACGTGTCTGCTTTACTCTGTTCTTTCCACAGCCTCTGCCTCTGCCGTGGCTTTTGAGGGGTCTGGATTTGCTGCACCTGAGTCCCTGTCTCTCTCCATGGGGTCTTTGTCCACTGTAGACAGGGTATGCCAAGAGCACCCAAGATCTCAGGTGGTCATCTACCCTCTCTGCTCCAAAGCTGAGCTCAGATGTTGAAAGGATGGAAGCAACATCTGGTCCATATTCTCCGCTGGTCCCACTTTACCGCTGACTCCCCAGGTTGAGAGCTGCCTCTTCCCATGCCACTGTGATTCATGCTTTGACTTCTTCCTTGCTTGTTTGCTTCTATGGCCCTGTCTTACAAGGGAGGTCTCATGTTTGATACTGATCCAATAAATGTCTAATGATTGATCATGACTGTCTGAATGTGACATCATACCCCAGTCTTGCAAGTCCCTTGGTAACAGAAAGGAGTGACGACTGCATGCTGGAAGCAAGGCCACTCCTCAGTTATAGCAATGGGTGGACATAGAAAAATGAAGGCCACCATCAACCTTGGAAGGAACTGTTCTCACCTAACCAGTTTCAGACTGTGACTTGTATAGTAACCACATTTTACTGCAGTTGAGTTGTGGGGCAGCCATGGCTTGGCAATCACTGAATCAGGCTTTCTCTATCTTTGTCTCTGTCTCTGTCTCTGTCTCTCTCTCTCGTTTTTTCAAGACAGGGTTTCTCTGTCCTGGATCTTGCCCTCTAGACCAGGCTCAAACTCCACAGAGATTCATCTACCTCTGCCTCCCGAGTTCTGGAATTAAAGCTGTGTGCCATCACTTCCCAGCTTAGGCTTTCTCTTCCTTAAAGCATCAAGCTCATTAGACAACAGTAAGATCAGAGCCCAGCATTTTTAAAGCCATACCTCAAAATGATTATAACTAGTAAGACACAGACAATCTCTTTAGCAGACACTGACTCTGAAGACTGCCTCAATGCTTATTGTGAGCCATGAAATCTCAGAGCAGAGAGCTCTGAAGGGCTCAGATGTCTCACAGCTTCCTCCTGCCTTCTAAGCAAAGTTTAAACCAGTTAACACTGTAGCAGAAAAGCCCAAGATTGCATTAGCAAAGAAAAATTACTGCTACAGTTGGAACCAGGTCACCGTCTTTATTTCTCACAGCCTGAAATTATGATGGAACTTCTCTGGCCCTTCCCAGGTCTGTGTGCCTAAGAAAAAAGTACAGAAATATACAATGCCTTTTTTTCTACTCATTCAAACAAAAATCCCAGGCAATGAAAACAATATGTAAAGCATCAACTGGCTATATTTGATTGAGTAGCACAATGGTAAGTAGGAAAGAAAGGGAACAGAGACCCATACACCTATCCTTTCTATACCCTGGTCCTGCCTCAGTCCCCAGAATTACCTTCCCAGTCCTTCCTAAAACTGGCTCCTTTATGATTTACAGTGATTGGGAAAAGGGGCATTGTGGGTAGGCTCCTTCAAACTGGTTCCCCCAAGGTCAGGCCACTTCTCTTCTATCACCCCAAGGGCTGGGACCCCTGGGGAGGCAGGAGGGCTGCAGTCTTTGTAAGCATTGTTGTTTCTGTGTGATGCTGCCTGAAGCCAGCAATTTGTGGAAAAAGACAGGATATGTAGATAGATAGAGCTGGAGTGTGGAAAATAACAGCTGTCCTGTCACGCTCTCAGTCCTTAGTGACTTCAGGACCCACACCAGACTCTATGCCTGCTCAAAAGTGGTGCTTCCCAGTCCCTCAGGGTTCCTTTCATCATGGCGGCTGGGCTGATCCCACAATGACAGAAGGGCTCAGTAACCAGACAGGAAGCAGCTCTTGAACCAGGGTAGAAACTGGAGTCAGGAGTGGTATCTACAGTCAGTCCCTGTGCTGTACTGGGCCTTTTAGAGCATTTAGGTGAGGAGGTAAACTGGCAGCAGAGAGAGAAGGAGAGAGACAGAGACAGAGACAGAGAGAGGAAGAAGGCAGAGGAGGAGAAAAGGAGAAGGAAGAGGAGGAGAGAGAGGAGGAGGAGAAGGAGAAAGAGAGGAGGAGGAGGAGGAGGAGGAGGAGGAGGAGAGTCCTTACCTGTTTCATGTAGAACACTGAGGCCTGGTGTTGGCCAGGTGATTCTGTAGAAGATGCTGACGAGGTGACAAGACCTCTGCCTGGCACAGGGTAACCCTCAGAGAATGGTAGTGACTGGCAACCAACATGAGGATTCTCACGAAGTCTCCAGGACACCATTTCCTGTCCTTACCGCTTTCCAGGGATGAACGGGGAAACTGCAAAGGTGAATGTTATACAAGCTAAGCCTCTTACCTGAGATGCTTGGAGCTAGAAGTAGCTGCTGAGTGCCTTTGCTGTTGTTACGACTGTCTCTGCATATCAAAAATTCAAAAGACTTCACAATCTAAAATGTTCTGTGTTATGTTGGCACTTGTTATGTTCCTCATTTTGGAACATTTTAGATTTTTTTTTTGTTAGAGATACCTCATCTGAAATAGTTCTGTGTGGTGGTTTCAGTAAGAATGGCCTTCATAGGTTCATATATGAATGCTTATTTACCAGGGACTGGCACTATTTGGAAGGATTAGAAGGACTAGGAGGTGTGGCCTTGCTGGAGGAAGTGTGTCACTAGGTGTGACACATGACTGACTTTGAGTTTTCAAAAGCCCATGCAAAGCTCAGTGTCTCTCTCTCAGCCCACAGATCAGGATGTAGCTCTCAGCTACTGGTCTAGCTCCATGCTTTTTGCCATGATAATAATCAACTACACCTCTGAAACTGTAAGCAAGTCCCCAATTAAATGTTTTCTTTTATAAAAGTTGTCTTGGAGGGTTGGAGATTTAGCTCAGTGGTAGAGCGCTTGCCTAGCAAGCGTGAGGCCCTGGGTTCGATCCTCAGCTCAAAACAAAACAAACCAAACCAAAAAAAAAAGTTGTCTTGGTTCTTCACAGCAATAGGACATCATGTGCTTCAAAAACATGTAAGTACTGTTAGTAAAAATAAGTAAAATAAAGGGCTAGAGTGTGGCTCAGTTGACAGACCATTTGCCTAGCATGCCCATAGCCTTGAGTTTTGTCCCCAGCACTGCAAAATAAATTAATTTTAAGTACCTTATAAATACACATTTTTTTTCTCTCCTCAGTTGGTACTGCCATTTTTTTTTTTTTTTTTTAAAAATGGGTTTGGGAAACAAAAACCAAATGTCAACTGTAGTTCTTCTCAAGGCATGGTGCCCAGGGATTATGTTGCTGTGTAATCCCACTTGTTGAAGAGGATGGGAACTAAGGCAGATGTTGTAGGATAGGGGTAAAACTCAATGATCAGAGGTTGGTCGTGTGCCTTAGAATGGGAGAGGGGCTGGCCCTGAGAAAGCTGAGGGAGATCAAAGAATGGATGGCCACAGGGGCAGTGCATGCAACAAGCTAGACCAGCAGAGTTTGAACCGGGTTGCATGAGAGCTGAGTTCCTACAGCCTCAGACAGTCCAGAGGCTCATGGAGGAGGACTGTCATCCAGAAAGAGGATGGCTGGGGAGCCCCTGGGGTGTCACAGGTGAGGTTTAGCCTAGGCAATTCTGCTCAGGAGCAACACTCAGGAATAGAGTGAGAGAGTGCCAAAAGGCAAAGATCTTCATGGTTGGATGCAAAAGAGAAAGCTTCTCAATGGCTATGGATCTGCTTGTGTGAGCCATATGTGAAAATGTGACTTAAACATCTTCCTATTAAGAAGGAACCTGGGGGCCAAGGTAGAGGTGCCATCTTTAGCTTTTACATAGCAGGAAAGCTTGACAATTTCCAGGCTCTATCCCTGTCATTCTTTAATGTCTTTGGGTGGTGCTTCTTTTTTCCAGGCAAACAGTGGTGACTACACTAAGGATTTACTCAAATCTTGCCTTTTCATAGCTACTCTTCTTTAATATTTTCATTTCATTTGAGAAAATGAAGCAGCAGGTGCTCCTTAGCTAGAATGTTTTAAAATGAGGGGACCAACACCTTTGTTGCACCCCTGGTTTCCACCTACTAGGTTCCTTCAGGCATGGTCAGATGCCCTTTGGGTGTAGGGAAGTGGCCAAATATGTCCCCTGTTGAGAACCTCTGCCTCATTGTAGCCTGAATCCTGTTGTTTTCTTTCTTTTTTCTTTTTTTGTTTTCTGAGATTAAATCATGTCAGGAGACAAGAAGACAAAGTCTCCTTGTAGGGCAAGCATCCTGTAAGGTCTCTGACACACCTAAGCACTAGCCAAGGGCAATGGCTCCATGATACCATCTTGAAAGCTCTTGCTAGAAGTCGGCCCCTTTTCCTCTCATGGCCTTTCTTTCTGTTACAGTGGAAGTTCTTATAGCCTAAGCATCAATATCTTCGATCCTTACATCCTAGAGAGCCTCACACAACACCTGAAGCCCTATCTCACTGAGGATGACTTTTTGTTTGACCCATATTGATTCTGACCCCAGCACTATGTTCACATTGGTTATGCTAGAGGTAGACCTCTCATAAGGAGCACCTCAGGTGAGTGTCAACAATCGACACCAGTATCCCAGTGCTGCTGCCCAGACATTGTGCTCTGGAACTGTTTCCTGAATCAATGTGTCTCTCTGGTGTCATCATCTTCCAGTGATGTCTCTTCCTTCCTCCATGACTTCTCCAGACCCCCATAAAGTCTCCACCCACTGGAGGACAGCAGCTGTATCTCTGTGGAGCCAGGATCCAGCTGTTTCTCAGAAGTCTGCTTTGCTTTGTGAGCCAGCCAGCACCAATTATTAAAACTCATTTTTCAGCAAAATCTGGAGCAATGAGGTTCCCAGCCCACTGGCAGGGCTTCCTCACAACAGAGCCTTCCTATTGGCAGGGGAGATGAAATGAGAAACATGGAAATTTAATATCTTCACATTATGCAGATCTGATTTAATCAGGGATGAGGGTGAGGCGCAATAAAAACTATAGTTTCATTAAGTTTATGACTTTCAGACTAGATGTCAATTATTCTGTTGCCATGGCCACAACTGGTTACAGCCTTTTTGGAACTGTTTCCCCATGGCAACCAGAAGAGGAAGGAAGGGATATGAGGCTGCACTGTATTTCCCATCTTACATCCTCTTTTGGATTGAAGGTTTTGAGAAAGAACAAATCAAGTTGCAAGAATCTCCTTGGAAAAAAAGCCTAAGCACCAAGTGGGACACAAAGTTTGTGCTCTGGTTTTACTCACACCAAGACAACTCATGGATTCATCACCACCGCCACCACCATGAACAGTTAAGCCTAGAAGAAGAGTCACAAGTCAGAGAGTCCAGTTGTCAGAGCTTGAGAGTTAGCCAGTCCCATGTGTCTGTCTGCCAACACTATGGCAGCTTTTAGAAATTGTATTGTGTGGACCATGCCACTAGTGGCTGTGTGTGTGTTTGAATATTTGGTCCCCAGCTGTTGCTGGTATTTTGGGTAGTCCTAGAACCTTTGGAACATGGGATCTAGCTGACAAATGTAGGCCACTGGGACAGGTCTTAAGGGTGAGGGCTAGGTCTTGCTTTTGATCCTGCTGTGCCCTTCTTCACTGAGATCTGAGAAAGAGTGTGGCAAGCTCCTGCTGTGATGAGCGGTACCTCTCTGTTATACCCTCCCCATCTGGAGAGACTAAGTCTTACATAAGTCAAATTAAATAATTCCTCCTTTAAGTTGCTTCCGTCAGGTATTTGGTCACTGCGATGAGAGAAGTAGCTAACACACATGGGAACTAGTCTTACAAGCTGCCTCACTAAAACAGCTCAGTTTCTTACAGTCCATTTCAGCAGAGTGCCCTGTGAGACATTTCTGGACAAGAGCAATTAAATGACGGGTAGAAGAAAGCTTGTTTCTACTTCCTACATTAGAAAGTATGACATTTGTGCCTTTGACCACATCTTTCTGATTTCAGCCACTGCATGTAGAGCAATCCTGGTCTCATACTGAGTGCTCCCATCTCAATGGAAAGCTGTGATTTTTTTTTTTCTGCCTTAGAATTTTCTTCCAAACCACAGAAGCCTGATACTGTCAGAAAGGACGGGAGGTTGATTTATCTCAGGTTAACCTTCAGTCAATGGAGCCTGACAACCACTAAAATGACATCAGTCCTGTTCTTCAGGAAGGAAAATCTAGGAAGTAGTCTGTATGGTATTCCAAGATGCCCAAGGAGCTGAGTTCTCTATAGCAGCGACTGTAGTGATGACTCCTTTGTTTACTCCACCTGCCCTGTCTCGCTATAATCTTTCTCATACAATTGTGTCATGGTCTTTTGTCTTCAACAAACTGCTGGCATAGACATCTTTGTCTTAAGATTTGCCTTTTCAAAAATCTAAATAAATATACAAAGAGAACAATCCAAACATGACCAACAGGAGTAGATGCAAATCTGTTCCCTTCCACCAATTCATTCTTCCACAACTGTCTGTGCTTTCATATCTAATCTCCTAAGGTCCTCTCCCTAAGCTTACTGTCTGTGAACAGTTTGCCTTTTGGATTATCACATATCCTGCAGAGGATGAGACTTTTCTCTACAAATAAATCTCAACTTTTCTAGAGTTTGGACAATGAATATATCATGTTTCTAGGTGCTATCTACTACTTAACATGTTGTAAATAAATGCCCACTGACTCTCTGTGGTTAATTAATGGCTTGAATTAACATTTGTAAAGCTGTGTATTTCTTTTTTTTTTTTAAAGGTCTATTTATTTATTATGTATACAACATGTATGACTACAGGCCAGAAGAGGGCACCAGATCTCATTACAGATGGTTGTGAGCCACCATGTGGTTGCTGGGAATTGAACTCAGGACCTCTGGAAGAGCAGTCAGTGCTCTTAACCTCTGAGCCATCTCTCCAGCCCCCATCTGTGTATTTCTTAAACCATGGGTAATAATAACAAAACAGAAACAGATGCTGTTTAAAATGCCTTTGGTTGTAAGGTATTTCCTACTTACTCAATACTACATACATGCCTTGCCAGAAAGATACTCATCATATACAAGGGGCCTTTGATAAAGGGACTGCTGATATGACTGTCTGTGATATGTGAAGGTTTTATTGTAGATATTAAAGAAAAGCCAGAGGCATCTGGAGTAATCCAGAATAGAGAGAAGTAGAATGAACATGGCCAGCAGACTGGACATGGCCAGGGCTTTCTGCGAGACTATCAGGGAACAGAGAACAGATAGAGCACAGTAATAGTGAGAATAGCCAGGTTATAAGAAGCAGCTGTGGGGAAGGAAGCCCATGGGCTGGAGGGAGTTTCCAGTAGAGAAAGAGGTGAGAAGGACTAGGATGCCAACATGAATTTTGAAATGTATAATACATACTTGTGAATAGGGACTGAGGAATCCTGGAAGCCAATATGGAACTTGAAATGCTGAAAGGCACCACAGACACATGTTAACAGTGAGCCATATGCACCTTTTGCCAGAGGTAAGGGAAATGATCCTTTTTGGCAGATGGGAACCAGTTTCATGAGGTGCTGAGGAATGCTGGCTTTTATCCAATGGCTGGAAAACTTCCTGTAGTCCAGGTTGAGATGGGCCTAGACTCAATTTTGGATGTCAATGGTCCTGCCCTTTTGGTAAGGGTATCCTTTAGACTTGACACTCACAAAGCAAGTTTTCTCTATCGCTCTTCTTTTGTTTCCTTGCCTTTAAGAAAACAAAACAATGTCTCTGAAAAAGATAAATCCATTGAGCTGAACAGAAATGGATCCAATGGTTGACATGATTTTTTTATCAGATAAAATGTATAGTTCATACTCTGATCATTTACCCCCTTTCTCTGCCTCTTTAAGTTTTATCCTGATGTTGAGCTCAGAGGCATTCCAGCTGGGTAGTGATGTCTTTTATCTGCCCCAGGTTACTTTACAGTTCCAACTCCAGGGCCTCTTGCCTCTCTTTTCGAGATCTCTTGCTCCTCATTTTCAGCCTCAGGCTGGTACTCCCCTGACTTCATTCTCACTTCATGTAAGTAGCTACCACTCACTGTTAGTTACTCACTGTACACAGGAATCACATACGGAAAGATCATTTTGATTTCACTTCTGAGACTCTGGGCAAACAATTTAATTACTCTGAGCCTCATCATTAGATATGATGGGGAAATTATGGCAATAGCTTAATGGGAAGCACTGAGTATGTTGATTCCTTGCTTTGTTATTATTTGCTTTTCCATGACCATCCAAACATAGTGAACGTTTTAGGGATGGTTCTTAACTAGAGAGGCAATATCCCAGGATGGTCAAGAGTCCAACTTAACAAAGAGCAGACCAGTGAATAGTTAGTATTAATTGTCAGCTTAACAGGAACTAGAAGCATCAAAAAGAGGGGCCTCTGGTCATGCCTGTAGGAGATTATCTTGATTATGTGAATTGATGTGGAAAGACCGAACCACCCACTGTGGATAATGTCATTTCCTGATGAGGAGTCTGGGTCCTATAAAAGGAAAAAGGAATCTGAGTAGGAAAGATGTGTTCATTGCCCTCTGCTTCTGGACCAAGGATGCAATGTGTCAGTTCTCTCAAACTCATGCTTCTGTGACTTCCCTGCTGTGATGGACTAGAACCTGGAACTATAAGCTAATGTAGTGTGGCAATTTTGAAAGTTCCCTGAACATAGTAAATGCTCAGGAAGTAGTAACACGTATACTGATTGGAAATATTGCCTGGCTTTACCATGCATGTGACACTAGCCTGAAATGTATTAAAAAACTGACTTCTGACTTTAATCAAATCATGTCTACAACAGGGAGCATAACTCATAAAAGACACAACACTGCCTGACTGAAGAATCATCCGGGCTCTAATGATCAGAGACATCCCAGACCAAAGGACAGTAGACCGATGTAATTCAGCAGCCCAAAATCTTGACTTTTCTTAGCCTTATGTCTTAGTTACTTTTTAATGCTGTGATAAAACACAATGGCCAAGGTAGCTTACAAAAGAAAGTGTTTAAATTATGGACTTAGAGTTTTATGGGTAGAGAGTCCATGACCATATGATGGGGTGCATGGCAAAGGGCAGGCAGACATGGTGCTGGAGCAGTAGTTGAGAGCTTACATCCTATCCACAAGTAGGAAGCAGAGAGGGAGAGAGAGAGAGAGAGAGAGAGAGAGAGAGAGAACTCATTTAATCGGGAATGGTGTGGGTTTATGAAATCTCAAGCCCCATGCCCAGTGATATACTTTCTCCACAAGTTCACACCTTCTAATCCTCCTCCCAAAGTCTGAGACCAAGTTCTCAAACGGGTGAGTCTCTAAGAACCATTCTCCTGAACCACCGCACCTCACCAATGGACCTATAGAGTTAGCACCCTTTTCATCGCTCTGTGCAAAAAGATGGGATTAAATTTTAGCCGTGCCCATTTTCAAACAAAAGATGATTGTTTTTATTAAAAACTGAGCAGACTGTGGGGTCCCCCTGCTTTCCACAGTTCTGTAAATCAGAACCCTGTGATGATGGAATAATCCCACAGAGATTCCACCAGATAAAGGCCTGGAGCAATCCAGGCAAGGAACTGTGTTTTCTTTAGAACTGCAAAGAACAGAAAGACCTCCCACAGGCTTCACTCCATTTTCAATAAAAAGGACAGTCTTTTTGCTTAACACTGAACATGGCTAAAATGTAAACCAAGCTTTTTATACTGAGCACTAGGCAAGCAGGACCATGTGTAACTAGAATCACATGGCACTCCTCTCCACAGGTTAATCAGTCTACAGTGAACTGATTAGCAGGCAGTGTTTGGAGGGTCCCCTTTATCAACTTGGCTTGTTCAGATCCCCACTGACTTCAAGGTACAGCTTGTCTACTGTGGTCCTTCACAAAAGGTGTGTTGATACATTGATTCCCAGCACAGGATACCTTGAGATTTTTAGAATGCCTAGAAGTTCCTGCCTCTCTCACATATGTTATCACATGGAAAATGGGTTTTTGCTCTCACATCTACTTCTCAAGTGTATCTCCTCCATAAAGTTTTAACTCATGAAAATATACAAAAGTTTTGTAACCATGCTCATAGTGTTACATGCAGGTTATGAGATGATAACGAATATTCACAAGTAGCCTCTGCAGGTTCTCTGCTCACCATAGACTGGTTCATGCTGAGGCGAGAGCAGGAGGGATGGAAGGACAGACAAGGTCATTGTTTTTCTGGGTAATGGTGCTGGATAGCTCATTGAAGACCTGAAGCCTGGCATTTCTTCAAGAAGCCAAGCCTCACCTATGTTTTAGAGCACACATCTACTGACCTGCCCTCCTTACCCCCACTTTCTGCCTCATTACAATGCAGAGGAAACTGGGAAATGACTAAGCATCATGCCCCTGTGGGTACCACGTACCTTAAAGAGCATCCACTAAGGTGGCGAACCTATTTCCTCTTAGTTCTGCCAGTCATATTGAGCAATAAATTTACCTCCGGGGTTTCTGATTGTTGTTTTCCAACCTGGAAAGAAAATGGAAACACCTCCTACTTGATGTTTCCAGGCTTCTGGTGTTGAGTCAGAGGAAGGAGAAAAGCACTCAAAATTGAATGCCCCTCTGCGCCTGGCTTTTTATAGCTACCATTTTACTGCATCTGCATGCAACCTGTGAGGTGAATGTTAGTCACTGCGACATAAATGAGAAAGCAAAGAGTCCAGCCACTCGATGTGCCCTCTCCTTCTCCAGGGCACACACTTCCATCTGTCATCTGATCCCCAACAGCTAGAGCATATACATTTTTAGGTGACTATGGAATTTGTGTAGTCTTCTGCCCCAGAGCCTCAGCTCACACTGTGCTTACTTCCATCCTCACTTAATATTTTGTGATGTTTTGTGTGAGTCTATGCATCTCTCACCTGGTTGGAGCTCCTTTGGAGTGGAAGCTGTCTATAGACTCTCCCATGGCCAGGCTCAGCATTCTGCCTGGTACATGGTAGGGGTTCTGTAAATATTTTCAAGTTGTTTTTATAGCATTGTATGTTTTTATTTTATTTATTTTTAACCTGGAAAATATGAAAGAAATGGTAATGGCCTCCAATGCCACTACCCAGGTGATGGTGATAATATTAAATAAATAAATGTGCCATAGGAACAGTGTAAACAGCAGCCAAATGGAAACCAAATGAATGAGGAATATTTTTCTTCCTCTACTCTGACTTTCTTCTCATAGACATTTCAAGATAAAAGTGCATGCAGAGTGTGTGTGTGTGTGTGTGTGTGTGTGTGTGTATGTATTGTATATATGTGTGTGGCTTTTTTGTCATGTGTACATGTATGATATTAGGTATCTGGTATGCCTCCAACAACCTCCTGTAAGCAATCTTTCAATGAACACTTAAAGCCCACAACACTACTTCACTTCTTTCTGTGGGCATGGGAGTTTCTAACAGCTTTTCTTAGGGTACTAGATCCTGGGATACATGCTTCTTTAAATTCGCTAAGTTCTTCCAGTATGCTTTGAAAATTTGCTGTCTCTCCCAGAAAAGCCTGAAGATTCCCGCATACCCATAGCCTCATCATACTTGCTTTTTCTTCTGTCCTTGAATCAAACTTCACTTCCTGTCACCAAATGGAGAGGGAGGGGGGCATTTTTCTCCATGCTGAGCAATCCTCTGGCACCAGATGGGTGGGCAGCCTATAGTTCATCTCTGGTTCTGATAGGAACTGGAATCCACACCAACAACTTGGTTTTTGGGGGGCTGTTTCATCAGACTACCCTTCCACAACTCAGGTGTCAATCAAACTCAATGCTCTTCCCCATGCTCCTCTTTTAGTCTATATGGGTGACTCCAGGACCTACCACTCAAGCCAGAGTATTTGCTGAGGTTACTCACAGGATTCAGGAAACACTGAACTAATTATATTGCCTACAGGTTATCAAGGAAGGGACTCAAAAACAGCCATGTTGATGGGTGCCAGGACCAGGTATGGGTAAAGGGCTCAGAGTTCCCATGTCCTTTCTGTATATCACCTTCTCTGGATCTCCAGGTGTTCACCCACCCCCAAACTCCCAGAACCATATCCTTTTATGCTTGTTAGAAGACTTCATTACAAAGTCATGGTTGATTGAATTACTGGTCTTCAACTATCTCCAACCCTTCCCTGGGGTGAAGCTGAAAATTTTCTGCCCTCAAATCACATTGTTGGGTCTTCCAGCAACCAGTTCCAATTCTTACAGGGTATTCAGTGGGTCATAAACTTAGGAGTGGTTCAGGATGGCTTATAAATGACAGAGAAGCATCCATTTCATCTTCATAGCTCTTATCACTTAGGCAATTATAAAATATTTAAGCATATTTAAAACAAATGATTAAAAAGCATTAGATGGATGGATGAATGGATAGATAGCTGAAAATTACAGATGCTACATTTTATAATCACAATTACATAGCATTAAAAATCGCTGGGTGGTGGTGGCGCACTTGGGAGCACTTGGGAGGCAGAGGCAAGTGGGTCTCTGTGAGTTCGAGGCCAGCCTGGTCTACAGAACTAGTCCAGGACAGGCTCCAAAGCTACAGAGAAACCCTGTCTCAAAAAACCAAAAATAAATAAATAAATAAAATTACAATATCACATAATTCTGTTTCATCACTGTGATGGGGTACAGAGCAGAATGTCCATAAACTAACCTTCCATTCTTCTACTCTAAAACTGTTGTCTTTCCTCTTCTAAAATTAAACCCATCTCAAAAATACTTTCTTCAAACCCTGAGGTTTGTGATTTATCATGCCCATCACTCCAGCCCACATACTTGTCTCTTAATCCATCACACACTTTTGGTTCACCCGTAATCCAGTCAAAACATACCTCACCTGACTCCATGGGGTTGAACATGTTTGAAATGAGGCACTCACCAGTGTTGTCTAGTCTCGTTTGCAATTAGATAGTCAATGCCATCTTTTCATCATTCACCCTTCACCCTTCATCTTCCCTCTTCTCTAATTTTTTGTATCCATTTGATGTTGACCTTATTTTCTGTTTTATGAAGGATTTCCATATAACATCACTTACATCTCTTTGGCCTTTTGTGCTCCTTGTTAGTCTTTTTGTTCTGTGATAGTTGTGATGGGTGAGTGCTATTTGTCAGTGAAGGGAACTCTGTCATTCCAAACTTTACTACATACTAAAAACTTAACTTTTCATCATCCCTACCTCCATCATCCTGGTCCACCCACCAGCAGGATGCATCCTATCCTTTCTCCTTTATGACCCAGAGTTTCAGTAAAGGGATGATGCTAAAGCTGAGCTGCAGCCAATTGTAGTAGAGTATACCTTTAATTACAGCTCTTGGGATATGGACACAAATCACAAGTTCAAGACCAAACTGAGTTATCCAGGTTAATTCCAGGCCAGCATCTGCTACGTGGTAAGACCATATCTCAAAAACCAAAACAAAAACCAAAAAAGTTATCATAACTGTGTTTAGTTGTGTGGCATAGTGTGATATGTTGTGTTGATCCAAGTATACATTGTAGAGAGATTCAGTACTGTTAATTAACGTGTGTACGCACATGTGTGTGTGTGTGTGTATGTGTGCCCATGCGTATGTATGTGCACTGAGAATGAATTTAAAGTAATTTCTTAACAATTGCTTTAGAGCATAGCACATGTAGTATGGCTGCCTAAAAGTCCCCAGGGTCTTGCCATATTTTAGTAGGACAAAGGGAAAGGAGAGAGAGAGAGAGAGAGAGAGAGAGAGAGAGAGAGAGAGAGAGAAGAGAGAGAGATGTCAGCTTTCCCTGTGACTTGACTTTGCTTCACCCCCATAAACACATCTCTACATGGCTTCATCGGCTCACCCAGCAGGCTGGCCTCTGGCTATTCCTAGAACACACAAAGCAGCTCCCCACCCACAGTGTCTCTTCCACACCTGCACAAACCACTCACTTCCCCACTTCCACTAGTTCATTCAAATTTACTGTCACCTAGGTGGGTTCCTTATAGAATTTAAGAGCCCTTGGATCATCGCAGCCTAAACATCTGTTCCTTTTAGTAATTAAATCTAGATTTCACTATATAAAAGTTTCAATTAACATCAGTTATGTCTTATGTCATTACATGTTCCCTGCTTTCCGGGCTGGGTGGTGTTTCTGTATGTATGGGGGTACCTTCATTCCACAAGGGCTCACTCACAGCTGGTCGCTGGTCCTTCTGAGACTCAGTGGCTTCTCTTCCTTTTTACCCTCCAGTTTTCTTTAGAAGATCTTCCTTGTTACATTTCCTCTTTGTCCTCTGTTTTTCAGAATCCTTGTATCTTCCTGGTGATAATTACCTCCCACTGATTACAATTATTCTGCTTTTCCTGCCTGTGTTTCCTGTCTCTAACAAAATGATGCTGCTGGAGAAGCTTCACCCTGGGTGTAGCTCCTATCTATGCTAGAGGCTACAGCACTCTTCGTGTATCCCTCCCCAAATCCAGGACAGTCCATGGGGTTTGGTAAGACTCTGTCCCTTATACTTGCTTCTGAGAGTGATATCAAGGGCTCGGTAGAATCACGGACTCTGACATCTCCTGTGTCTGTCTGCAACTGACACTTTTCAAAGGCTTTGGTCTTAAATGGTTCTGATCCCTTTTATAATGAGTGGAATTGCCATTTTAAACTTTAGGTTTTTTTTCATCCATTACATGTGTGGTGGTTCTAATGAGAATGACCCCCATAGGTTCATGTATTTGAATATGTAGTCACCAGTTGATGAACTGTTTGGGAAAGATTAAGAGGTGTGGCCTTTGGGGAGGAAATGTGTTGCTGGGGTGGATCAGCAATGACTGCTTTACACAGAAATTCCCCCACAGGGTGGGCTTCAAACACTGAGTGTGGCCTGGTTTACAGACATCGAGTGTGAGTCAGCTTCCAGGCACTGAGTATGGACCAGCTTTCAGAGTTGACCCACTCACTGCTTCTTTATGGACCTTTAAAGAGCAGATAAGTTACTAAGAATAAAGTTTTAAATTCTCTTTAGCATGCATTGTTACTTTTTAAAAATCCATCAGATTTTCCATTCAAAACTCTTTCCAACCCAATGGGGAAACAATTTTTCTGCAATCAGCCCTCCAACTAGTGTTATCTCAGCAAGAGCCCCAGAAGCTGAAGGAGACAGTTCCTTTGCTTAGAAGCTGACTGGTGCTTTACCACCTTCTCTCTCATCTACTCTGAGTTTTCCTAACTTAACAAAGGCTTCCATTTGACCTTCTAAAATGTTATTTTTCTTGGCTATGTGGACTGTACTGGATTTTGTATTATAGCTCCCCTAACTCATGTTAAAGCCTTAACCTGCAACATAATGATGTGTTTGGAATGGGGCCTTTGGGAGGTAATTAGCTTTATTTCAGGTCTTGTAGGTGGAATTCTTGTAACAGGATCCATGTTTCTGTAAGTAGAGAAAACTTCTTCTATACATCCCTTCTTAGAAAAAAAATAGCACCTAGCAAGAAGGTAGCCCTGCAAGCCTAGGCAGAACCCCCCTCCAAGAGCCCCCCACCCTACACCCCCCAGACATGTAAAAAATACACTTCTGTTATATTAACCACTCAGCCTGGGGTATTTTGTTACACCAGCCAGAGAAGACTAAGATTCTCATATAGCATTTATTACCCAAACTTCCAAATAGCCAACCACATCACCTCCCTTTTTATGGGTACACTAATTTATTTTTTTAAGACTGTGTTTTATTTGTTATTTTATCCCCTCTGTTCTTTTTGATAGAAAGTAGTATTGGTTTATGAAAGACTTTTTTTTTTAACCTAGTCATAGCTTAATAAAATAAAACTAGATATTTCTGTAAAATCTTTATCTCCAGAATATCAAGCCCTGAGATTTTGGTGTAGTCAGTTCAGAGGTCATTGTTCAGATAGTTCCATACCCTGTTATGTGTTGTCGATAGAAAACAAGTAAATGCACCTTAAAATATGGTCAAAGTTTTAAAATTTTTTAAAGTGGTTTATCCTTCAACAGTTTCATCCATGGATATGATGAATGGATATAACATATGGAACAAATGGGCTAGCCCTATTACCCTGCCTCACCCTCCTCTCTTCTCCTGTTACAACATTTCTTCTTCCCAAGACCCGTTCCTACTTCCTTGTCTGTGTGTGACCAACTGAGTTTAAACAGAGCTTTCTGTGTGAGCGTGAGCATGAGTGGGGGCTAGTTATGGTAGCATGGGCAACTGATCAGTGGTAACACCCCTAAACATAGTGGCCCTCCTTCATCCAGCCACCAGCCACCATCAACAGCCCTCAGAGAGGACTTACATGAGTTGACTTTAAAAAAAAAAAAAAAAGGAAAATTTAAGGTATTAATTCTCATTATGCTTCATCTGTTTATTTTTTTTCTATTTATGTACACCTTAAGTGCCAGTGTTGTAACACTTTTTCATCTTTCCCAAAGTCAGTCAGAGAACTGAAGGAGAGGGCCAGGTTTCTAAGCAACCAGTGTCCACCATCTGAAAGCAGTGTAGCCCCAAATGGAACATGAGTGCTAATGCTCAGTCACCTTTGGAAAACAGTCGTGGTTGATGCTAAGCCAAAATCACAGACTCATCCTGTTCCAAGTTACAGGTTCTGCATCTACTTCATGCCCTGAAATTCCACCACAAGGCGCTCAAGTTGCATATAGCCTAAAAACACGGCTTTGCAGACTCTGTTTTCTACTGCAGTGGAGGAAACTATATTGTTCAACCCAGGCTGCAGGGAAAGTGTGGACAATGAGAATACCTTGTCTGCCCAGATTTTGAGTCTACTTTAGTTGTGAGCTTGTATAAGTTAAAAGATATTTTGGAGCATTGATTATTTTGGTTTGTACAATTAAAACTTCTGTTCCAAAGTCCCCTCTGGCAGTCACATACTAGATGTAAGGCATGAGTTAGAGGATGCCAGCCTGTCCCTTGGTGTTCTGCAGCTCTCTGCAAGGGAAGTCAGGCACAGGTATACAGAGGAGCCTCCTCTGCATGTGCAGTCCTTCCCAGCATGAGCAAACTGTAAGGGGAAAGAACTAGTGATTGGCAGAGAGCAGCCCCGCCTGCTCTCTCCCCTGAGCCACCTGAGTCAGTTCGTGTGGCTGCCAATACATCCCAGTGGGTCCCCTAGTATTTCTGGGGGATGTAAAAGAGACATGCATACATTCCAGCCCCTTTTTGCTGACTCTGGGATTGCACAGCAAGCTGCAGCCATTATTTTTATTGCTGATGCCACTTCCTATCGAAACAATTTGGTGCTAATAAGCCCCTATAATAGTAAGCAATGGTTTGGCTGAATAATTGTCACTAAATACCATTCAAGGCTTTGTTGCTTCTTGGGCATATTGCTAATTATTCTGCATCTGAAATAACACCCAGAGGCCCATTGAATGCTGGTAAATAGGGTTTCTTCATTCTCCTGGAGCCTGGGGCTGGGTGTGACTAGGAATGCCGAAGCTCTAATGCAGGAAACAATGGCTGCTTCACAGTCTCAACTCCCACAAAATCACAGCCTTTTGCAAACTGTACCCGAGCTCAGACAAACCAAAGCATCCGTCTGGAACTGGAATTGGTGGAGGAGGTTGATGGGGGTGGAGGTCTCCTCTGGGCTGCCCAGGGGGGTTCTGGGGTGAACAGAGGGCTGGTGCTAGAAAGAGAAAGCTCCATGGTCTAGATAACTCACTGCAAACTCAGTCTATGCAATGGTCACTACTGGGGAGTCAAAACCTGGTAATAGAAAAGGAGGGAGGTGAAATGGGAGATTTAGAATACCTTCATCAATCTCAGCCCTATGTAACTGTTCATTTCCCTGTAAGTAATACAGATGATTCTGTCTTCCATCTCTTGGAATGGACCCTCAGCCTTCCTTAAGTGTGGCACTGTCCGGATGCTTCTGTTACCCAATGACCATGCCACATTCACAGGGTCTTATAAGAGGGCTAAAGGGCTTTAGAATGATCACATGCTGGTATATGCATATAACAGTTTGGAAAGGGCATGTTAGAAAGAAAGGGGTTAGTTATGACTATCATAGGAGGAGGTCAGGAGACCTGGACATGGGCATGGAGGAGAGGCATACTGTTTCCTGTACACCCTTTAGTGACATTCAAAACTACAAAGCATAGTTGGGCAGGTGGATCAGTGGGTGAAGCACTTGCCACATAGACATGAAAACCTGATTTCAAAACCACAGAGCCCACTTAAACTTGTGTGCTATGGCATGGTCTATGACTCCAGTATCAGTACTCCTACATCAACATGAGAAGCAGACATAGGATGATCCCCAGAAGCTCATGGGTCAGCCACCTTGTCATACACAACAAGGTGAACAAAAGACTCAGTCATGACACAAACAAGGTGGAAAGCAAAGACGGTCATACAGACTACACATGCATACACACGTGCACACACACAGACACACAAAACCCACTATAAAGGTATATATATATATGATAAAGTGTTTCAAAATATTATAGCTCAGACATTACCTTGGGTTAGGTCCATTTACTAAAATAGCCATGGACGTGGACATGTGAAAGTACACACAAACACAGTGGTTTTTACTTCTCTGCCTAGTTCCTCCTCTATCTATCCATTCATTTGTCTATACGGCAAATTCAAGGATACACCTTATAAATAATTCTTATGATTAAAGCTTCTAATTCTCGGGAATTAAATCCTGAGGGGAGGGGCTGAAGAGCTGGCTCAGCAGTTAAAAACACTTGCTGCACTTGCAGGGGACCCATGTTCTGTTCCCAGCACAGCAATGGCAGCTCACAAACAGACTCCAGTTCCATAGGATCTGATGCTGTCTTCCAGTTCCTACTGGCACCAGTAATACATATGCTATACAACATTCAGGCAAATACTCATACACATAAAATAAATATAAATAAAACAAATCTTAAAAACCACTATTGAAGGGAAGATGAAAAACTTTATGGATGGCTGGAAGATAATTTGATTACACACTCATTCGGTTATGTACAAAGTACTCTGGAAGCCCAGTGGAAGGGAAGAGGGAAAGGGCTTTGAGGATTTATATAGACTATAGAGTGACTATGTAACTTACAATGTGTCTTTGGGCATGAAAACACCTTTTGTGATTAGGAGAGATGTAGTGGATAGCTATTCCAGCTTTGACCTGAAAGTACCACCCCTAGTGAGGCTTCAGGTAACTGTCACGCCTACCTAGGACCTGCCCCTGAGGTAGGGCCAGGATGGGAGCCCTTAAGACCCAAGATCTGAATGTGCTGGCTCTCTTGGTTCCTGGTGATCCTGGATACTGGATGGTAGACCCAGCTGAGTTCTCCAGAGAACACCGCTGGACTGCACTTCACCTCTCCTGGATCCTGTAGCCAATCCCTTTACTTGCTGTGAGTTACCCCAAAATAAACCTCCCTTTTAACCCCGTGGAGTTGCCTTAATAAATCCCCCATTAGATAGACACTACTCAATTCAAAGTCTAAATGCACTGGGGGAAAGTGGTGGAGAATGGCATGCCCTATTCCTCCCTCCTACTTGCTGGTAAGAGGAAGGGGCACTTCCTTGCAGGCTAATCAGGCCTGCAGTCTGACTGGTGAAGTGAAAGTCAAAGATGACACGGGTAAGGTGAGAAACACTGGCAAATCAGGGACTCGTGTCAACAGCAATTGCAGCTACCTGGAGGTAACAGTCAGTTGCTTAAGACAACATTCAAGAATACAAGAAGGAGAAGGGTACAGGAAGGAACATGTAGGAGGGAGGAGCAGAGAGAGGAATTGTTCTGTGTGGATCCAGAGAATGCTCTACAACAACCATGTTTTAGGTTTGGAGGGAATCTATTTATTAGGCATGTAGCAAGGATAAGGAAAAGAACAAATAGCAAATCACTGATAGATTGAATAAGCATACAGAGAACTGATCAACTGAAGTATCCCAATTGAGAGAGCAAATCAAGGTATACATCCTCAAATCAGGGACTTACATATACCCAGCAGAAATAGGCTGGGGAAGCCATGTTTAGTGATTCAACAGGAGTTCCTGATACAGGGAGTTCCAGGGACAGTATGGTGTTTTCTTTGTGAGCCTTCAAGAGAAAGAACAAATCATGAAAGACATAGATAACATCATCAAACCTTGTCCTTATAACCATCCAGCCATGACCAGGGAGTCCCTACTGAAACAATCACATTGGAGTTCCTTATTGGGAGCTCTAGGCAGGTCAGAAAATCCTCTCCATGGTTGAGTCTCCCATGGTGGACATGGTGGTCAAGGGTTGGCATCCTTTAGTAAGCATCATTTGAATATTGGGGTCTGGAATTTGGAATCTAATCAATCATAAATGAACAAAGACCAAAGAATTACAACAGTAAGATCCCACATAAGGGTATGGCGTCTTGGGATCTGGACTAGGGGAGATGAGCCAATATCTTTGTTATATTACAATTTGTTGAATTCTGGAAGAAACAAACCTGAACAGTCATTTAAGAAGGCAAGGGATGTTCAAGAAAGACTGCCTGGTGAGCATGGGTATTTGTGTGAAGTTAACTTTTGGGATCCTTTTTGAAGAGAAAGTGTAAGTCTTAAATTGGTTTGATGTTTTGGCAGATCTCTTTTGCCTCTCAGTTTCAATGCTCTCTGAAAAAATAGGGTTTAATCTTGGTCAGGTTAACTCAGTTATTCATTTTATGAAATTTTACAGATTGCCCATTCTAAAATCAGCCAAAGCTGGAAGATTAATTTATGGTTTTGATTATACTTTCTTCTTGGCTATTTAAGACCTTATAGGTTGCCGCAGATTAATTTTTTGTTTTCATTTTTAAAGTCAGCCAAGGGATAGTTCATATCCAAACCATAATAACTCCCAAATTTAAATTTATGCATAGTAAGTAAGATTCTATTTAAGAATCTTTCCTGTAAAACATTACACTTACATACAGCACTAAAGCAATAGAACTGAAAAAAGGGGGTCTATAATTGATTTCTACAGGGTGAGGTAGGAGGAAGGGGAGTTTCCTTCAGTGTATAAGGTTTCTATTATACACATTGAAACATTCTAGAGATCTGTACTGCCACATAATACCCATCACTAGTGAAATGATACTGTAAATCACAAAGTGTGTCAAGAAAGTAGGCTTCATATTAAGTATTCTTATCAGAAGAGCAAAAACAAACTAAAGAGATTCTAGGGAACCTTGGGAATCATGGATACACTTATCAACATAATTGTGGTTATAGATTCAAAGGCATATGGCTATATTCAAACTTTTCAAATTGTATTGACAAGATTTTCTAGCAATTAAACCTTGATGAGATTTCTTTGTAAACTTTAGAGGGAGACAATAACAGTCTCAGGTTTACCAGTTATCAACTATGGGCATGGTGAGAATGCCAGAGAACATTCATGGAAGCATTGGACTCTGATTTCCTCCTGGAAGACTATACTAAATTTCATCCCCACAACTTAATTATAAGAGTGGCAGAATTACAAAGGAGGCTATGGATGAAGCTGGTCAGGTATCCGGTGCTGGTTATTAAGTTACTTCAAACCAGTAGGTTTCTCTGAGTTCTAAAAGCCAGCAGAGGCAGCCATGCCCTCCTTGCTAGAGATCAGTCTTATTGCATGTACCTCTTGCAAAGATGGCTCCTATGGAGTATGCTTTGAGAGAGCAAGATCATCTTTCTCAAGCTCTCTTCATGGTTTCAACAACAATAAAGGTCAAGATTCAGTAGGACTCAAGCAAAGGTATGCTATCCATTTTTTGAAAAGAAAGTGATTATTCTGCAAAAGATCTTCATGGCACGGTTAGTGAGCACTGCAAAGATTTCAGAAAAATGTAACTGGACTCTGGAGGGTGATGGACTAAAGAAGCTGAAATCTAAGACTGAGAAGTGGAAAGTTGATTGATTCAAGCAAACTCTCCAGTGACCGTGTGTTTAATAACCTGGCAAAGATAGCAAGAGCTGGAGAAAATATTCTGCTGAAAATGCTTCTTCCTGACACATAGAAACAATGATGTTTTGTAGAACTAATGAAGCAGAGGTGTGGGGTTGCCATGGTAGACATTTGGGGAAAGTGTCAGAAGGCTCTGAGGTATATGCATGTTAGTATGGATTTTCATGTAAGACTAGACAGCTCACCAGCTATGTTCCTGAGGAAAGTCTAAAGTGCTAGAAAGAAATGAAAGATGTGCTAGTGAAGGGGACCATCTCATGAAATGTCTCAGTGGTAGCTTCCTCTATAGTCTAAGGTTCATAGATCTACTGCCATAATAGCAGTCTCAGAAGTTACAGAATTCTAGAGCAGCCAATATAAGATTTTTTTGTTATCATCAGAGACAAGATGGATTCAGTGATCATTACCAACAGCAAAGTTTGGTAGCAAGTTGGAAGCTTGGAACTTCAGGAGTCTGTGGTAAAGACAGCTAGACCATAGCACAACTATCTGGGGAACCATCGAGGGTACCACTTGGCAAACATAATCACAACAGCAAGATCATCTGATGATCACACTGTTGGTGTTGCCCAATCTATAGGATGAAATTAGTCCTCTTTGATGTCCAGATATGAGCTAGTTCTCAGATCTAGAATGTGGTCATGCCAATGGAGGAGATGGTAGATGTCCTTAAAGAAATCCTACGAAGTCTCAGCAATAGCATTTTGTACTATTTGCCCCAATCCGTCTCAAAGGGATATATATTACAGACAGAAAAAACACTTCCAGAGTTCACACTCCATGGTTTGCTACAGAATGGGGCCACCCAAATATGTGAAGGCTGCTGGATAGGAGTCTGAGCAGACACCATCATGATATCCTTGTTAGAGCAGGGCTGTGGAAACCAGGTGACAAAGGAACTCTTGGCTCATGTCCATTTCATAAGCGTGCAATGAGTCTGCCAACCCACACTGAGATAATTTTCATGGTTTCTGAGCACTTAATTGGGTTGGATACACTTAGCAGCTGGAAGACCCTTCACATTGGATCCTGACCTGCAGAGAAAGAGCCATTATAGTATAAAAGGCCAAGATGAAACTCCTGAAATTGCTCACTATCTCAGCCAAGAGAGTAAATTGAAAATAATAACTCATCCCGGCTGAAATGGCAAACTCTAGCATTGATCTCAAAACCTAGATTGCAGAGGTAGCTGTCCTCACAATCTCATTTAATTTTCTGATATGACACTTGCAAAAACTAAGTGGATCACAGGGAACCACTGTAAATCTAAACAAACACTAGATCTAACTGCACCTGCTTTGTTCAGTATCTTTCCTGTTATAGATTATCAATCACAGTTTGAAGCTCTCTGTATACACCTATTGATGTGACAGATGCATTGTTTTCAAAACCCATCACAGAGAAGAACAAAACCAGTTTTCTTTCACATAGGGTAGGTGGCAATGTACATTTATAGTTTCTCCCAAGGGCTAAATGTTACCTTTCATTTCCTCTGCCACATATAATCCAAAATGTCTTTGTCTTGAAACTCTGTAGAACACTATGATGGTCCACTATATTGATAATATTGAAATAACCATGAATGCTCAGCAAATAATGGTTCATTCTTGTCACAGTCCTGACAAAGGTGATATTACCTGGAAAATAAGGATACATACATATATACCAACCTATTATCTATCTATCTATCTATCTATCTGTCTGTCTGTCTACTTATCTATCTACCAATCCATTATCTCTCTATCTCAGTATGCACACACACACACACACACACACACACACACACACACACACACACACACACGCACACGTGCACACACATAGAAGATGAGCCCAGGAAAGGCTCATGGTCTTCTCACAGTGGTGACCATTAGAGATATCCATTGTATTCAGCTGCTCCATGTGTGGTCTGCAGAGTGGATGCATTACCATCATTTTGGAGCTGCTTAACAATCTACATTTACATATCTCATTCCAGACCTAGTGAACCAAATCTGGGAGACTATAGTGGTTTGAATAGGTATGGAACCCAGAGACTCATGTGTTTGAATGATTGATCCATATGGAGTGGCACTATTAGGAGGTGTGGCCTTACTGGAGTAGCTGTGGTCTTGTTGGAGGAAATGTGTCACTGTGGGGTAGATTTGGAGGTCTGAAATGCTCAATCTATTCCTGGTGTGGTACAAAGTCTCCTTCTGCTGCCTGTGGATCAAGACAGAGAACTCTCAGCTTTCTCCAGTCCCATGTCTGTCTGCATGCCACCCACCATGACCATAATGAACTAAACCTTTGAACTGTAAGCTAGCCCCAATTAAATGTTCTCCTTTATAAGAGTTGCCATGGTCATGGTTTCTTTTCACAGCAATAAAACCCCAACAAAGACAGGACAGACCTAGGAATCTGAGTTTAATGCCTTGTGAGGGTTATCTTTAATTGTCAACTTGACAGAGCTGACAATCACCTGGAAAGAGAGTCTCAGCGAGAGATTGTCCACATTGTTTTAACTGTGTAAGTCTTTGTGGGATTGTCTTAATTTAGGTAGGCCCAGTGCACTGCGGGCAGCATCACTCCATAGACAGGAATTGTGAACTGCATGAGTTGAGAAATCAAGATGAGCACAAGAAAGCAGGTTAGTGAGCATGTGTGTATTCATTTTTCTGTTCTTGTCAATGGGTGTGCATGACCAGCTGTCTCAAGCTCCTGTTGCTGTGATGGAGCTATGAGTTAAAAAATAAACCTTTTCTCACTTAAATTACCTTTTCAGGATATTTTATCATAGCAAACAAACAAACAAAAAACTCAAATGAACCTCAGACAAATACCTCTGATACTTTTCTTATGGGTGGAATAGTTCTTAGGCATGATTTATGCCACTTCTCAGACATCTGATGAGTCTGGTCCTGCCTGTCCACGTTGGCAGCCTGTCACTGTGCTCCTTGTATCTTGTCCTACCACCGCTTCCTAAGCAACCTGACAAATAATGTTTGTACTCAAACCCTTGTCTAGGTATATGGTTCTGGGCAAATCAAGCCCAAGATTCATCCCTTTTAAATGTTAATTTTTTATTTTATTTTTGAGATTATAATACAATTACAACATTTCTTCTTTCCCTTTTCTCCCTCCAAATTTTCACATATACTTATCACTTTCCTTCAAATTCATGGCCTCTTTTTTCACAAGTTGTTACTGTGTGTGTGTGTGTGTGTGTGTGTGTGTGTATCTATATATGTGTGTTTGTGTCTTGTGTGTATATATATATATGTATATGTGTTTGTATATATATATATATATATATATATATATATATCCCTAAATATAATATGATGGGTCCACATAATGTTACTTGTATATCTGTTTTTGGAGCTGATTTTTGGGCACTGGACAACTCATTGTATACTCTTCCCTGGGGAAATCCACTTCTTCTACTCCCAGCTTTCCTCAGTTGCCTATAGTTCTTTGTGTAGGGTTGAGGCCTCATAAGCTTTTCCTGTCCACTTTGATATCATCCTTGTTCAGTTCACATTTTGGCAGTCATGTTGGTGACACTTTATAGGTGTAATTTCTGATATCACTAGGAGACACAGTCTCATAGCAAACTCCCAGATCCTTTGCCTATTACAATCTTTATACTTTCTCTTCCATAGTATTCTCTGAGCCTTAAGTGCTGGAGTGTTTTGTCTATGTACACGTTGGGACTGGGCTCCAGAAACTTACATTTTAGATTGGTTGTAGTTTCCTGTAGTGGTTTCTGTATGTTGCAAAGAGAAGTTTCCTTGATGAGAGGGTCAAGACTACACTTATCTGTGGGTATAAAGACAAATGTTTATAGATTGTTATTAGAGATTATGCTGGTTTAGTAAATTAGTGGTTGTGTAATTCCTCTCCAAGAACCATGACTTCACTAGCATTGAATAGTTAGATAAGATTCCTGTACCAGGAATGGGTTTCCATCTTCTTGACTTAAACAGGTCTCAAGTCCAATTAGAGAGCAGTTGGTTATCACCAAGGTATGTATACCACTTTTGTACTCTTAGGGTTGTTGTGCTATGCTGGCCATTGACATGGTTCATAGGTGTCATAGCTGGGTAGGACTCTTGGTTGCTTCCTTCCTTTTGAAACTGGAATGATATTAGTATAAATGCTAGTCCATAATAATGGAGCATTCTGGTCAGTACCAGCTCAGAGTCCTCTGGGCTCTGTTTCTGAAGTGCATGATGTCTTCAACAATTGGGACTTACCTTCCACCTCTGATGGTCAACAAAGATGATTTCAATAGCTGTATGTTTGGGAAGTCTCTGTGATAGCTCTGGACAATAACTCAAAAGAGAGCTTCTCATGTCTGCTGTTGGAGCTTTTGCTAGATGGGCTTTAGCTCTTGGAGAGAGCACCATCTGCCTAGATGAGAGAAGTTTATTAAAACTATATATATATATAATTATACACAGAATTAACATGTGTACTATGGGTTTTGTTTTAGGTAACTAGTTGATAGATATTATTAACTGTAACGTTTTTACACACTCTTACTGTTATTTTATTGTAGCTAAAGGTTTTCCTGTCCTGCCTAGCACCACAGACCCTACAGCCACTTATAAAATAATCACTCAGAAGCTTGTATTAATTAAAACTGCCCAGCTAGCTCAGTCATTAGAGCATGAGACTCTTAATCTCAGGGTTGTGGGCTTGTGCCTCATGTTGGGCACCAATTATAGATGAATTTCTAAACAGTCTTATTAAATAAAAAACACAGAACCAAACATAGGGGTGAAAGCCATGGAGATCAGGGAAATAGTGATAGCCACCAACTAACCTTAGCTCACCAATGTGCCATAGCTTCCCAAAAGAACCTGCTTCTTCCTGTCTAACCTGCACCTTTATTGTCTTGCTATTCTGCCTTCTCATTGGCTCTTAGCCCAGCCACCTCACTTCCTCATCACTGCCTGTCTGTACAGACCTCCAGGTCTCTATGGTTGGTACTGGGATTAAAGGCATGGGTCACCATGCTTGGCTGTGTCCTTGAATGTACAAAGACTGCCTGCCCTGTGATTGGATTAAGGGTATGTGCTACCATCACCTGACTTTTGTTTATGGCTATCTATGTCCTCTGATCTCCAGGCAAACTTTATTTATTAACATATAAATAAAATATCACCACATTTCAGCACAAATAAAATATCACCATATTTTATAAAACTTTAGACTCTCAAATGTAGGATAGATAGAATATTTTCTTTAATTTTGTCAAATACAAATAGACAAGATATTATAGCTGTAATTCTTGCTTGATTACTGTTTTGTTGTATGTAATTTTACTATGTTAAAGTTAATCTCTTCCTTTTTGATTAGATAGAAAAGGGGAGGTGCTGTGGGATGTTCTGTATGCTGTGAATATGTTGCTCTGATTGGTTGATAAATAAAAGGCTGATTGGCCAGTAGCCAGGCAGGAAGTATAGGTGGGGTGCACAGACAAGGAGAATTCTGGGAACAGGAGGGCTGAGTCAAGAGATGCCAGCCCACCGTCCAGGGAGCAGTATGTTATAGCACCCAGGTAAAGCCATGGAACATAGAACACAGAACATATCAGTGGTAGGCCTGAGCTAATGGCCAAGCAGTTTTAATTAATATAAGCTTCTGAGTGATTATTTTATAAGCAGCTTCAGGGTCCGTGGGGCTTTGTAAGACTGGAGAAAACTCCAGCTACATTTTATCTGCTCCCTCTTTTTTGTATTTACCTCTCTTACCCCTCCCTAAAAAGCCCATTTCCCTCATTACTTATTCCCCTATTACTAGCCTGCTATTCCCCTTTACCTTCCTTCCTCATCCTTCTGTATTTATCTCTCCCCTACACCCTAAAGAGCACTCCTTTCCCATTTCCCTAGTCAGATCACTGGTATACTGCTAGTCTCCTCTTTATTGCTCCCGAACCTCCTGTCCCGGCAATGGTCTTGTCTTACTTTCCTGATTCATGTAGTTACTACAGGACATATACTCACATCTGAAGATTTGGAGTTAGAAGCCTCAGATAAAAGATAACACACACATAGGACATTTGCCTTTCTTGGTCCCAGTAATCTAACTCAGTATGATCTTTTCTAGTTCCATCCATTTAACAGCAAAGTTCATGATTTCATTTTTCTTTACAAGTGAATACTATTCCATAGTGTATATGTACCACATTTTCGTTATCCATTCATAGGACATTTAGTTTATTTCCACTTATTAGGTATTGTGACTAACACAGCAATAAACATGGCTGAACAAGTATCTGTGGAGAGCTTTGGGCTTGTGCCAAGGAATGGTAGTTGACACGTGGTAGATTGATTTTTAGTGTTTTGAGAATTCTCTACACTGGTTTCCATCATGGCTGCACTAGTTTGTAGTCCCACCAACAGTGAATGAGGCTTTCCTTTCCCCCACATTCCCTTTAGCATCTGTTGTCAGTCATTCTGTTGATCTTGGCCATTCTGACTGGGATAAGAGGAATTCTCAATGTCATTTTGATTTGCATTTCCCCTAATTACTAGGAATGGTAAACATTTTGGGAGATATTTGTCAGCTATTTTTTTCTTCTTCTTTTGAGAACTCTCTATTCAGGTCCCAGGCCCATTTTTTCAAGTGGATCATTTGATTTGTTTTTGTTTGTTTGTTGGACCCCAGGTTTTTTTCTTTTTTTCTTTTTTCTTTTTAGTTCTTAGCATATACTGGATATTAATCTTCTGTTAGATGTATAGCTAGTAAGGATTCTCTCCTGTTCTGTGGGCTTCCTACTTACCTGCTGGCTGTTTCTCTAGCTGTGTAAAATCTTTTCAGCTTTATGAAGTCCCACTTGCAAGACTCGTATCTTTTAAAGTGCACAGAGGGAGCACTGATGTATAAATGCAAGGTTCAAGTCCTAATTACTCCTCATGGAAAACAGTAATATATCCTCTCCATGTTCTAAGTCCTGGGGAGCTGTCTTGATGTAGCATTTGAGGGAATGGAGCAGATGGAGCAGTGTTAGTCTGTAAGGTCCTGGGAGTGCTATGAGGAGACACCGGACTTCCTCCAGTTGAATTACTTATCTGTGTGTTTGCTCCCTTTGATCTCTCTGACACTCTTTCATGCCAAATAGCTTTGACCCAAGTAGCTGAACAAAGCCATGTGGGGACAGCAAGCAGCAGAGATGCTGGGGTAAGCATATAGTATAGCTTCTAGGCCAACATCAGGGCATCTCCAGCCGCCTTGACAGAAATGGGAAGGAATTGTTAGCATCAGAGTGCCTTAGGATTCAGCAGGAGATTAGAGGCTTCTGGACATGACATGATGAGAGTATTAGAAACATAATTGTGGACTGTGCACTCACAGCCATGCCTTGGCTTTGGGGAATGAAAAAAAGCTTTGCGACGGACTGCATATTATAGACATTTGGATAAGAGCCTATGCTACAGCGATCCCAGGAAACAAGGACTAAGTCAGAGCTTGCATTTCTAAAAACATGCCTGCTGCACCAAATGGAGAGAGAGTGAGAGGAGAATGTTCTCTGTGTGCTATGTGAAATGTCTGATATGTGTATGTGTGTTCATTCAAAACAAATTTGATTTCAAAATAGTATTTCTGTGCACAAGAGGGTAGTATATTGTGTGCATAGAATTGTTGTAAATTTTAACTTTCTTCTCTCTGAATTTTTATAACAAATAGGCATTTTTTCTTATCAGAAACACAATCCCTGCTCATTTTACTTCCTCAAGAGTTAATGAAAACAACAAAAAGAAGAAACCATGGAGATTCTCTCCTATTTGATGAGATTATAAAATACACTTAAAACTTTAAAACACCTGATGATGGAGGGGGAAGACAATTAAAACGGGGATGGGGTGAGGCAAGATGCAGCAGAGAGAACTCTTGCCGCTGAAGGTTTTTGTTTTTTTTTTTTGTTTTTTTGGTTTTTGTTGTTGTTGTTGTTTGTTTGTTTTTTGGAGACAGGGTTTCTTTGCATAGCTTTGGAGCCTGTCCTGGAACTCACTATGTAGATCAGGCTAGCCTTGAACTCATAGAGATCAGCCTGCTTCTGCCTCCTGAGTGCTGGGATTAAAGGCGTGCACCACCACCTGGCCCGCCTCAGAGGTTTTGTATGGAGTCAGCTGGATGCAAAATTCTCAGGAAGATTGGTTCTAGGAATCTTGGTTGGAAAGGTTTGAGGTTCATGGCGTTTGAGGGGGTTTCCTGAAAGCTCTTGACTCAGAATGGTGGTTTGGCAAACTGGGGCTGACATGAGGTTGTATAAATTCTCACCTTTGTGAAAAGCAAGCCTTTCTAGAGGAGAAGCGAGAGATGGATGTGTACTTAAAACTGCCAAATTAGACATTAATTCACCCCAAGAAGAGTAATCGTGATGTGTGGAGCTTCCCTATGGCCAGGGAGACATTAGCAAAACAGAAACGAAACGAAATCCTGTTGAAAAGGTGTTCAGAGGCAGCCGACCATATAGCTCTGGGTGATTAGCACCAGGCTCGGCTTTGTCTTTCAACCACTCACGATTTGATAATGAACTCATGCAGGAAGTGTGAATTCCATTATGACAAGAGTTAGGACCGCAGGGAAGCAAACCAAACAGTGAGAGTTGGAGGAAAAAAAGGAGGGTCACCTGGCAGAGCACAGAGAGCAGAGGGCAAGAATATTAGAGAACAAACCAGGTAAAAATCATGGCCAAAATTCTGAATGAAATGAAAGGATAAAGTTTGACATGAAATAAAAGACCAATGATGAGAAGCATTGGCAAATATCAAAGAAACATGAAGCTAGTTTGGAAATGAAGCTACCAGCAGAAGCCATGGAGTGAAAACTAAACAATGCAGAAATACAGTCAGGAGTAAGGAAAGGAGTCTTAAGATAATGAGAAGTTGAGAATTACAAAGTTCAAAGGAAAACAGAGAACTTGGGGAAGAGAGAGGAGGGAAACTATTGGAAGATAAATTGCTAAAGCTGTGAGACGTATAGAGTCCTCCCACGGAAACCAAAAGAGAATGATGAATGACTAATAACAACTAAATTGCTTTCTTTTTAATGTTCATTTCATAAATTATTGTTTGAAATGTATAAATTTATAGTGAGCAGCATGATAACTGGATGGATGTAGGTATTTGAAACAATAATCTCCTCAAACATTTTAAAAAGTACAAATAACTTGTATGTTTTATACGGTGATTGGAGGACTTCATGTTATGTACACAGCCCATGAAGGTCTATCAAAGTCGTTCACATGTCCATCATAAAGACTAAGGAAGCCAGCAAAGACTTGTAGCCATCTACCCAGACACCTGCATTAGCTATCTACTGATACAGAAACAATTGCCCAAACTTTAGTGACAGAAATCAAATACTTCTGATTGCACAGTTTCTGTGAGGTTCACCCAAGGCTTTGGACTCCAGGGCAGAAGCCGTGGCCCTCAGGTGATGAAGACTTATTAAGCCTCCACTGGGGCAGCACTTATCTTCAGGCTCAAAACAGCGTTGTGAGGCAGACTCAGTGCTCAGAGCTCTTAGTGTTTCTCTCCTCTGATTCTGGGCCATGGTATATTTCCTTAAAGCAGCTCCCAGTGTGACAGCTGGCTTCTTCCTGAACCACAAGTGCCAGATGCAATCAATAAGTAATGCCCAATGTTTGGAATTTCAGATAAACAACTTTTAAAAATGTTGGTGTGTCCCAAACATTACAGGATACAAACTTACATTAAAAGATTATTCATTGCTCATGATTCATTACCTAAAACCCTTTATCGTTACTTGCTAGGCCTGGCAGCTCTACTCAGGAAACAATAAGAGGGTGAGAGGGTATGAGCAAGACATAAAGTAGCCTTGCTGCAGCCCAGTTCTAGAACACTTTGGCCATTTGGTGTTTATTAAAAATCAATCAGGAAGTTCGGCCACGCTCAAGGGGAAGGGATTTCACAGAGGCACAAGTGTAAGGAGGAACAGATCTTTGTGGGCATCTTAGGATACCTGTTATACATTTGCAACCCCACCAGGAAATCACCATACACAAGGATACGAGTGAGATTAGCCTCAAGCCAAGACTTAACTATATAACCACATTCCTACTATGGAACAGTATGAGAAATAACACCTACACTTCCTCAAGGAAGTGCTAGCAGAGGGTGTAACTGAATCTACATATGTAAGTCAGAGAAATACTTGTAAATCTTCAAGATCCCATGATATAAAAGTTCTAGAGTCTCTCTCTTCTTTAACAAAACTGCAGAGTTGGAAGACATCAGCTCACCATGAAGTGGTCACCTCTACCAACCAGAACCGATTTATATGTTCTAACACACGGTGTTGAACTAAATCTAAATATCTAGGGGGAATGAATAACTACTTCAAAATGCAGGATAAAGGTGATCAGACTAAAATTTAGATGTATAGAAATAAAGGGCTCTCTGTGCTGACATTGTCTTTCAGAGCAAGCTTAGGCTATCTCAAGGGAGCATGAAGAAGTAACACGTGAAGGACTCTACATTTGCTATTCCACTTATAAGGTTGCTTTAAAGAGAAATCATGGAAACTAGTGTAACAAACCCAGATCAATGCAGTAAGTATCGAGGTCACTTTCCTCCAAAATTCCCATATGGAACTCATACCCCATAGAGCAATGACAGACACAAGCAGAAAGAGCCTTTACCTCTGGGCGATCACAAAGTCACAGCTCTTCCTGAATGGAATGGGTGCCTCATACAAACACTCAAAGCACTTCTTCACTCTCTTTTTACTTTGTGAGGATTTTACAAGAAAACAGTCATATGCAAACTAGAAAGAGCCCCATGCCATAGCCTAACCATGGTGACATTCTGGTGAAACACTTGGCTTCCAAATCTGTAACAGAAAGAGAAAAACAGATTTTTCAGAAGAAAAAAAAAAAGGGAACAGTTCGATAAAGTATATTTTATGAATGCAAAGCAGTGAAAGTATAAAACAATGAGATTAAATGCCATATACATAAAGTAAAAGAGATATGCCATTAGCAAACTTATCTATTTTTTTCTCTTAGTTCCATTTTTAGGGAAAGAAAAACCAAAATTGCTAGGTATTTAGAAAGTAAAGGAAATTTTACCACACTGTAAGTCATGGGCCAGTGCTATTTCTCCGTAGTTAAATGTGATGGCCTGAGATTAATCTCTGGATTCCACATACAGGAAGAAGGAGACAACTGAATCTACAAAGTCATCCTCTGACTTCCATACACATGCCATGGCCCCAGGCACTTTCACCTAACACAGAGAGAGAGAGAGAGAGAGAGAGAGACATGGCTAGGAAAGAGAGGGGTGAGAGAGAGATAAAAATATTTAAAAATTAATTTATTTGAAAAGAGATAGATAGATGATAGAGAAGTAGATATTAGATAGATAGATGATAGATGGATACATAGATAGACAGACAGACAGACAGACAGATGATAGATAGATAGATAGATAGATAGATGTGCATATATGAGGTTGTCTATATTTGATATGTGGTATGTATATGTTCACATGTATGCATGCATGTGGAAGTGAGAGGTTAATCCTGAGTGTCTTCCTCTACCTTACTTTTTTGAGACAGGATGTCCTACTGGACTGGGGCTTATCAATTGGGCTAGTCTGACTAGCCAATGAGCTATGGGGTCCTCCTGCCTTTGCCTTCCTCCTTAGCACTGAATTTACAGATGTGCCTCCATGCCTAGCTTCAGATACTTTCCAGCTTTGCTTTGTACCTTCCCTGAGTTCCTTGATCATTATGTCCACAAACTGAATGAACTCAGGGACTTTGTCTCCAGAGGCTACACTTTTAAGAACTAGTGGACGGGGAGAGACTGTTGCATGGACATGTTTGCTTTAGGGAGTGAAGCAAAGCTTCTAAAACAGCTCAGTGGCAATGATTGTACCACCCTGCAAATGCACCAAGAGGTATACAATTGCACATTTCAAACTAGAAAAATAGTGAGCTGTGTTATGCAAATTCATCTCAATTAAAGAAACACAACAGAAAACAAGGCTTTATGAAATTCTGTGAAAAGGAAATGAGTTAATATCTACAAAGTTCTGAGCAGACTGTGGTGCATACTGAGCACAGGATTATGTCATTAATAATTCACTGCCAGTACCAGTAGGAAAGAAGATGAACATGGCTAAGGGAGGTGAGGTGGAACAAGACCAGAAGCAGGCACACTTTGTGACACCAGCTTCATCTGGGCTACCCTCTCATTCAGTTTCTGTCCTAATCAGTTTGTTTAGATGGGAAAACAAAACAAAACACCAGATCTCTCAAAGTCTTACTTGAATCTTTCCAAAGCTACTACCCTGTTTGTCCATCCAAAGTCCTCACCTGGGTCCTCCCTGGCTGGGTCTAAGAAGACATTGCACCTTTACAGTTCTCATGTCCTCTTTCATCATTCCAGGGTTCTGATTTTTACTTTCATTCTTTTCCTTCACTCTTTCTCAAGGGAGCACCGGTGGCTTGCTTTTCCTGACTCTGTTGACTGCTACGTGGCACAGATCGTCTCTGAGGGGTTTGTCCAGAAAGCAGCAAGGAAGGGAAAGAAAAAGAAAGGCTTTTCAGGTGGGCCAGGAGTCCATCTGTGGGCTCCAAAGCAGCTGGCAGAAGTCTCCCAAGAAGAAATTAATTGCATAGCCCTGGGTTTCTTCTGAGACTTGAAGAAATTCAACAGTTTATTATATACTGTTCTTAGAACTTCCTAAACCTTATCATTAGAGAAAAGGGACATCCATGTCCTCTTTTCTTTGCCTCCCCTAGAATTATCAACTCTTTTCCCCTTAATTTATCCACTCACCAGGGACAGGACATACATCTCCTCCTTTCCTCTCTTTTCCAACCCCTTGTCATATCCTTAGAAATATGGTTTCCCAAGCATTTGGGCTTCATACTGAGTTGCCCTTGCCCTTGCCCTCCAAGGATAATCCTTGTTCTCTTGTCCCCATGTTGAAGGGAAATGAAACCACTGGCTTCCTCCCACAAAACATCTCTGTATACTGGCCCTGCACCAGGAGCCTGGTGTTCTGGAGGACAGGCCTCAGGGAGATCAGTTACTCACTTCCCTCACAGTCTTGTTGCTCTTATTTTTATGAGGTAGAATCTCAGATAGCCTAGCCTGGTCTTGAACTTGCTAAGCCACCATTTCATAACAGTGCTCACAGTCACAGCGCAAGTTGGGCCTGGTTATACAACCTTGTCTAGAACTTCATTCCAAGCAGTATGTTGTCCCCAACTCTCCATTTATATTCATTTTCCCATTTATCTTTGTACCAGCTACCAGCAGTTGATGATTCAGGGTGGACTTCTGGTTTTTATTATGTTACCTCCCGAACCTGTAATGTTGGAGGAACCTACCTTAGGTATACAGAACGATTACAATCAAAGTACTCCCTGCTCAGTGGCTTGCAAAGACCTGGTTTGTAGCCACTAGATTCTAACAATTCTGAGCCCCAGACATGGGAGAGAGCAAATGAAGGGTACTGAAATATCACACTGGTTCCATTCACAAGCACAATTAATACATGTTTATAAAGCCTTTTTAAAGACCCAAGTCTGAGGTTGGTTGAATCCTTGGATGTGGGACATGTAGACATGTTCCATCACAGAGGCAGGAGCCTGAGTGGTCTTTTTCCAGTGTTCTGTGATTTCTCTTGGATCCTAGTATTAAAAAAGAACCAAGACAAACATGGCTAATAGGGTTATGTCAGGAGCAAATTAACACTCTCTTAGCATCTACTGTAGAGTGGGCTTTCCAATTTCTGGCCACAGGACTTGGAGGATGGGTCACGAGTCTCTTGTGTCTTCACCTTGCAATGAGGTTCTTTGGCTCAGAGAAGTGAAAGAGCCTGCTCGTGGCTGTGAAGCTACAGAGAGTTGGAGCCAAGATTCTGACTCCGGTCTTCTCACTCTGCCTTCTCTACGGCACGAGACTCCTCATGCCACAGCCTGGCCCTGGAGCTGACTTGTGAAGCTGAGCAACAATGGCATGGGCTGGAGAAGCTAGAGGACAGAGGGAGCCCATAACCAGAGGTTCGGGAGGCTCCTGAGCAATTACAGCAAGAAGTGACATGGACTCTTGTAAATGGGAACAGCTTTCCAAAGACGCTGCCAGTGTCTGAGCAGTAGAGGTGAGACTTTCAAGGGACACTCAGTTGATGGTATGCTATGTCTGGGAGGAGCCAGGTGACAGTGACTCCTACAGTCCCTTCTGATGAGCAAGTCCTGGCACCGCACCTGAAAGGAAGACCAGGAAGAGAAAATTAAGGCATCTTGTGAAGATCCCTGAGACTGGGGTCCTAGAATCTCTCTGCTTTATGCTGTGACTGTAATAAGCATGAATGGCTGTCAAACAGCAAAGTGTTTTCCCAACTTTGCCTACTAACAGTTTTAGCCTTTCAGGTTTAAAGTCTTTGCTCCATTTTTGGAGTTGATTGTTGGTTGCTGCATTATTTTTACCTTCCAGATTATCCAGTCACCATGCAGAGCTGTTCGGGGGAAGATTCACGTCACTAGACCAATTTGCGCCTTGAAAATGTGGCTATCTACCCATTTTCTCTTTCTCCCATCTTCTTCTGTACATCCCCTTTTGATGCATGTTCTTGACTTCTGATGACAACTCCTAGTTCTCCTTCTGTGTGTTTCATTGATTTGTTGACTCACTCATTCTTTTTATTTTATTTTATTTTATTTTATTTTATTTTATTTTATTTTATGAGACAGGGTTTCTCTGTGTAGCTTTGCACCTTTCCTGAAACTCACTTTGGAGACCAGGCTGGCCTCAAACTCACAGAGATCTGCCTGCCTCTGCCTCCTGAGTGCTGGGATTAAAGGTGTGCACCACCACCGCCCGGCTTCACTCATTCTTTAGATACTATTCTGGGTCCCAGGACTCATGCTAGAACAAAAATGATGAAACCAAACTTACTCCTCTGTATTGAAGACAGTGGGATTCACATTACCAGTGCCTTACTTTCTACTATGCAAATATGACTGTGACTGACAGAAGCTGTATTGTTTATCATGTAAAGGTAATGTCACTTTGTGCGGGGTTTCAATGACTGAATTCATTTTTGATTGCAAAAGCATTACATGTACTTGTGCATGTGCCTACCCTCCAACACACACACACACACACACACACACACACACACACACACACACACACACTTACTTTTATCCTCAAGCACAGGCATCCTGCCAAACACTGGTGAAGATGCCCTCTCTCCTTTGAAATTAATTAAAAAATACTTGTAATTAAATAAGTTAGATTTCTAGCAATACTTTTTATTAATTTGGGGTGTTTGTCTCTTCTTCCTTTCCTTTCATTTTTATTTCAGCATCATTTTATACCTGGAGGCTTTGGAGTGACTGAAAATCCGGAACCCAAAGCCAAGACATTTAAGAAGTGTTTGTCTCGGGGGCAGAATAATTCTCATCCTTTTGCAAGCTCTGCTTCATCCGATCTTCAGGGTCACTCTAACAGGCGCTCACTTGTATTACCTTTGTTGAATGGGTGAGGAAACTGAGGCACAGGAAGTTTAATTTGTTCAAAGTCGTGCAACTAGCAATTTGGAGGAGGTATGATTTAAACACATGTCTCCTGATCCCAGAGTCCTTTTCTATTACTATGCTGCATGGCATTGCAAAGCAAAACTTAATATTGTCAATAGATAGATTGAAGGGGAAAGCAGGCAGAATGAAAAGGTTTCTTCTTAACATTAGGGGAAAACCAAACTCATAAGAATTTACAGACAGGGCTGAAGCTTACTGTGAGGTTACTTTTCTTTTCAAAAGAAATTGCATCCCTGCCTACAAGCATGCAGGCTGCTGTTAAACACAGTATGTGGATCTATGTATAGTTCCATGTTGTAAGTCTCTTACAATGATACAATTTAGAATCAAACAGTAATAGAATGTGCAACAATAAACTCAAATTACTAATGCAAGTTCCATGGGCCAAGGAACATCTTGATGGATTTTAATTGTTGTAACCAGTGAGACAATGATCCCAGTCGCCACAAGAAGGTCCCTTTGAGTCCACATACTTCCAATATCACATGGTCAACACATCTTCCTACCAATTCTCATCATTAGAGCTCTAAGGAAACTTTTGTTTGTGCAGGCAACCAAGCCTCTAGGCATCACATGAGCTTGCTTGCTGAGAACTCCTCCATTCTGCCTGGATACACACTGAGATTCTTAGTAACCTTCACAATGGAAGAAACACTACTGAAATTGCATTGCTCTTAACAAAGGGGAAATTACAACAAAATGAGATTGGCTCAGGTCTCGTTTGGGGCTTGCTTTATTGTGCATGGGGCATAGTTTAAACAAGCTTAGTTATCTGATTTCTCAATCTATAGCAGATAGAGGCAGAAAATTAGAAGGGGCAATACCACCATCAGCAAGAAGAGTGAAAATCTTGAGAAATGCCAGCTGAGAGAAGAGAGAATAATATCAATCATGGGGCCATTTAGCGTCAACTCAAATTTTCCCCAATACAACATGTCCCATTATAGAACATTACAATAACTGACACTCCCAGTGATGACTCTGAGTCATAAAGGAAAACTTAAAGAGTCCCTGTCATGGAATATAAGATGTCAGCAAGTGTAAAATGCGCCTCTAAGAGATGTACATTGAACACAACTAAAATAAGAAGGGTTCTGGGGCTTGAAGATCAAGAGCCCCAAACGGGTCCATCTGAACAAAACAATTACTAAAACTTCATCCTTGTGGACAGCTGTCAAAAATACAATGTCTCATCTGCACATGCTTTTTCTTACATTGGAACATAAAGAACCTGAGATCAAGAGTTTACAGTTCCAGCCTCTTCCCTTCTTAGATGACTGTTCACAGCAGGACCCATAATGACAAGGGGATACCCAATGTCAAGATGGGATAATGACAATGAATAGCCATAGGTGCATCATTAACCCAGTCCTCCTAACACATACAGAGTGGTCATGTGGTAAGCCCCATGTGGCTTCTTTGAAATGTAATCTCTCAGGCTGAACTGCCTATCTCAGAGCCCTCTTGTCGTGCCGTTCTGATGATGCACAGAAGAGACTTCAGGAGATTTGGAGGTAAAGCTCAGTCATTTGGGTTCTGTGCTCCTGTTCTGGTGGCTGACCTACAGCCTATCTGCATTACTCCCCCTTGCCCAGATCCTCCTTCTGGTTTGCTGCCCCTTGGGTTCTGTGAACAGGGATACCAGATTCTCTAGCCAACATAGGAGCCATAAGACAAGATCCATCCATTCTGGTTTGTCCTCATTGGGTGCTCAGTCATATCCACAGGGCCCTACCTTGTCTTTGTTCTTTCATACCCACTGTTCCTTCCTAACTTCCTGTATCTAACACTTCAAATATTAGTACCAACCACAGAGACAAGAGCAGAGGGTCTGATCATTCCAGGACTCGATTTTGAACACCAGTTTATAAGCCTTCACCATGAACACTTTAAACTCATCCATACCAAACAGCCACCAGTCACATCTAGCTAGGGCTGTGAGCACAGCTTCTTCCTTCGAAAACGGTTTTAGAAGCATCCTCACAGACACAACTGTCTAGTGGAATGTGAAGGCAGAGATAAACATGCATACATTAGTGTCAGAAAGGGCTCTAGGGCAGCGATTTTATTTTCCATTCAATGTGTTTTAGTTAGTTAAATAGATGACTAGTCATTTCTACTTAAAGTAACAATAAGGAAAATTAATCCCGACATGCCATATCTTCTGAATAGAGGCATGCAATTTGCATATACCAATGTTGCTAAACTATAAAAAACATCTTGACATTTACTTTTCTTTACGAGTTTTAAATGGAGATGTGCCTCATTCATCCTGCTTTGGGGATTTCTAATGTCATGGTAAGGACTGGGGATGAGGGGAGAGGGAGGCTGGAGGATGGGAGTGAGATCCTGGATCACTTCTCCGTGTCTCAACTGGAGAATCTGCAAGGGGAAAGGCTCTGAACTACGTACAGACTCACTGTAATGGCTCCCAAGTTGAGGACATTTTAACATTTGCTCTCCAGGAATAAAAGAAGACTGTAGTCACCTCATTTGTATGGCATATATCCAAATGAAAACAATACACCCATACACAAATCCAGTTACACATTGGTAAGAATACTGAAGCTTCACAGGGGTCTGAACACTTTAAGAACAGGGTCTCCACCAGCTCTGTACAAGTCCTGCTTGGAGAACCAAGTAAGATCCCATCAGATGTTTGACTTTCAAGACTCTGGAAGAACCAGTGAGTGGAGAAAAGAAATGAGAGGGTGGTCAGTTTGCAAGGAACTCAAGGTTGTATATAATTAGTCCCAATAAATAAGAACCTTACAACTGGTGTATGTCAGTGGTTTTCAAGCTTCTACCTATATCAGGATTTTTGGGTATCCTGCTAAAACTGAGATCTGAGCCGCACAGCTAAGTTTCTAATTTAGTTGTGAAAGCCCAGAATTTTCACTTCTGACAGTTCTCCTTATGACACTGATGCTATGTCAGAGGCATTGCTGTCAGAACCACTGTTCTTGGGACCTCCCACCAGTGTTTGTGAACCTCAGCTAGAGACTGTGGACATCCCACAGTCACTGGTGCTGTTCTGGTCTGTCCCTAAACTCTCAGGAATTTTACAAGAAATCACTCATTAGGATATCATTAGGATATCAAAAATAAAGAGAAAGTTGTACTAACACATGTCCCACACAGGTTTTAATTGGCTGTGGCACGGGTCCTCAACTTTTCCCATTCAGTTGAGCCAAGGCTCATAGGGTGCCTCAAGTGCTTTCAGCATTTACTCACTCATATCAATACAGACTGCAGATCAGAAGGAGCTGCCATCTTCCCCACATTATGAATACTGTCTGCCTGATACAGATAAATATTTTCTACCATGCTTAGACAGTGAAGCAAAGCTCTCAGTACATTCTATACCCGGATAGCTATTTGCAAAGCATATCCCAAACCATGTGACCATTGTTCCTAGATTTGCCCTTTGGAATATCCCAGGTAAAGTCTTTCTGCACCACTGCTTAGTAATCACTTCCCTATCCAAAGACAGTTTCAAGGCTGCTCATAGTTACATCAATCTCTTTGAGCTAGGTTTATCTCCTATGATTATGTCTTTGAGCCTTTCCCTAAACTCATAGGAGTTTGGTGACCAACTTAGATGAAGGATATTTTTTTTTTCATCTTAAGAAAAGCAGTAACTGAACAGATCCTACATTGCCAAGAACTATGCAAACTTCAGATAAAGTAAACAACAGGCTGTCTCAACCTCAAAGGGGTTCACATCTCATGAGCACAACTATGTCTTATACTGTTGTTGGCTTTTATCTGGAAGTTTCTCCAGCATCATGCCTAACCTTATTCTGCCTCATCATTGGCCAAACAGCTTTATTTATCAACCACTCAGAGCAATGCATATTCACAGCATACAGAATGACACTACCCATCATTCCCCTTTTCTTTCTATTCAAAAGGAAGGTTTTAACTTAACATAGTAAAATTACGTATAACAAAATAGTTATCACATAAGAATTATAGTTACAATATCTAGTCTATTTGTATTCAGCAAAATTAAAGAAGATATCGTATCTATCCTATATTTGTGAACTTAAGGTTTCATATCTACCTTATCTCTTATCAAAACTAAGGAAAATCATAATTACAACTATCTAATCTTCAACTACATCAAAGATGTCAGAAGGATACAATATTATCTAAGTAAACAGAAAGAGCATTGTAAGCAACTTTCAAAAATCTAGAATGACAGAGACAGCTGTCTACCTGGACAGTCATCCAAAGTTCCTCTGCAATGTTGGAGCATCTATCTACAGCCCATTGGTCTAGAGTCTCTCAGTCACTTTTCTCTGTGTCCTGTGGAATGTCTGGCAGGGTTTTTTTTCCCTTCGAAAACAGGAACCTGAAGGACCATTTTGCCTTATAAAGTTCAGTGGCCACCTTCCTATGGGTCCTACATGTCCAGTCAATACAACATTTTGTCAAGCAGTCCAGACAAGAACAGTTTCTTGCCCAAATGGCTATTTTTGCCAAGAAGAAGATAAATTCCCTCTGGAGTGTCTTTGACACCCATCTTTCTCTCTGAAGTAAATCAGTGCTGCCAGGAGCAGATGTGTCTCATTATCCAGGAATGTCTACATTTTTAAAACATTTTAAATGCCATATTCTGTAGGTCTTTGAAGTGTTTGAAGATTATCTAATTAACTGAATGTGTATACCTAGGAAACTTAATGTGACTATAAGTTTGACTATCATAGAAGACTATTAATCTGTATTTCTTAATTATCCATTACAATTTAAAGGAGATGCACAAACAGAATATCTTAAACAAGAGTAGAAATATACATACAGTATAACAAAATTAGCTTTAAATTTGTATCAATAAACTAAAATCTATACCAATGTAAAACATTTTAAACAAGTTGCTCTTTAAAAGTACGTTCAACAATCCACCCTTTTATCCTATCATATCTATATCTGATATTTCCATGTCATATCCCCTTTTTTTCTTTTAGAAAGATATTGACTATGACCAATAACAATTTGTAACCAATAACCTAAACAAAGACAAACACTCATAATCCATTTTTGGGAAATGTGGGCATAGTATTTTAGGCTAATTCCTGCTGATAAGGAGTGCTGTATTCTTATGGGGATCCTGAAAAAAATTAAGAATTATGGTCAAGTCCTGACTGGAATAGTCTGTGATACTGTATTTTTTGAGCCAGTTGCCTTGAAGCTATTTGGATGTTGGATCATCTCGGCCTCTCAGGGGGGTCTCCCCTGATCAAACCATATTAGCCCAGAAGCAATCCAAAGGTTCTCATCTTCTGTGGAAACAAAAGCAGAATCTCTTTGCCAAAGCAATGTATCCTTAGACATAGATTTTGAAATCAAGTTATCTTTAAAATACTATATATTGATTTAACTCAACAGCTTTTACAATCAAATATCTCTGCAGTTAAAAAACCTCAAAGAAAACATAATCCAGACTCTCTGTGTGATATCCATCTTTATGTGGCTTATTTCTTATATGACTTTTACTTTCTCTTAAAAGACTTTATCTTTTAAAACTTTCTATTTTTTTTTATATAACTGCCTATATTCCTTCTCCTCTCTCTTCCAAGCCTACATACATTTGTATATATACTATAAACTGTTTTGAATATGTCTTATTCTGAATCTATAATCCTCTTCAGGCTAGTAAAGACTTTTAACATGCTAAACTGTGTGACCTGGACAAAAAGCAGCAGCCTTGGCTTTTTCATTTCATCTTTTTTAACATGGTGGTGATAATTCACCTCCAACTCTGGGTCATGTGTACCATCAACTCTCAGAAGCAGTGGGTCTATGCCTCCATTAAAGCAATGTGTAGCCCAAAAATCTCTTTTATTTATTTTATTTTTTATTTTTTATTTTTTAATTTAATTTTATTTTATTTTTGTGCTAGCAAAAGCTATATCCACCAAATACCATGTTGCACAGCTTGCAGAAACCTCTGTGTAATTCGGCTGGAATCCACCATGCTGCGCTCAAGCCTGAATGCTGCAGCTTCTTGCGGCCCGCATGTGACATGAAGCAGGAACCTGTTTCTGGCTTCATTAGAATCGCTTATTAAGTATTCTCAGGTTTCAGGTGAAAACTCAAGCCCCACATTAGGCACCAAATGTACCTAGAAGTTTCTCCGGTGTCTGCCTAACTTTATTCTGCCTCACTGGCCAAAGAGCTTTATTTATCAACCAATCAGAGCAACATATATTCACAGCGTACAGAACAACACCCATCATTGACTTTTTATTTTCTCTTGCAGAACACACTGCATTTTACTATTGATTTGGGCATCTTAAAAATCAAATTCTCAGCTGGGCAGTGGTGTTGCACACCTTTAATATCCCAGCACTTGGGAAGCAGAAGCATGTGGATCTCTGAATTTGAGTCCAGCCTGGTCTACAGAGTGACTACCAGGTCAGGCAAGGCTACACAGGAAAATGCTGTCTCAAAAAAAAAAAGAAGAAGAAGGAAAAGAAAGAAAGAAAGAAGGAAAGAAAGAAAGAAAGAAAGAAGGAAGGAAGGAAGGAAGGAAGGAAGGAAGGAAGGAAGGAAGGAAAGAAAGCAAGAGAGAGAAGTAGGGAGAGAAAGAAGGAGGGAGGGAAGGAGGAAAGAAGGAAGGAAGGAAGGAACAAAGAAAGGGAGAAAAGAAAACAAAAGGAAAAGAAAATCAAAGTCTCCCAACATAATAGCAACATTTTTATTTAGAAAAATATTTATTGGTCTCTTATGTGAATAGCCACATACATTTATTCAACATCTACTTGTGGTGTATTGAAATTTACTAAGGAATGGTATGGCTATACGTGGATGGTAAGATTCTTGGAAGAATCCTTCAAAATCTTAGGATAGGGTGGGTACAATAAACCATAAATCTTTGATGGTTTAAAAGTATGTCACCAATATCCTTTAACACTTTTTCCATAAAGAAAGGGGTTTATGGCCCCACTTTGAAACTCCTGAAGCTGTGGCAAATTTGATGAAGAGCACAGAAGAATCATTTTGTGTTTTCCTAAGTGACACCATAAAAATCACCCCCCACACACACACCTTGTTCCTGAAAAAATTCATGATTGAAGTTCTTTAACAGGTGAGCATCACATGGGGTAAGGAGTCACTGCCCGGAGGCTGTTATGGTGTGAAGAAGTTCAGGCCCCTGTGTGAGAACAGTGTGCTTATTCCAGATGAATTAGTCCCAGCTGAGGCCTAGTTCCCAGACAACATCAACAACTCCAGATGACTCCAGCTACTGAGTTTTCCAGATTTCTAAAACAGAAACAAGCCATCACTGCAGGAGTTGGGACCCCACAATGCATGTATTAAAGCTGCTTCATGATATGGAATTTTGGATTGTTTGTTGCTATACAGCAATAAGGGCCAAAATGGGCTATAAACTGAGGAGCTTTTGACAGTTGGAGGCTTCTGGAAGACAGAGTCACGTTTCTTTGGTTGTGTGGCCACCAGTAGGTTGCCTATGCTCCCATGGATGCCCCATCCCAATACAAATAGGGGCACACTAATTAGGCTTAGTAGGTTATGAGAAAGGAAGAGGACATGAAGCTGGGAGGGAGATGTGTTGAGGGGACCCATAGGGAATTAGGAGAGTGTGTCAAAAGTGAATATAATCAAAATGTATTGTATACATGTATGGAATTTCCAAAGAATATTAAATTAAAATATTATTTTAAAAGGTACAACCATGTCTACGCCACCCATCTTTATTCCTAGAAGCTAGAATCAAAGGATTTTCCCATCTGTATCAAAATCCCTATTATCAGTCTTTTTCTATAGTTCTATTCTTAGTTTTCTTCACTGAGTTAGTGACTTTCGTGTTGCTCTGGTGACAACATATGCAGAAACAACTTGGCTCATGACTCGAGAGGGTCTGAGTCCACTGTGGTGAGGAAAAATGATGGAGCAGTTCCACTCATGGAGATGGAAGAAGCTTTTCACAACACTGTGGACCAGGAAGCATAACAAAAAGCCAGAAGTGGGCAGGGATAGCACACACAGCCCCTAAGAGACTGCCTCCAGTGACTCACTTCTTCCAGCTAAACTCTGCCTCCCAGATTCCAGAACCTCCCAAAATCTCAGGGCCCACTGAGAGCCAAGTACTTAAATTATGAGCCTTTATCTAGTTCTCCCTGGGCTTTTAAAGGTCTTGTTGCTTCTTCCAACTTCTGCCAAACGTGGTGGGCAGTGAACACACCACAGGAACATAACAGAGTAAATCAAATAATAGTTATCACATCTACGAGAGTCTCTCATGGCAGAAAGATTTCTAAGCCCCAGTAAATGACCTGTTGGTTTCAAACAGTGTTTGTAAAACACATTTTGCAGTCCTATGAAGACATGACTGTGTCCTATTTATCAAACAAGTGATCACAATATAATTTAGAGACTATGATTGTGGCATAACTTCCAACATGCTGTCTGGGAAAACAGAAATAAATTATCCCTCATGTGTAGGAGGTTGTGGGTTAACAATCTCAGTGACAACTTCCTGTCCCAAGTTAAGATGCCTTAAATTATACATGAAATAGCCTGAAATAATCCAAATTACTGTTTTCCTTTGCTTTCTGAGCATCTCAGAGCTCCAAAGAATAGAAACCCCATGTTAAAGCAAGATTCTCTCTAAAAATCTTGCCAGTGAGTTAAGGAAACCAGAGGATTGTCCAGTTACCACTGACTGTTTAGTGGAGAAACTGAGAAAGGGGAAAGCAAAATTCAGTGTCACCATGAGCCAAGGGTCACAGCAATAATGTGGGATGATTCGGGTGGAGTAAAAAGGCCACAGAACTGTGAACTACAGAAATTAGAGTTGAAATTATACACAATTTCATGCCACTTTTATCATAATAATACTGCCTTAAAGCTCAAACAACAAAGTCAAGAACCCACAGGTTGGACCCCAAAAGAGATACTGCACTGACTCTTTGCATCTAAAGATATAACAGAGCTCAGTTCTCATCTGCAGATAGGGTCTAAGGAAAACAAGAACAGGGTTCTCATGTGGCCTCATCTCTACCACCCTCCAGAACCATTAGCCAAGATGTCCTGAAGATAAAACATTCTCTTGTCTTGTTGATGTTTGGTTGAACTATTGTAAATAACAGATGCCTAGCGGGGATTGGTGCCTTCCACTCCACTCTTCTGTTGGGAAAAAGACAGGCACCTTGCTGCAGAGACAGTGTGATTCAGAACAGTAAGAACATGAGAAAGTGGGTTGTCTTCTTTTCAAGTTAAAAGCCTCTCCCAATTAACAGTTAGAAGAGATTGGTTTTGAAGAGTGGGGCATGGTTGAAAATCTGTGGACCTGTTAAGGAGGAAAGGCAATGTGTCTGGAGCTCTGTACTGTTCTGTGCTTATATGAGGTAGGAGGACTGTCAGAGATAGGACACAAAGGCCAGAGAACTGCACCTTTAATAGCTAGTTATAGTTGAGTTCCCATCTGGACGACCCACTTCTCTCTCAAACCAAAGACAAAGGAAATGCTTTCAGGCTGAAGACCCTGTTTGCTGGCACATCAAGCTTCCTCACTCAATTAGTTCACAAGCATTAGCTGAGCTGTCTGTTAGATGCCAAGAACAAAGAGGGAACATGGGGATGATGAAAGCGCAGCCTTAACAACTTAGAACTCCTATGAAAACTTGAGAGATAAAAGAAGCAATTAAAATACAACTTACCAAGTATAAAATAGAGTTGTGTAGAAGGCGCATGAGATGGAACTCCAGTTGGAGATATTACTAGTAATATGTAGTAAAAGAAGGTCACTGGGTGAGATGTGTAAAGTGAGGCAAAATTTGGAAGGGTGGCAATAAATGCTGGTGTATTCTGAGCATGGGAACAAGCATGATGATTGATGTGAGAGCTTGGTTGTGTAGGTTCACACATAACAAATGAAGATTTGGTGAACACTAAGAAGTCCCATGTGTTAAGTATCCCATTGGTAATGGATGGTCAGGAGTTTCCTCTTGAGCAGCAGCCATGCCAGAAGGGACAATTGGGAAGTTCAAGGGCAAGCACACTGACAGATCAGGGTATTTGGAGCAGTGTTGAACAACAAACAGGGTAGGGGAAGGGTACTACAAACATCCCCACTATTGCACAAAATAGACCTATGTCAAGTACTTTTCTCATTGATCTGAAAATGAAATACCCAGCAAGATGGCCCTGAGGTATGAAAGCTCTTTGCTGAGCCAAGCACAGCAACTTGACTTTGATTTCTGAGGCCCACATGCTAAGAGAGAACTGACTTGCAATTTCTCTCACCCCCCCCACACACACCACAACAAATAAATAATTGTTTTGAACAAGGGTAAATTAAGGAAAGAAATGTTTACTTTGACTCACAGTCTGAGGGTACAGTCCATCATGGTGACAGGAACTTGGGGCAGGTAGCCAGATTGCATCTGCAGTCAGGAAGCACAGAACAAATAATGCTGGTTTCAGTTCATTGTATCCTTTTCATTTAGCTCAGGACCCTGGCCCACAGATGGTACCACACACACTTAGCATGGGTCTTCCCAACTCAATGAACTCAATGGACTCAATGAACCCAGACTAGGAACTCCTTCACAAACATGCACAGAGGTTTGTCATTCCAAATCCTATCATGTTGACAGTCAAGATTAACCATCACAGTGGCTCATCCCAATGTGACATGTCCCCCAAAAGGGAATATTTGACAGTGAAGATGAGTGCCCTTGACCTGTGGCTTTATCTCAGAAAATATATCACCCAGTCACAGATTTCTCTATCCTCAGGCAACCTCCAAGTTTAAATACTCTTTGAAATGACCTCAGAAGAATCCACCAAATATAGTTTGAAAATTCCAGACACAAAGAGATACTTCATTGTTGTCAGACGCAAAATAATACAGAATCCATGAAGAGATTCTAAACACAGATGGAGAGGGTAATCTGTAGGAGCAATGGAAGTGTGTTCTTTCTCAAAAGGTTTGCTGCAGGAAACAGACATAAATTCTAGACACTCATCTCATATTGTCAACAATATTAAAACAAAAGGCAACACAGTGAGATCAAAAGGCAGCTGCTGAGAGGGAGTTATAAAAAGGGAACTAGATGAAATAAGCAGAGAGCGTTACTATTATACACTTGAAAAGATCTGTTTTAAATGCATGAAGAGAGTGGAGAAAAGAATCAACAGCATGAAAAAAAAATCACGTCAGCACTGTGGAGGATGGTTTTTGATGAACCCACCCAAAATTAGAGGAAGTGTAGAAGTAAATTCAAGAGATAAATGATCTTGCAAACAGATAACTCACAAAAGATTCAAAACATGTATCATTGATGGGGGAAGAATAAGGTACATTAAAAAGACAAAATAATTTAATGAAAAGAAATACCCTTAAACTGAAGAACTAACCCTGCTGATTGAAAGGGCTTGATGAATATTAAACAGAATTCCCAATAGAAATACATTTGAACTTGTAGTAAAAGATTTAACAACTTTCCTACTGTCCTATTTTATAGAAACATGTTAATCTCAAGATTGTCGTCTTCATTCTTTCAGAGGACCTGAGTTCAATTCCCAGCATCTCTGTCAGGCAGTCCACATCTGGTAGCTCCATCAGCAGGGGATCCAACACCCTCTTCTGACTTCCACCAGCACACAGCATGCACAGGCATAATTCTCCATACACGCTCTCATAACTGCTGTGATAAAACACTTATTTGGCTTACTTGCCCCATTTGCAGTTCATGATTGAGGGAAAGTCAGGGCAGGAACCTGAAAGCAAGGACTGAATCAGGGGCCATAGAAGAACATTGCTTCTTGATTGCTTCCCATGCTTTGCTCAGCCTCCTTTTTTACACCACTCAGGACCACCTGCCTGGGAGTATCACTGTCCCCAGTGGCTGAGGCCATCTCACATCAATCACTCATCAAAAAATGTCCTTCAGACTCACCTACAGGGAATCTGATGGAGGCCTTTTCTTAGCTGAGGCTCCCTCTTCCCAGATGGCCCTAGCTTGTGCCAACTTGACAAAAGCCAACAAGAAGGGCACACATAAAATGAAAAAAAAAAAAATATATATATATATATATATATATATATATATATATATATATATATATATATATATATATATATCTTCTTTTAGAACATCTTCTATTTGATTTGTTCTTTGACAATCTTATGCATCTATGCAGTGTACTTGACTATGTCCTCCTCAATCATCCTCTCTCACAGATTATCTTCCAGTCCACTGAATGGCAAAGACACTTGTAAAGTTTGTAGGGGAAATGCATGAGACCAATCTATTTTTTCATCAGTCTGTTTTAACTCAGACATATGTCATCGCAAAAGTCAGAAGCCCTGGGCAGAATGGGGTGGGGGGAAGCAGATAGCTGAGGTCACCCATCTCACCAGTTCCCAGAATATGGAACAGAAGAGACCCTGAAGGAATAGAAGAGACGATGAAGGTACACCAGAAGGACCACATCCACCATGGCCACAGTCTACTCTATTCTGCCTGATGATCTCACTCGAATGCCCTTCTTCCTTTATATTTATTTCTACAAAATGTTCCCAATGAACAGGATGCTACCATCTGCAATATAACCATAACACCCACATAGTTTTGCCTACAAAAGAAGACAGCCCAGCATCTCATCCATGCCCTACATTCACAAGCAGGTCCACTGAGACTGGGAAATATACATTCCTCTGATTCCAGCTCAGATGTGGGTCTCCAGGCTCATGCACCTGGAGGCTAATGGTAGGTGTTGTTTCTGACACTTAATGTCACAATGGTAGATAGAGGCAACTGTGGAAGGTGACAGAAGGGAAGTGACTTCAGTGTTTGCTGAGGTCCTCCAGCAAACAGAAAGTTCTCCTGCCTATTTGTGGGACAGGTCCTTGTTTCTTGACTTCCTGCTTTCTGCTGTCTTAGACACTGTCTTCCGCATCTGAGTATGGACAAAGGACATTTGGACAAAACATGCTTAACTAGACAATAGAAATTTTAGAGGAATTGAAAAACATGGCCCTTCTTAGCCAGGCTTGAGGTTTTTCTCTTGGCACAGTGTTCTAAAATCCTAGTTACTGTGAGTCCAGCTGGTTTCTGACAATGGACAAACAACACTCATCACACTGACTGCTGTGGTCTACGTTGGGTCCCACCCACATTGTTCCATGCTCATCAGTATCCTCTTCCCATGCCACCTGGGAACCAAGCTTTGAAGATTTCCTCTCAGCTGATGCCTCAATCATCACCCACTTATTAGGCAGAAGAAATGTACTTTCTGTGCCCAGGTGTTGGGAAGGTTTTATCTCTGATCCAGAATATGAAACAGAAGGCACTGGGGGAGGGGCTGGTGTTTCTTTGATGTTACAATTGTATTTCACAATAAATTTCTGTACTAAGCAGTTTCTAAGATAACCTCCAATAATTGTCACCTGCTGGTATTCACATCTACCCTCTGTGCATGGCTTGGATATGTACACTGGCTTCTGACAGGTTGGGTATAAAAATACTGCACTGTGCCTTAGGTATTTTCTCTCTTCCTCTCTTCTCAGTCCTTAACCATGGAGGAAGCCAGAAACCACACTATGAGGCAACCCAGTGAAGAGGCCCATGTGGCAAAGTTTCCCATCTGTCAACCTGTTTGAGAAATCTTGGATGCAAATGCTTGCTCTACCCAAATTAAGTTTTTAGACAGCTCACAGCTCTAGTCTTTGCTGTAGAAATGTTCTAAGTCTAAGGTATTCATCAACACTGTGCTGAACTTCCAGCACACAAACACTAAATGACAATAAGTATGTATCATCTTCTCTGTAAGTTGTAGGGTAACTATTTTTGTGGTGTTGGGGATTGATCTCATGGCCTCATTTAGGCTAGGCAACTCTACAAATGAGATATATTCCCCAGCCCTTATAGAACAATCCTTATGCATTACAAGATCATTGGTGCAATTCTTCAACATCTTAGGCTGCCTTGCATGAACTCAATCTTGAGCTTGTTGGAGTGTGTGGTGATTTGATTGTTTCTCTTAGATGGCTGGCACAGCAGACCTCATAGGGACAATATTCCTTTCCTCCTTCTAAGTATATAGCTGGAATGAAAACTTGTCCTTTATCAATAACATTTTGTGGCTCACCAACAACAAAAATTAAAAAGGAGGAAAAAAATCCTACCTACTGACCTCTTTCTAAAGTTACAGTTTTAATAAGCCCTTAGGTCGTGTCTCAACATAGGAGCTCAAACAATATTGACTTGCCTAAAACCCTGAAAATAAATCCATCGTACAACCCAACAATCTTACTTCTGAGTATGTATTCAATGGAGCATATCAATCAGATGCCTGATAGACCCATGTTATCACATCACTACTTACAACAGACAAGATATGGCACCAACCGAGGTATCCATTAGTGGACAGGTGGGCAAGAATATGTGGAATATGTACACAATAGGGTATTGATCAGCTGTAAAAAGAATGAAATACTGTTTTTCTGTGACAAAATCAATAGAACTGGAGGACAGTTAGCCAGGGACAGAAAGTCCTCTATGTGTTTTCTCTCATATATTGAAATTTAAAAAAGTTGACCTTGTAATGTGGAAAATAGAATAGTGATTACTAAAGGTCACAATGAGAAAAGAGAAGGAGGATGATGGGAACAAAAAGAATGTATCCTCTTACCCCATAGCAGAGTAGCATGATTACAGTTTGCAAAAAAATAAAAATAAAAAAAAATCCATGAAATATTTTAAGAACTAGAAAAGAGGAATTCAAAGACATGAAGCATAAAGTAATAAGGAAAGGGAGATGCTAATTGCCTTGATTTTATCTTTACATCTTCTAGGCTGCATTGAAGAACCACATCATAACCCATGGGTATGTACAGTGTCCACATGCAGAGGCCTGGTTCTACAGGCAAGCTTAGTCATTTGCTCATTACCATGTAATAAACATTGCAGTTCTCACTAAGGGTTGGAGGCATTCTTACTCCTTGGAAATTGCCTTGAAGGAGTTCACCACTGGGGCTTTGTAGCATGCATTGGCCAGCAGCCTGCAGGAAGGTACTTATTGACTGAGGAGCCTGTGGTAAATCTTTAGGTTTGGCTAAACCTAGAAACCCAAGTGATGGCATCTGACATCACAATTTTCTACTTGTCTCTCAGTTCAATGCTGCTTAGATTTAGTAGACAGAATATCTCCACATAGCAGGTTCAGTGTCTCCTCGTTGACTCTACTATCACACTTTTCAATATAACAGTAGAAGAATGGGGTTCTCATGGTAGGAGAGCAAGATAAACCCCTGAAAGGCATTGGAAAATATAAGGTTAAAAGTCTAATGAGCTAACAGAGTCCGTAACACTCAATTTCACTCTTGCTACTCAAATTGTGATCCACATACCAGTAGCAGCAGCATCCTGGAAGCCTGTTAGAAGCCTCTTAGTTCCACTCAGAGCTTCTCAACCAGAAAGTTAATGAACTCCTCAGGAGAATCGCATGCACGGCACAGTCCAGACATGCCTAGTGGACATGACACAAGAGGCATCCAAGGGAAAGCACAGTGGAAGAACATCTCTATGCCAGGACTTAGAAGGCATAGTACCACCCATCCTCTCTGAGAGAAGAAAGTCAAAGACATTCAGACATGTGAGAGATAAATAAAGAATGCTAGAATAGGCTTTAAAAGGACACACTGTGGCAGGTGGAGAGATGGTTCTGTGGTTAAGATGACTTGTTGCTGTTGCAGAGGACCTGGGTTCAGTTCCCAGCACTCACATGGAAGCTCACAACCATCTGTAACTCCTGTCATTAGAGATTTCTTGCCCTCTTTTGGTCTCCACAGACACCAACATATACATTGCTCATTCAGACATGTAGGCCAAACACTCATACACATAAAATAAAATAAATTAAAAATTTAAATTGAATTGACAAACTGTGAGTTTTCAACATATTTAAAAATAGAATTATGAATAATGAGATGGCTACTTAGCCTTGGTTTTCTTGTTTCTGTAGGGGAGGGGGTGTTCTATCAGACATACTCAGCCCCTGGTTGCATATGACAATCACCACAGTCGACACAGATCGCATAGCCAGGTACTCCACAAACTGACAGAACTAGAATCTGCAATGATGGTGAAGGTATTTGTCATTAAAAGCCAGGTGGTTCTACAGCCCGTGTTTTCTTCAGATTCATAGAGTGATGGCTCAGAAAGGGCAAAGGACTAGCTTTTGCAGTTTTTATTAAAGCATCCCAGATTCTGCCCTCCCTGCACTGTGCCTTGTCTTGATGAGTGAATGGAGTTGGATGAGATTTCCCATTTATAATCTGGAAGTTCTTCAGGGAAATCATATCATCAAGGGGAAGGCTTTCTTTGCTCAAGTCTCCATAGATTTCTTTAAGACTGGGGACCGATGCTGAGACTTCCCTCTAGTTGTGAACATGAGGTGACATCAAGTCTCCAGAGGACCCGGGAAAGTGTTCTGTACAAAAGAGAAAATTTGGGGGTCTTTGGAGGTGAGAAAAAGTGAAAAGTCATCAAAGGAAGGGACAGGAAGAAGAACACAAACTGGGGACAGCAGAGGTAACCGTGCTATTTGTGGGGTAACTTCTCATCATGACACCTACAGTTATTGAACTCTGTGTGGCTGGTGGAAGTAGGTTTCTGTGGATATTTACCAAGGGGCTGAAACTCAAGATGAGGAGATAGAGCAGGCAGAGGGAGGGTCTTCACATAAAGCGACTTGACTGAGCCCAGGCCTAGAGCTGCAGAATCCTATGGTGGGACAGCAAGCTCACTGGTAGCCTGTTGAAGAAAAGCAAGCTCTCTGGTGTCATGGCAACTGCACCCTGATCTCCAAGGGCAATGGGTCTCCTGGTGCAATAATTTCCCCCACCCTGCCATCCATTCTTCTAATTGGCAGCTGCTGGAATGGAATTGCTGGAAGGAGACAGACTTCAAGCTTAGTGCCAAGGGCAGAGATGAAGAGCCATCTTAGTAGTCAATGTATAACTATAAACTGAGACGAAGGGGCTGGAGAGGCGGCTCAGTGGTTAGGAGCACCGGCTGCTCTTCCAGAAGACCCAAGGTCAAGTCCCAGCACCCACATAGCAGCTTGCAACTTTCTGTAACTCCAGTTCCAGAGGATCCAACACCATCACACCGACGTGCATACAAGTAAAACAATGCCCATAAAATAAAAATAAATTAAATTAAAAGAAAGATGACAATATTAAAAAAAAAACTGAGACAGTTTCTACAGAGGGAAGGAGTGTAGTTCTATGAGACAATGTAGCAAGGAGCTCCATGGTAGACAGAGTGATAGGAGAGGTTCTCCATGAAAACATGTTTTCCCATATGTCAGAAGAAGGGGGTGACTGGAGTCTATTCTGTGAAATATGGACACCATCACAAGGTCAGTGGGAAGCCCTCATCTTCCGACACCACCAAAATGTCAAATCAGGATTTAAACATTAGTTGGGGGTGGTATTTCATATTCAAACCATAGCCAAAATATCCTAGTTTCCTTTCTATGCTGTGATAAAACACTCCACACTCCAACCAAAGCAACCTAAAGGGTTTATTTCAGATTACAATTCCAGAAAGAAGTCAGGACAGGACACAAGGCAGGCTTTCATGAATTCCACTTCTCAACCCAAAGGACACAGGAACCATGGGAGGATGCCACTTCTGGCTGGCTCACAGGCTCTTTGTTTACTTTCCTACCGGCCTAGGGTGGTGCCACTGACATGTGCAGAATTGTTAGCTTTCCTTTGGAAGTCATTTTATGCCACGTGATTTAATGCCAAGAACACTGGAGTATGGTTCTAAGTGGGCTCTGGCCCCTTTGGTTTGTATTCCTCTAGGAAAAATTCCTCCTTAAAGGATCAATTTCTCAGTCTCCTTATCTACAAAGCAGACAGCACTTGTGCCTGAGATTTCACTGAAAGTATAGAAGCACTAACCTCATCCATCCTGCTCTCTCTTTGAAAGATTTCCTCTCCTGCTTCAGGGAACTGTTACTCGGCTGCTCTCCCCCACTCCATCACAGCCCGTTGCTTCTAAATCTTCTCTGCTGATCCCCACTTTTCTTCTTAACCTTTAAAAGTCTGACTTTTCCCAAGGCTACATCCTTGGTTCACTTCCCTCTCCTCCCTGACTTCCTCCCTGATGATCCTGTCAAGTCCTATGACTTTAAAGATTATTTATACCCTGATCCACAGATACAGTATCTCCACTGATTCTTTGGTTGTTTCTCTGCTATATCCCCAACTAAATACTGACCTTAACATGTCTACATGCAAGTCTTTGGTCTCCTATGGTTCATCTTTCATCAGTAGTTTTCCTTCCTTGTCCATGGTAAGCAAATGGTGAGTACAAAAGCATAGGGGTGGTACAAGGTCCTCTCCTTCCCTAAGAGCAACCCATGAGCATTAGTACCAATTTAGCTCTCAAAATACACTGTGAATCCAGTCTCTCCTAACCTCCATCAGGACCATCATATCCAAAGGACCATTACCTTCCTTGGGTTTCTACTGTGGCATCCTAAATAAGCTCTCTGCTCCATTCCTGCCTTGGAAATCAGAGTTTTCATTCTGTAACATGAGCTAGATGGCTCTTCCCCCTGCCCTGCACTCTCTGGATCATCTCATCCTACTTTGTTCAATTCCAGAGTTTGAGTGTGATCTTGAAGGCTTTCAGCCTAGCTCTCCGACCACCCCTTATCTCCCTCCCTATTCCTTCATTGAGCTTAGCCACATCAGCCACCTTGCTGTCCCTTGAAGTGGGACACTTTGAGCTTCCCCAACACTCAGCATCTTCCTCCTCCAGGGCATAATCCCTCTCTACTTCATGCAGGTCTCTGCTCCAGTGTCATCCATTGGGCACTCAGTCCTACACCTATTTATCATCTTACCCTGCTTTGTCTTCCTTCAGAGCATGTATCACTACCTAGCATGATGATTCCTAATTACTTAAATTTTGATTAGGCTCCCTAGAAAAGTCTAAGATCTGAGAGTAGAGCCTACACATGGAATGTCACCAGTGCCTGGGACAGTACCCAACATCAATAAACATTAATTCAGTGGCCAAAGAAGTGTGTAAAGGAGTGCTGAGTTCTGTTTTAAGAACACTAAGGGAGGAAGCACTTGTCAGAGTCACAGAGGTTACAGAGGAGAACACTCGCCACTGGAAACGGTTGCCAGAGTTCAGGATCAAGTTAAGACAGAATTGGGGAGGAGAGAAGACAGGGAAGAAAAAGGAAGCTGTGGTTATAAAGTGGAGACACAAAAGCGCTGGCAATGGTTCATTGAAAGAGAAGATGGTGAAACAAGAATAAAGAATGGGGATATCGGACATAAATACTTCAGAAAACCTGCGGTATGAGTGGATAGACTATAATCAGGAGAGGGACGTTCCAAAAGACCAAAGCACGGTCTAGCAAAACTGAGAGAAAGCAGAAATGAAAAGGAATGAAGCTCTGACTCTATTGTGCTTACAAAGAGGCACGGTGTCCTTCACTGGATGTTTGTGGAAATGGCTTTGGCTTCCCTGGTGGTGAGAAAGGAGCCACAAAAAGCTTCTGTTCACTGCGGTCATTCATGCTGTGAGTGCTGGGAAGCCCATGAGAAGATAATGCAATAATGGATGTGGAAGTCTAAAGAGTTCCATAAATGAAGGGTATTGTCACAAGAATACAAAGAGACTCTGCTAGGATGTGAGTTAACTTTAGGGAGAATGCTCAGAATCCTAAGTGGCTATAGTAGTCTGGGTTTTCTAGACAAACAGAATAGGATGAAATATACATACATATATATCACACACATACATGCATACATATACATACATACATACATACATACATACATACATACATATATACATACATACAAAGAATTTGTTAAATCAGATTGTGTTGGACTACCAATAGCAGTCACCACACTCCTAAGAGGATGAGAACCCATTAGCTGCATGGTCCTTAAGGCTGGGTACCTCAGTGGTCAGAGTGACCGCACAGTGTCTGTCTCACACTGGAGAGGCAGAGAACCTGGTAGTCACTCAGTCCCTGGGTTTGAGTAACTCAGCACTCCCAAATCCAGTGCAGAAAATCTGGAAGGTTCCTGGAGAGCAAATGGTCCTTAGTCAGTGATGGGAGCCTGGAAAGGCTGGTTCTGATCTTAGTGAAGGAATCAGTAGCAGCAGCCATAGAGTAAATCAACTTCCTGGAAGGCCTGGAAGCCAGAGTGAATCATCTTCCTTCTGCCGAAGGTGTGCTCACTCACGTTTTGGATGAGCATTCCCATACCAGTTAAGGTGATCAGGACAGCTCATCAGTTGAGACTTCTTACTCTGGTGATTCAAATATGTGGCCAATTGACATTGAAACCAACCATCACAGTGGCCCAGAATCCAAGGCTGTGACCACATCCAGAACTCCTAAGGGCAGATAAGTGAGGCAGCCAAAGATGACTCACTGATACAACTGCTGCCAACAGGGAGAGAGCATGGCAAGGAGGAGGGAGAGGTACACACCTAGGGAGGTCAATTCTTCCTTATGCTTGAGTTAATTCAGCTTTAAAGGGTATATTTTTATACACCATCCCACCTACCTGGAAGGCACATCTTTAACGTGTAGGCGTTGTTTTTGTTTTCTTCCCCTGCCCCCCCCTTTTTTTGCATGCATTCATTGTACAAAGTGATGGATTTCATAATGACCCTTTCATTCAGGTCTGTCATATGTTCTGTCCACATTCACACCCTTTCTTGCTAATAAAGGAAGTGAAGGAGCAGATGCCACTCCTATATTCTACATTCTGCTGTGATGTAACTTATCAGGGATGGTGACCCTAAACCTTCTCCTAATACCAAAAACAACAACAATTCCTGCCAGAAAAGTAGGTCTGGCTCTGACCTCCTCTTAGATGATAGAAGAAAGTGGTACTTTCTGCCTTCTCTGAAATTTCTTCTGAAATCCTGGCATTGAACTCTGAAAGGCACAGTAGTCCTGCTGGAAATGAGGCTTGAGAGTACAACAGAAATGGGCAGATACTTTGAAGAAGGGCTCTCTGATCCCAGCTCTGAAATCCTGTAATCCAGAAGTCAGCAATAGCATGTGCGGGCACGCTCTGGGCATCCTCTCTCTCTCACTCAGAATGAAGTGATGCCCTCTCCTGTGCCCTGACACATGGCCACTTCCTTCTCATAGCTTCACAGGCTCAACCTCCCACCTGCCAGCAGAGACTGGAACTTGAGGCTGAGGCTGTTTTCCAGAGGACCACGATGCCACCTATAACCTCATTCAAACTCTCTGGGCCAACGCTGCAGGTCCAACATCACCATATGGCACTTCCCCAGGCCCCACACCTTTCCAGACACGTTTCCAGGAGAACAAATGAAATGTCAGTCACGGCTCCACTTGCTCCTACAATATTTACAATTTCTTCTGTGCTTTCTGTCCCAGGAGCAGATGATGCCTCGAGCATGCCTTGCTCAGGGAAAGAGTACAAATGGCCCCCAGGAAGATGTTCCCTGTGTCTGTGTGCTGAGGCGTGCTGCACACATAACCAGAAATCTCCTGAGTGCTACAGAAACAGCGTTGTTAACCAAACTAGAGAGTTCAGATTCTTGCTTCAACATTTATTCAGTCCTTTTATCTATTTTTGTTTGTTTATTTTGATGTTTATGACAGGGCCCACTATGCAGCCCTGATTGGCCTTAAACGTACTCTGCATCTCAGGCTGGTTCAAAGTTGTAATCTTCCTGCCTCAGCTTCCACTCTGGGCTTAGAACTGGTGAGAGAATGGATTAAGTGAGCATCTGTCTCTTTTTCTCAAATACCTCAGAGCTTTGGAATCTATATGTCAGAACAGGTTAGGTTTATGCTACAGTGAAAGGTGACTTTTTAAATTTCAGTAGGTTCAAACCATAAAAGGGTATCACACTCAGGCTGCTTATCCATGGAAAATGGAGTCTTTGGACTCAGGGATTTGTGCTGATAAGTGTAGGGTCCTAGAAAACACTGAAGGAGGACCTCAGTCTCAAATAGTATATAAGAGCAAAGAGCATTTGTTATGCCAGCAGATGGGGGGGTGGGTTGTTCACCTGTACAAAATGGCGATGACCCTCAGAGTAGTGTGCAGGCTCCTTTTAAGCACAGATAAGGGGAGTTGCAAGGACAGTTAGGTCATCTCATACATAATTGGTTAAGCAAACAACAGTTGCATTAGTATATTCCTAATTGGCTGAGGTTTAGTCTTTACATTTTTGGACACAGTTGCACAAGCTTGGGAAAGTCTGGACGTGACTCAGAAGGGGGCTGCTGGACTTGTCCTTGAGACACTGTGAGGCTGGCTTAGACCGTGTGTTAGTTCTCTCCCTCATCCCTGAGTGTAAGAGCATTGTGATAAATAGCCCTTGGTTGGGAGCCACACCTGTTTTGCTCTTCTCAGAGAACTGAAACCTAAATTCAGTTGTGAGGGTGGGAGAGTTTAACCCCTTCATAAGGCAGCCAGTAGACTGAATATTCTGGTTTATCATATCATAAGGAAAGCAAGGATGTCATCAAGAGGGTCTCAGATCAGCAATTCCTGTCTAAAATACACATCACATTGCTCCTGTTCACAACGCACTGGTCAGAACCAGACATTTGAGTACATCTAAGGACAGAGAGACCAGGAACAGCAATGCTACTCAACTCCAGAAGTACAAAGAAGCGGATGCAATTAAGAAGCATCACCAGTGACAGCCACTGAGGCCCACAGCCAGGAAGCCTTCTGAGTATCCAGCCCCCCAGAAAAAAAACATACAACATTATTCATTTCCAGCTCCAAAGAAACCCCTGGTCTCTTCTCATTAAATCAAAAGGTATTTTGATTATTCCTCTGGGAGAGTCAAAAGATTTTGTTACCCTCTGTGAAATTTACCATGACAATGGTTCCTGGAAGCATGACATCTAAATGTTCATAGATTTCATAGGATACCGAACAGGACCTGGGAGATGCTCACAGCAGGAAGAACCTGGACAGATAGTTGTGTTACATGAAGTGAGACTACTGATGCCTCAGAGCCTAGCCACATGATAGTGTTGGTGTGTGATGTGGGATATGTATGTGGTGGTGTATGCATGATGTACCAGTATGTGTGAACATGGAGGCTACAGGTTTATGTCAGCTGTTTTCCTCTATCAGTCTCTATTTTTTTAATTTGAGACAGAGTCTCTCATTGAGCCTGGAGCTTGTCATTTCTGCTAGACTAGCAACTAGCAATCCCCTTAGGATGCACCTGTCTCTGTTATGTCCAAGGCTAGAGTCACAGACATGTGCTCCCATGGCCAGGTTTTGTATGAGTGCTGAGGATTCTCATGCTTATACACACTTTACCAACAGAGCCATCTCTCAGCTTTCAGTCTGATGTTTCTTCATATTTACTCCAAGAATTTCTTTCCCTGCTTGCTTTCTATATGTGTGATGAACATCCATGAAATAGTTGAAAAGACCCTATCCAGTCCTTCCTGGAACATTCTTCCTGAGACCAGTCTCCTTCCATGCACCATCTCCCTCCATGCACCATCTCCTTCCATGCACCATTTAGCTGAGATCCTCCACTGAAGCCTATCTGGGGCCAGAACTCCAAACCCAGCAAATGTGGGATCCAGTACCAAAGACTGAGAGAAACAAAAGGCAAGCATGAAAATGCAGCAATTAAACAGGTAACATGTGTGGCTGGCGGACCCCACGGTCACACTCACCTTGAGTAGGGGAAACTGGAACACTGGAGAGTCCAGGCTGCACTGTGATGAGACTGGGGAGAAGAAGCCAGAACCTGGTGACTCAAAGCACAGCTGCCTGGACTCACAGGAAGAAACTTCCCATTATCAGATCTGCTGTCTGAAAAATACTCATGAGCAAGGCATCTGAGAGATCATTGCCCAATTTCTCCAGGACTCTGAAGAAAAAAAGCTACGGGTACCTCAAGGCTTCCATGAAGGAACAAAGCAAAATGGAAGTTCTTCCTTCAGATTAATTGCACCTTGATTAACCATCCAGGCTCTCAATGGAGGTTCAGTTGAAATTCAAGATTTACTTCTTGAATATCATTGATGGTATATAATGAATTCATAATTTTTAGCTGTGAAAACCTATTCCTCTAACAGGACTCTGAGTTATAAGTAATAAGCATGACAGATGTTAAGGAGGAAAAGGTGAATTGTTGGCTCTATTCATCTATTTTCCATTGCTATGACAAAATACCAATGGCTTGGTACTTTATAAAAGAATACATTTATTTAGCTCATAATTTTGAAGGCTAAAAGTTCAAACAGCATGGTACTAGCTTGAGTGAGGGTCTTGCTCACTGTGACATACTCACAGCATTGAGGCCTGAGCACATGTGAGACTGAAAACCCAAGGGCAGGGAGAAGAGACAGTCTTTTGTAACAACGTTTTTGTGAAAAGAAACCAATCTCATGAGAACTATATTAATCTCTTCCAAGGGCAATGCTTTCAATGACCTAATCATTGACCACTGGACCCTATCTTTTTAAAGATTCCACCTCATCGTAAAGTCCACACTGGGGACCAAGTTGCCAACACATAAACCCCCAGGGGATGCACCCAACTATCCAAACATAGCCATCAAGGACATAGCTTGACCAGGTATCAACTACTGGTACTAAACATCTCTCCCTTCTTGCCCCTCTCCTGTCTTGCTTTGTCTTTACCTCATGTTCATGGAGCTGACTTGCCTCCTGAAGTGTTGACATGCCTACTGGAATGGTCAAACACTCATTTTTATAACCTAGCCTCAAGAGCCCAAGTACAGGTGCTTATAAAGAAAAAAATCCTCATGATTTTCATTGGCCTATCATAGGTCATGTTCCCATTCCAAGCTGTGAAAGTTTTATAGACAACAAAGTACAGTTGGCCAATTCCCATGTCCAAAGCAGAAGGATGATTAGACTTGTCTTCCCACAGATAGCAATGGCTGATAAGGCAAAGGGATGATGCCGGAAGAAAACAGGGCAACAATTCCCAGAGGGAGGCTGGGCAGGAAAGCAGGCCACTACTCATCCAAATACCCACTAATCTGTGTACCATGTCTAGCTTGCTATCTCCCTGTGCAGCAGCCACGAGTGGCTGCTATTCAGTAGCTCTTTAGCTTAATTTGGACAAGTTATTGTTGGGCTTGAAGAAATTGAGCTCAGAAAGACACAGGCTGACCCCTTCCTAGTCCTCACTCTCAGATGCCCAAACATCTGCTCCTGTAGTGTGATTCAGGCCGGTCCTGAGTAGGAGATGGACTCAGTTGTGTATTTAGATCTTTGTGAAGTGCAGTCGCTTCATCCAAGTTGGCTTCATTCAAATTAGAACTTTCTGCTTACCTAATTGTTTACAGAAATTCACACAAATGAGATTAGCATTCACAAAAAAAAAAAAAAAAAAAAAGAGAGAGACAACAAGATAATTAAGTCTGATTGCTCCAGAGCAGGTCGGTGACAGCCCTGGAAATGCGCCAACACTAATTGGCTGGAGATATTTCCCCTACAGTTAATTGCAAATGGTCATTGAAAGCCCTTGAAATTAACTCAGGTCCCCTCAGCTGAAGTGTGGAGAAGGGATTTGGAAGTGTGAAGGAGACCAGGTCTCAGGAAGGGGACCCACCAGAGATATCTGGTTCTTCCTCTCCCAGAGGAAGTTCCACTCACATTGTTGAATCTTGTCTCTTCTCTAGGGTAGGACTTCCAACTACATGCTTCAGAAGTGGGTAAGGAGGGGGGGGTGAAAAAAGTGTGTGATGGTTAGAATGTAATTGCCCCCCATAAGCTCATAGGGAGTGGCCTTGTTGTAGGAAGTGTGTCACTGGGGGGAAGGGCTTTGAGGTTTCCTATGCTCAAGACACTGCCCAGTGTCACAGTCCACTCCCTGTTGTCTTCTCATTAAGATGTAGCCAACACCATGTCTGCCAGCATGCCACCATTCTCTCGGCAGTGGTGATAATGGACTGAACCTCTGAACTGTAAGTTGCCACCTCAATGAAATGTTTTCCTTTATAAGAGTTTCCATGGTCATGGTGTCTCTGCACAGTAATAAAAATCCTAACTAAAGCAGGGAGGATGAGTTCCTGTCAAAGCACATACCTCAGTCTTCTGTCATCTCCTCCTACTTTGACTCCATTTTAACTTTGTGCAAATGCTGCCCTGGAAACAGAAGGGATACAAGGAGATGTCTCAGTCTTCGAGACAACTGGTCAGACGCCTATAAAGCTTTTGAATGGCAAGGTGGCATGTGGTGGTCTACTGGTGACAGAGTACAGAGTCAGAGGAAAAGAGAGGTGGCAAGGCCCCTTTGAAGTAAGAGCTTGAGGAGCGAAAGGTAGGTGCCTAGATAGTGGGGAAAGGAGGAGCCCTGAGTCTAAAGATTGTTGCCTTTAGGATAGCGTCAACATGCTACTGGAGAGGCTTGTCATTGAGAGATGCCCTGTTCTTGGTGCCAATGAGTGGGCATCAATGACTGTTGACCAGAATCTTACAAGAATTGAGGATCTCTGTGACTCAGCAGTAAGGTGTACATTTTAGGGTATAGAGAAGCATAGTAAGCAGGTGTTCTGCTGCCCCACCAATGAGTCTGTGCTCTATTGATCCCCTACTGTATGGCTGGTAACATAGTTCAACTCTGCTCTGCCTGGGACATGTATCAAAAGATTTCCCTCCGCCCACAAGTTTCAGCACCTGCTCCTACTCCCCAAGAGTTGTGTATCACCTCTTGATCATCAAGCTCTTTGTAATAAAGCTTTAATAATTTTTAAAAAGAAAAGAAAAATGAAATTTGCACATAATGTATATTACTCTTAGTACAACAGAGAGTTATCTGAACAAAAAAAAATAGTCTAAGTTCAGAAAAGATTCTTGGAATCTGTGACTCAGTGTCCCAGAAATATCTCTGATGCTTAGAGTCAGGTAATAGTCCATTGTCCTACAGGACCCCACTCTGGGAAAATCACAGACCCAGCTCTAGAGGATGATCTGCCTCTTAGAAAGCAGGTGAAGAAGTAAATTTCTGGACTGCCAGCCAAGCTGACTCTACCCTGAACCATGATGCTTCCCAATGAACTGACCAATCAGTATCCATTCACAACTTTAAGGTCATTAGCGGGACTACATGTGGTCTAACCACCAAACCCTAGGGAAGGGTACTAATGTGACAAGAATGTCTGTGGACTATCTGGGCTTTGCTCTTTTGGCTTCCCTGGATGAAAGTCTCAGAACCTTCTGAATTTTACCCTATGGTGGTCCCATGAAATTTTAAAGAAATAATCAAAGGGCTTTCTGTCTCTTCCCCTCATCCTCATCAACACACTGCTTTCCCACTTCCGCTTTTCCTCACCTTACTTCTCATCTTCCTTCTCTTCCTCTTAGCATGTTAAGTAAAACCCGTCAATTAAAAACCAGCCTTCAATAAGCAATCATCATGTGTGATGTACTACATCATTGAATGTCCACCCCAGCATAAAAGCTAGAAGCCTGGAGCACTCTATCCTGTTCGCAGGCAGCTCCTGTGCTCAATCTTGTACATCGTTTACTGGGCTCATACTTTCAGAACCAAGAACAAGGTTCTAATCCCTAGCACAAGTTAGAAGCATATGTTTGGCATCTAGTAATGGCCTTTCCCCAACATTCTGACCTGGCAGTGGGCATCATGGTGAGACAGAGCAAGTGTGCTAGCGAGGGCTCACTTTCATAATGAAGGCCCTTCCATTAACGACCCTTTAATCTATTACTCTACTCATGAAGGTAGAGCCCTCATGACCCAGCTACCTCCTCTCCATGCTACTGCACTAGAGATCAAGTTTCCAAACATGAAGTTCTGGGGAGCGAGAGGCACCTGTTTAAAGTATAGCAGCTGTGCTAATACAACCATTCCTCACGGGAAAACTGTAAGCAAGGCTCATTCTACATTGAGACACTGAGGCCCTGAGAAGCTGCCCAGCTGCCTTTCAGATAGCGTGTGGTTTCAGGTCCTTACTTCAAACATTGCAGCCTCTTAGCCACACTGTGGATTCACTGAACTTGAGGGGTAGATATCACTAAAAGATGGAAAAATCCTCAAATTTCTATTTGGAATGTGAATGTAAAATGTTATAAGATTTAAGGAATGGACTTTAAGAGTATGAATTGTTGAGACCAAGATTGGAAAAACACAGGGACAAATAGCCAAACAAATGGAAGCACATGAATTATGAACCAAAGGCTGTGGAGCCCCCAACTGGAGCAGGCCCTCTGGATAAGTGAGACAATTGAATAGCTTGAACTGTTTGGGAGGCACCCAGGCAGTGGGACCCAGACCTATCCTTAGTGCATGAGCTGGCTGTTTGGATCCTTGGGCTTACACAGGGACACTTTGCTCAGCCTGGAAGGAGGGGACTGGACCTGCCTGTACTGAATCCACCAGGTTGAATTGAATCCCCAGGGGAGTCTTGGCCCTGGAGGAGATGGGAATGGAGGGGAGGGGCTGGGGAGAAGGTGGAGGGGGGGGCAGGAGGGGGGAGAACAGGGCAACCCATGGCTGATGTATAAAATTAAAACACAATTATAATAAATTTTAAAAAGGAGAGGAAAAAAAAGATTTAAGGAATGGCATCTCTGAGACCACGAAGTAGTTGAAAACAAAAGTGCTCAAACAAACAGAAGGGAGAAGGAAGTCAACATTGAAGTTAAGAAATTTAGATCAAAGGGTACTGTTTAGGGAATGATTGGCATTCTGTTCATTCAATGGATGGAAGGACTGGCAATCTGAGCTAGGGGGCTGCTGGGCAGTTTTTAGGTGGTCAATTCCATTAGTCACCATAAAAACATAAGTCAAAACAGTAATGTATACTTTCCATCACCATGACTGAAAAGACAAACTACTTTGTTTTTTAGTAAGTAATGTGAGAATGTGGCACAATCTAAGCGCTCAAACACTGCTGTGTGGCTCTCAAGAAGCCATATTTGATAGTTGTTGGCAGTACAAGGACTTGGCATTTGTACAGCCCATGAACCAGCAATCCTATTCCCCTCCATCTCTCCAAAGGAAACGTGTATAAACAGCTACCAAAAATCTAACACAGTCATCACTTATCATAGCCCCAACTGGAAATTACCCAAATATATGTCAATATATTGGGTGGATAGTGGAATATACACATAAAACAACAGTATACAGCATTGATACACCACAAAACAAGTACACACAATATGAATGAATTATTCTCTCAAAAGACACTGAGCAAAGGAAAGCAAACATGAGTATATATAGTCATGAACTGTAAAATGAGGTTTTGTCCAGCAGCGACAGTGGTCTGCTGTAGCAATTTCCTATGAGTTGAAAAATTCTGTCCTGGATGGAAGCTTACTCAGGAAGTTCTAAAGGGTAGCTCCCTACAACTCAGGAAATAAACAACTCCCAAGTCTCAGGAAGTCCCTGAAACTTATCAGATACATAAGGTCCTCTTCCCAAGATTATATAAGCAGTAAGGACTGCTGAAGTGAAGAGCTCCTGAGGGGTTTTCTGAAAGCTGAGCAAATGCTCCAGGGATCTAGCATTCACAAGTTATTAGCACAATGCTAGAGTGGGCATTCTGAGGTGCAGCTCTTTTGAGTTGTCCATGTTCCTGTAAGTAATCTTTCTTCTACACACCTATAAGTAGACCTGATAAACTTACCAAGATGGACTTCAGTGATATCATTACTTTCATCAACCATTGGTTCTCTCTCTATGGTGAGCAAGTATTTGTTCATATCCCCTGAAAAATAGTGTGATACAACATAGTCCCATAAGACTATAATGGAGCTCAGAAATTCCTTCTTCCTAGAGACACTGTAGCTGTTTATTACTATAGTATAGCACATGGCTTGTGTGCTCATGGTGATGCTGATAGAAACAGATTCACCATGCCCCAGTTAATAAAAAGCACACACAAGGGGACAGTACATGGAGCTGGATAAAGATAACATACTGATTTGTGGATTTGCTACATTCTGCTTTTATCCTTATTTTAGAGCATGTTCCTTCTTCTCAGAAAAGGAACTGATAATGAAACATTACATAGTGTTGCACCACCAGCAGCCTCATCCATCTCATGTTTACTGTGCCTCATTACTACAAGCAATTTCTATTATATCTGTCTTATGCTCACACAGTAATAAGACCACATAGTCCATTTTTTTAGAATTTGCCCCCATCATTAGGTGAGCAGGTAGAAGACAAATGGAAAGGTAGACAGAGAAACCTACTTTTAGAGGTTGGAACAGTGGTCACTTTGAAGGAAGTAACTGGAAATGGAATATGAAGGGGTCTTGGATGATGCCTTATGATTTCTGGATTTGGGCACTGGCACTAGTGTTGTGGTTTGGGTCTGAGATGGCCCTCATAGGCTTGTGTTCTAAACACTTATGGAACCTTTAGGAGGTGATCTAGTGAGTGGAGGTGGGCCACTAGGGGTGGGACTTTAAAGAGTATAACCCAGGCCTTGCTTCTACTCTCTGCTTCATATTTCACCATGATGTGAGTAGCTATCCTCTGTCACATGTTCCCACCACTGTGATTTTATGTCTTGGGGCTAATCATCCATGAACTAAAATCCCTGTGAAACCACAAACAACATAAACAGAAGTACTAATACACATGTGTATTTTCAATTTGTGAAAATTTATTGCACATGCATGCATACATGTGTGTGTGTGTGTGTGTGTGTGTGTGTGTGTGCGCGCGCGCACGCGCGCGCATTATGCTTCAATCAAATGAAATACCTCTACTAGACAATCTCACTATAGTTCACACTGAACTGGTTGCCCTGAGGTTATCACATAGCTTTCTCAGCCAGTGTGTAGGTAGATGTTAGGAGCTTTTCATGGACTTCTTATTAAATCAGTTCAGAGAAATTCCCAGTTGCCTTCTGTACAGCACCCAAGACATTCTTCCTGAAGACAATTTCCAAGAATCCTCTGAACTGACTTCAAATGTTTCAAATGTCTCATCTTATTGTGGATACGTGAAGAGAGAATTCTGTAGTTTGATTCACCACCTGCATCCTGCCTGTCAGCTTCCTTTCTTTATTTAGACAGAAACTTTCCCTCAGGATGAGAGTCAGAACTAAGAGAGCAAGGACTCTTTCTGTGTCTTGGCTCTGCACTGTGGCATCCACTCTCCAGTCCCTAACATACACATGGATCAAAGGCTGAAAGCAAGCTGGTATATCTCTCTGGAAAACCTGTCTTAGTGATGTATCCTATTTTAAATTTCAATAAGTTGCCAATATTTTAAAAAAACCATATTTCACATAAAACTGCAGATTCTTTGCTCTTTTGGAAAACTCAGCCCCCATGCATCTCCCCCACAGCATATAGTCAGTACATGCTCCTTAGGTGCAAAGGTTCTTGGTCTCTGTAACTGTGAGGTTGAAATTCTTGTGCAAGTTCATTTTTGTCATCTTGACACAAACTAGAGTCATCCAAAAAGTGAAAATCTCAATTGAAGAACTGCATCCCTTGGATAATCATGTCTGTGGGACATTTCCTTAATTGCTATTTGATGTAGAAAGGTTCAGCCAGCTGTTGTGGACTGTAGGTGGGCCTGGGCCGTCCAAGAGAAGTAGCTGAGCAAGCTAGGAAGCAAACCAGTAAGAAGCACTCCTCCATAGTCTCTGCTGCAGTTCTTGCCTCCAGATTCCTGACTTGAGCGCCTGCCCTGATGTGATGGACTGTGATGTGAACGTGTAAGACAATTAAATCTTTTCCTTCCTAAGTTGTTCTGATCATTCTCATAGCAGCAGAAATTAAACTAGAACAACTCTTAGTGCATGATATTTTTTAAAAAAGAAAGAGAAGTCCTTTATTCTGATGGATTTTGTAAGATATGATACTGATGAGCTCAACCAATATTGATGGATCATGCTGTGTTTGATGCTACTTAAAGACTGCAGTGACAGTTTCATTTGACTGATCAACTAATTGATTGGTTGATTGATTGATTGACTGATTGATGATTGATTGATACAGCCCTAAGAATCAAACCCAGGACCTTACACAGGCCAGGCAGTCACTGTATCACTGAGCCACCCACCCCCTCCACTGCCTTCACTGTCATTAAATAAGAGAACTGGACTGGAGCTCTATAGCCCCCTCCAGCTTTCAGGTTTGATCTCTCGGAATCTCGGCTAACCTTCCAGGATCATCCCAGTCCCTACAAGCAATGCATGGCTGGCCCATTCTTGGCGTGGTCACTGGCATCTGTCCATCTTTTTCACTTGAGAAATTGAGTTGAAGAGGTGTATGTTAGCAGGTCCATGAAAAGAGGAACCAATCCTCAGAACTTTACCTGAAGAAGTCAGAAATGATTTCATTTTAGAAGAATCAACAAATGTCCTCATTTTCCACAGCGGTACCAGGAAGTCTCCAGTTACCCTTAGTAAACCTACTGTTCGCTGCTGTAGCCTGGATTCTTTGAGAAGGTCCACAGTGCTCTACTCTCATCTGGGCTGCACCAGCTCTCAGCAGGAGCAAGGGGATCCTGGCAGCTTTTCCTCCCAGTCTTCCTTCGCAGGGGCGTAGGCATGGATGTGCAGCAGGAATCTTAAAGGTTCTTATTAATAAAATCAAACCTGAGGCCAGCTATTGGGGTGAACGCTGGAAGATCAAAGAAGCAAAACAAGCCACAGCTACCTCACCTCACCAGTTCCTCAGCTGGTCTTGTTTCCTCAGACTGGATGCCTCTGAGTCCTCATCCAGAATGGATCTCAGCTGAACTGTGCTGCTCCAAAGCCTAAAAGCTTAACCAGCCAAATCTTCTGGTCTTCATACCCTATATATCTTTCTACTTTCTGCTGTCACTCCCTGGGATTAAAGGCTGGATTTCTGGGATTAAAGGCATGTGTCACACCATGCCTGGCTGTTTCTAATGTGGCTTTGAACTCAGAGATCCAGAGGTATTTCTGACTCTGGAATGCTAAGATTAAAGGCATATGCTACCACTGCCTATCCTCAAGTTTAATATTGTGGCTGTCTTGTTCTCTGACCCCAGATAAGTTTATTTCAGTGAACACAATACCACCACAAGGATGACATTGACACCTGTGTCCATAGGTACAAGTAGCCCCATTCCCCATGGCTCCACTTCTGTTCTTTCTAGCTCTGAAGGACGTATTGGAACTCTCTGAGTGAATATGACTCTTCCAATTTATTGCAAATTTTCAGGAGCAAATAAAAGGCTTGATTTCTCCCTATCCCCCCATTGAGCAATCTGTTGATGGTATCCCCACTCATAAGAGTTCACAATGCCAGAGGAAGGAGGCACTGGCTGGGAACTGCCTGCCTGGTCCCCTTCCAGCAAAATGCTAATGAGCCTTACTGGATGGTAACATCCCTGCCTGAGAAGCCTGGGAATGCGATGAGCTGTCACAGTTCATTACAGGGACAGCTGATGGGCCTAGAGGTGTCCATGGCCAGCAGCAGGACTATGAAGGCAGCAGAAGATGGACTATGTTAGGGGTAGAGGTAAAACAAAACAAGGCAGACAGGGAACAAAGAACAACCCATCCCCATGTCACCCTCTGCCTTCCTGTCGTCTGGCAGCCTCCTCCACAATTGGGACTTAGCTGCCTGCTGTACTCTGTAGGCCTATATATAAGGACCTGCATAGAATCCAACAAAAACATGAATTTGGAAGTATTCAGCTGCATCAAAAGCTCCAGGATAGGCACTACAATAAAAAGAAACAGAATGAGGGTATGGACTAAGGAGGAAAAACCAGGGCTTTCTGGATTCTTCTTACCTCCATATAAATCAGAGGCCTTGTCCCCTGGCTCAGGTGAATCATAAGGACCTAGAGCTGGGGCTGGAGGGAACCACAAGATTCCACATGTTCTAGATCTGTGTGACCAGGGATAGAATCATGAACTCAAGTCTCACATGGTCAAGTGATTCACTAGAGGAAGGTCATTCAACTGAGACTGTAGTAAAAGGAAGCGTTTGAACTCTGTGCATGTCTGCCTTCTAACTTTGGCTGTTTCTATAGCTTGGAGAAGACACCAGTAGCACTGTTGTGTCCCAAAACAGAAGGCTAAATTCAGTGCACACCAAAGATTGCTCTGTTCCTTTCTGGGATACATCTCCACTCCCTGAGCCCAGGCCAAATCTCTTTACCCAGAAAGCCTCTCCAGACTCCACTCACCCTCACTGTACTTCTGTGTGCCCTGCAAGCAGCCTTTTAGATGTCAGCTCAGCCATCATGAGACTCCGTCCGCCATGCTGTGGACATGGGATGCCCTCGTGAGACTGTAGGGTTCTGAGGTAAATACTCTGCTTCCCATGCCTGTTGCCTTCGGCTCTTCCTAGGGGAGTCCAGTGTATGCTACTGTCCACTGACTCTGTGAATTTCTCAGAGATTACCCTAAGGTTTGTAAGCAAAAGCCACCCAGGCAACAGTAAGGGAGAGGGAACTTGGAAGGACCCATTTCCAGAGGCAAATTTCAATTCCCACCTAAAAAGAAAAAGGGGTGTGTTTCATGTGTCTGCACCTGAGGAGATGTTCTATTTCTGAACCCACCCCTCTCGTCTCCCATCTCCATCGTAATTCCTGTACAAGTGTAGATGATTACTGACTGCCTCAGTGTGAGGAATAAAATTTGACCACTCATTTTCCAAAGTGACTGGAGCCAGCTTAAGTCCAAATACAGATGAGCAGGAAACACCAGACCCCTCCTTGAGTCTGCTGGCCTAGCCAGCTGAGCTACCTCCAGCACATCTACAAGATCAGGGTAGAAAATTATAAACAGGCAAGTTTGTTTCACAAGCTGCTGACATGTCAAGGTCATGGCCCAAGAAGCTTTAAATTAAGCAAAATGTAAAACATAAAATATAGAGATGAAGCTGCTGTGAGGTTTTGTTGTAGAAGAGAAAGAGGCAGAGAGAAAGAGAAAATCTAGATGATATAAAAGTAGACTCTGCTGCCAGGTGATGGTGGTAGTGGTGCACGCCTTTAATCCCAGCACTCAGGGAGGCAGAGGCAGGCAGATCTCTGTGAGTTCGAGGCCAGCCTGGTCTACAGAGTGAGATCCAGGATAGCTAGAGCTACATAGAGAAACCCTGTCTTGAAAAAACAGAAGATTAGACTTTCCTGGTTACTCAGTCAAAGAGGGGCTTGTTGTGGTGGGGGTTAAAATCTGTGCTCTGTACTCACTCGACACAGCTGCCATTCTAGGCCGATGACCCACTTTTGCAAGGCTATAAAGTAAACTGCCTTGTGTTCGCTACTTTAATTCTCTAGTGCTTTTATTATAAAGAGTGTGCCAAAGTTCCTCAGTCTGGAAAAGAGAAAAGCAAAAGAACTCAGATAGGGTAGGGTTGAACAATGGAGTGTGGAGGAATGTGCTAATCATTACCTTCTTGGCCTTCATACCATTCTTGCTTTCTCTTGCTCTGGTCTACTCCAACAGAGGCTGCAGTAGATGAGGGCCAGAGAGACCAGCGCCTGCAGAATGCAAGGATTCAGAGGTAGTGGCAGCAGGCAGCTGTAACCTCCAATAACCTCTTTCCTTTTGCAATGCCCCAGTGACTCTGACTAACCACAGCCCCCAGCAGTGTTAAGTACCATGAGCCGCTGGGCTCTAGAACCTCTGCTTGGGTTTCTCCAGTCATTGGCAGTGTTAGCTTCCTATTGTTCCCAATCTGTAGAGTAGCTCATTTTTCTTTGTGTTTCTCTCAGCCCATCTGATACCTTTGTAACATATCCCAGCTGGTGGTTTCCCTGCATATGGAATATTTAGCATGATTTTTGATGTCTCTGCCTAAACTTAGAAAAATGCAAAAAAAATATAGTGACCAAAAAAGAGAGAGCATTGAGCAGGGGAAAGGCTAAAGAATGGAGAGATGTGAACTATAGCCAAAAGCAAAGATTAACTCTCACTGAACATGGAAATATTCAGAAGCACCTGCTTCTGGTCCCAGGACACTGTTCCCAAAATAAACAAGAGCATCCTTCCTAGTGTGATGCCTTGGGGCATGAACTTTCCAGCTTCCTCACCCCTACTTTGGGGGTATCCTACAATCTCACATGGCCAGGCAATGTGTTCTCACTAGTACCACCTCAAGCTTTCATATCTTTTCCTCCTGTTTAAGTTTAACTTTAAATTGCCTACTGCCCTGAGCATCCTCAGCTCTGAGTACCCTCAGCTCTGAGATCTTGACTTGTTAGTGTGTAGTGCAAAGTGTCAGGAGTTGAGATAGTTTGCTCTTCCTGTAGAAAGAAGTTAGTAACAAAGCAATTGACTTTAGTAAGCAGATGCCAGCTCCAGCTGTCTTCTTCATTCCCAACTAAGTCAGAGAGGCGCTTAGTTAGTGGGCAGTGACAGAGCGAGACTAGTCGGGTTTGGGAAGCTCCACAGGGCTGGGCCTGCCAGGTGCTCTGCCCTGGAGGGCTTTCAACATCTTCCATCCTGGAGGGCTCTCAGCAGGTTGTCCCTCCCTCTGTGCCTGAGACAGAGCAGGGCATTCTCACCTCCTCTGTACTGCCAAAGCCACCTGTTTCCTCACTAGGATCTTTCTTGAATCTTTTCTGTTCACCTGTGTTTCTCCATCTTTATCTCCTGCCTTATATGAGGTACCTTTCTCTTGACAGAACAGAAGGTGTGGTCCAGGGATGAGAGTGCACAGGTGGGGATGAAAGCAAAGACCTGCATGGGACCCAACAGTTTCCTAACTTATAGAAATTGCTCTAAAGATCCATCCAAGAGTTGGATACAAAATGCCCATGTACCTTCTTCAAAGCAGTGACACCACAGAGCGTATGGCTGTGGGGATGAAGAGATCAATTGAAATTTGACAAGCAGTGCCCAAAAGGCTGATCATGAACAAAGGCTTATCAGGAAACAACTTGCCCACCACAGTATCTTCTGGAATCTCCACCACTCCCACCACACAGACATGCATCCCCATATCTCCAGATACACAGTACCAAATGACAGCTAAGGATAGTCACAGATTAGAAATTTACTAAGAAATGCAGGATATTGTCCTGTAGAATGAAAGATTAAAATCTAAAATCATGCTCTGCTTGGCGCTACAGTTCTTGCCTTTGCTTTATGTGGAAGAACATCATGCAGATTTCCAAATCTTAGCTCAGCTGTTACAAAAGAGGAATCCTGTCTCCCCACATCATACCCTTCATCTCAAGAGAGTTTGCTGATTTGCCTTAGGAGTCTCTCAGAATGCTTAGTGGACTGTCATGAACAGACCCAGTATATTCCATGAACTCTGTGTCCCTTCACTCTGTTTGGATCCACTTACAAAGATTCATAAGGTGTTACCACAGTCTCTGGAGGAGGCTCATCCAGAGAAGAACTATGGCTGTGACCAGAAATGCTGGGACTCTGGGTCCTGACACACCCTGAATCAGGATGGAATAGGACATTCTGGAAACACAAAGATGGGAGTCTGCCTGGGCAGAAGGGTGCTAACAAATACCGAAGCTGCTTTCTAACTGTAAGAGTTGAGTTTCCATCCTGGAGGACACAAGAAATCATGGCGTGCTGGGCTACTGAGTCCATAATGAAAACCGAAGGTTTTTCCTTCTTCATGAGAAAGGCAGGGAAGGAGACAGATGTCCCTTAATAAGTGGTGTGGCTTTGGTCTCCTGGAGTGTAACTCTGCAGTTGGGGGAGGTGTCTAGGCAAATGAGACTGGATGGGCTATGCAGAAGACACAATGAACTAGGAAAAAAAAACTGGCAATGCATCGCTAATTTACATATCAACATAAACAGCTTGAGAAAAACTTATTTGGGAGGGAACAAAATAAGGTTTATTGTGTCAAAAGGACTCAAGCATTGTGAGATCTTAGAATCTTCACCAGTGGGAAGTTAGAAAGATTAGACCGTTATTGCTTCTGAATTTCTTCTGTAGCTTGTGATTGGACCTACGTGAGCAGTGTACACTTAAAGATGAATTTTCGTCAGAGCACCCCAGCTGAAAGAGTAGTAGAAAAGAGTTGGGCTAGATTAAGGCAAAGATAAATGAGTATAAATTATGTGTCAGATACTTTATCAGTTTGAGTGGGAGAATTAATCTACAATATGTTGTCTCTGACTAGTGAGTCCAGACTGTAGCTGTGGCAGCAAGGCAACACTGGGATTGAGAAATGGTTCCATTAAAAGAGTCAAGAGTCACCTCTGTGAAGGCTCCTGCATCATCATTAATTCAGCCACATTACCTTCCACAAACAGTGCACAAGGTCTCATTTGCAGCCTCCTACGACTCACAGAGGAGGGCCAGCTGCCAGCAGGATTGTTGGGGCTCCTTGGGGAAATTAGTGATTTTCCTACTTGACCAGATCCTAATTTAACCAAGTCCTGCCCAGAGCAGCTGTAACTGTTTATATTATATAATCCTGGAGGACTTTGATAGGAAAGATGAAATCATAACAACAACAAACAAACAAAACAGAAAAACAATTAGCCATCTGTGAGAAGCCCAAGTTTCTCTCCCCATAGATATGGGATGGGCCCCTGACAGGGCGCATTTAAAATGCTGACACCATTTGTCTCTGGGCCACTTTTCATGAGCACCGATCCAGATACTTCAGGTGTGAAACATGGGTATCACCTAGAGCTCATTAGACCTGAGGACCCAGAGCCAGAAGACCAGGCTCTGCATCTTAACAGGATTCCCTGGTGTTTTGCAGGCTTGTTCACAACCGAGATATGTTCTGCTTGGTTCTGCTTGGTTTCATTAGAAATCCTTCTGAACTCCCCTTCCTTGTGTGCCTACAGGTGTTCAGGGTCTGAGTAGGAGGAGAGTACCTGAGTTCCTGCATAAATTTCTCCTTACTTCTGGATTCTCACAGTAGTCAAGTAGAAAACTCAACACAGAAAGAAGAGATGAGAGGAAAGAGCACAAAGGGGTGAAATTAGAGAAATCAAGAGAACAGCAGGTGTAAGCCAGGACCTCTGAGCCAGCGCCAGCTATTTCCCAAGGCAGAATTCTAATGATGCAGGCTAGTGAACCAGACTCTCAGCTTGGCACGTTCTTCTCATCTCACAGAAGGTCTAGGTAAGCATGAGCAATGAGAGCCATTGTACCTCATTCTTCTAGACACAGCAAGAAATATCCAACAAATACGTTAGAGGATCTGCGAGCCCACCCAAAAAGCCAGGTAAGTCTTAGATGTGTGTTATTCATGGGTATGGGTATAGAAGGGAACTACTATGTAAGTCAGTGTTCTATTGCTGTGCAGAGACACCATGACCAAGGCAACTCTTACGAAAGAAAACATTTAAGTGGGAGCTTGCTTACAATTTCAGAAGTTTAGTTCATTATTGTCAGGCCTGTGGTCCTTTGTGCCCACTGGAGAAGTAGCTGAGAGCTACATCCTGACCTGCAGACCAAGAGAGAGAACTGGGCCTGGCATGGGCTTTTGAAACCTCAAAAACTACCTCTAGTGACATACTTTCTCCCACAAGGTCACACCTACTCTAACAAGCCATACATCCTAATCCTTCCCAAATAGTACCACTCTCCAATGACTAAGCATTTCGAATATATGAGCCTATGGGGGCCATTCTTATTGAAACGACTACCCTACTAAGATGGATACCAGAAGTAAAGGAAGGAGGTGATGCTGGTTCTTATCACTACAGTCATTAAGTACACCAGGAGAGTACAAGGCAGACAGAGCAGCCATTTCTCTTGCCTGTGAGGAAAATAGGAATATAAAGTTGGCATGGAGAAAATGTTCCCCAACCTGGATCTGCTTGTAATGGCCAAAGAGAAGAGAAGTCTCTGTTTCTTCTAGGCAGAAGCAGAAATGCAGGGAAGGAAGTTTGCACCACAAAATAAAAGAGGGTAAGTCTGTATGCTTAAAGGAATTCACACATGAGAAAGGTTTATCATGCTACTATGCTCTATTCTGAAGCCTGACTATCTTTTGGCAACTGTGTAGAAGAGGTGTTAGTGATGTAGAAAATGCTTTTGGCCAGCTCAGCTTGCTAGTGGGTCCATAGAATCTTGAGCAGAGGTAACTAACTCGTCAATATGCAGTTATGAGGAAATGGTCACTGGAGCTTCCTCCTCCACAGACCAAACACACACACACACACACACACACACACACACACACACACACACACACACACACACCACAGCAAGAAGGAGAGAAATAGAGAAATGTGTTTGGGATAGAAAGACTACAATTCAGTTTGGGAAACCTTAAGTTTATAAAGCCAGGAAATATCAAATTAAAGGATTAATGTAGGTTGTTGGAGCCTGGAACATAGAGAAGAGTTCAAGGATAAACCAAAGGCCTGAGTGCAACATTGTGAGCTGTTTCTCAGTCAAGTGGGCACCAGGTAATGAGTTACCCAACACTGTGCTGAGGATAAGTCTTTCATCTCAGCCAGCTTGATGTTGGACCATCAAAGGGCATGACTGGAGAGGCAACAATCAATGTTTGATTTTTTGCCTTTTTCTGGAAAGAAACAGACAAGAGCATTAGTTGGGGTTTTGTTTTGTTTTGTTTTGTTTTGTTTTTTGGGTTTTTTAAAGAATGACAAGGTTCACTTACTATACATCCTAAAAGGGCCCAGAGCTGTTCAGTCTGGAGTGGGTTGAAACAAAGCATGGGGGACCAAGACTACCCTCTGGGTATCATTCCTTACAACTGCCCGTGGGGCTTCCAATTCACTGAACAACATGATCTAACTTTGTATCAGGCCTCCAAAAAGATGGAGATGTCTTCTAGATTGTGCTAGGAAATGAAGGACCGTAAGTAGAAGTGGCAGTGGAGGACAGTTTCAGCTTAGCAACAGAGAGAGAGAAAACCAAATGGATTATACGCACGGGGATTGGAGTTAACCAGGGAAACTTTGAAGTGTAATTTGACTTTCTGTACCTCTTTCCTCATCTGCAAAATGAAGATAAGGTATTTGAAGTGTTTAGCATCTTGCCAGGCTAAATATGATGATAGACTAGTCTGGTCTAACATGACTGACTAGACTTGAGAATGGATCACCAGACAAGGAAGCAAGCTCTCAGGGTGGAGATGGACTGTGTCTCACTGAAGTTTGAACACCACCACAATGTGTGGTTGGACACCCATGGGTCTCCTCTTACTCACACTCCCAAAATACAAGTCTAAGTTTATTTTACTTTGCTTTGTTGCTCAGAAAAGAGAAATAGAGTAGTAGAAGATATATAACAACACTAAAAGTTATTCTACATGGGTCCTCATGACAGCAGTACCAAAGATAATACCACTGACCATTCATAGAATAGGATTGCTGAGCTCAATGCCTCCTCCTCAAGCCAGGAGTGACAGTCTCTCCTCACTTATCATTGCCATGGCAAGAGGGGTTGAGGCTCCAGAATTTTGATTTTGGACTTAGAAGACAAAGGTATTTCTTGGGTTGCAAGTTAAATTTTATAACCCCATTCTGCTCTTTCAGGGTGCCCTGCATTGTAGTGTAAAGCTCAAGGGAGGTTATATAACTTCTCATTGTGTGTATCTCTTCAGGAAAGGAGAGGTGATTGGAAAATCAGAATCTAGATAGTGCTGAGGTCCTTGACCAGCGCAACATCAAAACACTTGACCAAACACTGTGTTGTTCAGAGATGAAGAGGCATCACATGGACAGAATCTCAAAGAATGATCAGAAATGTGACATACATATTCCCCAAGTTTGTGGGATGTGTGGAGAGGGTCACTTGGGGCAAGTTTGCTCAAGAAATCAGAGAGCATTGTTATATGCATGAAGGCAGACTCTGCCTTGAGGTTTGCACAGTCAAATGGGAGTTGTCTTCTTGATGGATGGGCTGGGAGAGCCAATTCTTGGCAGGTAAGGGATTCCAAGTCTGCTTGGTCTGCACGTTTTTGGCAGGCTGTCTATCTTGATTTGTTGCTTTGAAGGGCCATTGCTCAGAAAGCTTTTGTTATCAGCAGAGCCTTGGGTTGCTGGGTCATGTCTGTTTCTTTAGTCTGCAGATATAACTTTCCAGGCTCAAAGCTTTGTTATCTTTATTATCCAAGCTGGGAGGAAGGCCAGGTCCAACTGATGGCTGGGCAAACCTGTCCAGCCATTGCTTGTCAGCTGGTGATTCTTAGATGGGTTGGAATCTTGCCATTCACTGCTTAGGACTTGAGTTGTCAATGAACTTGGGTGGAACTAGAGACAAGAATAGACTGACTGCCATGCAGGACATCACATCATGCATTATTCATGGAGCAAGTATTTCTTGAGCTCCTATTTTGTTTTAGGTGCTGGGAAGAGATACAGCATGTTGCTTGTTTTTCCTGAGAATAAACCAAAGAGCACAGTAGCATGTCAATGAGTTTCATCAGCTGGAAAGCAAAATTAGAGTTTGGAGACTTGGAAGACTCTGTGCTAGCTTAGGGTGGAGTATGCTGTGATAAGGTCAAGGGAAAAATCAGCCTGGAAACACTCAGCCTACCACATAGAATTGGTGTGAGAACCAAATGACTATTTCAAGAGTGCATGAAGATTGTATAAGTGGAAAAGTCAAAGGAGAGGAACTGGGTTGTTATAATTGTCACTGTCTGGTTATGCAGCACAACAGGATTCTCCAGTGGGTATCCAAAGATTTGATTCAGTGTGCATGGCTTCTAATCCCAGTGGGTGGCATTTCCCTGCACCATCTCTCCTCTCTAGAATATCTTTCTCTCAACTTCCTTGTCAATCCCAAAACCGCAATGCTGTTAGTAGAAGCCTTCCTCCATCCTGGCAGAGAATCCTGTCCAAGAGAGCCCAAGTGTAATGCCCTCTGACAGGTTGAGTGGTAGAATGTGGAAAGGGAGACATTACTCTCATTTGTTTGAGCCTTAGACCCCAAGCTCAAGCCTACAGCGGACATGACTTTTGAACAGCCTTAATTTTGCCCTCAGCCTGGTTTATGCATGGGAAACTTCTCTTTCTAATTCCCCCATATGCTCTTCAAGGGCAGGGCCAGTGCCCTTGGGTACTTTTCTTCCCTCTTCACTGGCTGGCATTGTGTGAAGCACCACATTTGTCACCGTTTTACCAGCGAGGCTGATCAAAATGAGGCTGTTAATTTCATCTGTGGAGTTTCATTTGCAATTAAATGGATGGTGATGCCTTGGTTATGGCTTAATTAATAAATTCAATAAACATGAATTAAGGATCTATGATGAGCCCAGACTCTGTGTTAAGCACTAGCTCTCCAGAGATGAATGACAGTTCTTGGTTCTCAAAAAGTGCATCGTCTAGTAAGAGACAAAATAAACAAGTATGAACACATAGTTATAATGCTGGGGGTAATTGTCAGTGAATAGATTTGTGTAAAGGACTGTGAAAACCCAAAGGAAGGAGTGAGAAATGATGCTTGCTGGTACGATAGATCATTTTGGTTCTGAAGGATGCAAACAGAACTTTTGAAGAGCAGAAGAAAAATATTACAGACAGAAGTAACAGGGGTAACAAGGACCCAGCTGTGTGATGAACCAGGAAGCCGTATTTGAGAGACCTAAGTCCTCATTGTGACTAGTACCTGGGCCATGGGGTGGAGAATGGGTTCAATGGGTAGAGATGGGGTCCTCCAGACCAGCCCAAGAATTTAAACTTTATTCGGCTCTGAGAGAAAGTCAAAGGAGATGCTTATTGAATGGGGTACTATGGTCCTGTTTGGAAGATCTCTTGATCCAGCCTTGCTTAGATTGCTAAGGAAGGTTCTACAGAACTGAAGAGTGGCTAGACTACCAAATACACTAGCAAGCTGTTATGACAGGGATGAGTTTATAAAGAAGATGTGTCCAGTCAGACCTGACAGCTCATGCCTATAATTTCAGGATTTGGAAGGTAAAGACAGCAGGAAAGGAACTCAGGCTATTCTTGAACTCACTGTGTAGCTGTGGATGACTCCCCACTCTCAAAAAAAAAAAAAAGATGTGATGGTGATATCATCTGAGATTATGGTGAGAGCCGAGAGGACCCTTCAACTAAAAGGGAAGAGATGGGGGATGGTGAATGGTGAGAGAATGGTTAGAGTGGCATACCTTCACTGACCGCTAAGACCTTTTATACAAACACAGCAACACGTGTTTAAAACAGGTCAGCAAGCATAATAATTAGGTCGGTTACAGATGCAAACAAAATACAGTTCAGAGCGTGCAGGAACATAAGAAATACAAATGACTAAATACAATGGCGAGCCTCCTTTGCATAATTTAACCTGGTCTCCTCCCAGGCTCATCCAAATGTTGTTGCATCAAAACCTGTGAAAAATGTTGTTGGGAGACCTTCAATGGAGTTTCATGTCCAATATGACCTCCCCTGCCATCTCAGACATCCTCCCTCCGGCAATCCTGATAAGAAATCCTGATTCTCCAGCATTAGTGAAAGGGACGAAATAGACATCATCACAAGAATAATGCATTCAGAGAGGCCTCAAATGGTGACAGTTCCTCATTGGAGTCACTGAAGTCACAATCTCATCCTCTGCCCTACAGATCCCCATTCCCATTTTTCTCAATGTTTCATAGTTAATTGAGTTGAGAAAGGCTGAGCCAACAAAACATTGCCAGTTCATTCATTACCATCAGAAACTTAACTGCTAGATGGATCATGCACTCGTGTCCTCTCGCCCTAGGATAGCATATCTACTCTGTGATGACATTTCTTGGAGAAGCTAAATTGCAAGCGAGAGAGGAATCTCAGCAGGGAAAGATGGAGGCATGAACAAACAATTGATGCCAGTAGGTGTAGATGTCTGTTGCCTTCACCTTCCCCCAAAGGGTTCTGCAGGCCAAACTCCCATGAGCATCTCAGGATGATTTATTTCAGTTGCAGACAAAGTGGTTAGGATAGAATACAGGCAGAGACACACTTATTTACATGAGAAACTGAAAAGTGGCTGGTGATATCAAGGTTCAGAATTAAAGTTCCAAAATATTGTTTCACCAACGGGTGTATTAAACATTCAGCCAATATGTGTCTGGCTAGTTCTGTGTGGGGCATTACAGCATAGATACATGAGCAAATGAAGCTGGGGCTGGGGCATCAGTAGCATTTGAATCAGGAGAGTACAGATGTGTTGACCAGAAACTACAATCAGGATACAATGCTGCTGCAGTGGTGGATTCTTCTAGATATAGTAGGAGAGAGGATGAAAAAAAAAAAATCCTGATCCTCCTGAGGAGTCAAGGGACGATAGACAGGTTAGGTAGCTGACCCAACTAACATAGTTAAAGAAACTGCAAGAAAGAAGAAAAGAGAGAGGGAGAGAAGAGAGAAAGGAACGGAGAGAGGGAAGGAGGGAGGGAAGAAGGAAAAATGCATTTTTATAGTTGTACATTACTGATAGTACAATCATACAGGGAACTACTACTGACTTTGTGCTGTGTTTGTGTTTTAATTTCATACATAAAGATCCATGAGGAATATATTAACAGGGAATAGTATAATGTCACACTGCTTGCACTTAGCATTCTATCATGATTCATTCCAGTGAAATAAAAACACATTCTAAAAGAATTGCTGCCAGATGTGGTGGTGCACACCTACAATCCCAGCACTTAGGAGGTAGAGGCAGGCAGATCTCTGTGAGTTTAAGGCCAGCCTGGTTTATGTAGCAAATTCAGGCCAGCCAGGGCTACATAGTGAGGTGCTATTTCAACAAAATAAAACATCACCACCAACAAAATGTTTTGGGGGGCTGGGGAGATGGTCCAGTGATTAAAAGCATTTGCTGCTTTTGCAGAAGGCCTGGGTTCAGTTTCCAGCACCTATCTGGTAGCTCAAAATCACCTGTAACTCTAATTCCAGAGCATCTGAGGCCCTCCTCTGGCCACCACAGGCACCAGGCACACATATAGTGCATATATATATATATATATATATATATATATATATATATATATATGCAGGTAAATATCAAAATAAATATAATAAAATAAATCTTCTAAAAAATAATCATTTGATCTTCCTATTGTCTGGATTATATCATAATTTATCTAACTGAAGCTCTACTGTTGAATGATTGTTTTATTTCTAATTATTTAATATTACTAAATTATTATCATATGATACTAAACATTATTAATCCTAGTATAATATATATGTATATTTCATTATAATTAAAATGAGAGGGCTTTGGTGATGGCAATAACAACTTGATATATGCAGATATTAGAATCCAGAATCTCCTGCAGATACTAGCACCACAGATGTTAGAACCCAGGATCTCATGCAGATACCAGCACCACAGATGTTAGAACCCAGGATCTCCTGAAGATACCAGCACCACAGATGTTAGAACCCAGGATCTCCTGAAGATACCAGCACCACAGATGTTAGAACCCAGGATCTCCTGCAGATACCAGCACCAGTGATGTACTAGTACTTTGCACAAATGCTGTAACACGTGCTAATGATCTTCAACCATCTCGCTGCATACTTTACCACTCTAGATTACTTATACCACTTCATAGAATGTAAACTCTTGTCAGGTCATACCGTTAAGGAGTGACAGCAATAAGAAAATCTGTGATTGTTCATTACAGGTACAAGTTTTAAAATATTTTGGATGTACAAGTGTTTAAATGCACAAACGTGGAACCCAGGAAGCAGAAGTCTGACTGTATTAACTAAACCCTTTACTTCATAAATGATGAAACAGGGCCCCAGTGAGTTTAACCATGATTTCTCCCAATGCACATGGTTGACTAATTGGAGAGGTTGCTTTATACTCCCAGAAAAACTCACTTGGGAAGGAGGACCAAAAGTGGTTGGTTTATCTGAGAGCTGACTAACATAGAAGGCCTTGAAGGGACATGATGGGCAGGAGGAACTTGATCAACTGAAGGTAGAGAGGGCAGAGGAGTGATGGGAACTTGATGATGTCATGCACACATGTGAGAAATTTCTGTGCAGGGAACTGACCCTGACCAATCAGCCTTTGAGGCTGACAGCTGCGGGGCATGTGACCTCTTGCACAATACCTGACTACATCAGGAGACCTTATAAAAATTTCACCAAGTCTGGCTCAGGAAGCCCACTACTGGGGATCTGGTCAAGGAAGTTGGTACTAGAGAGAAGTAAAATACTATTTGTGAGAAGGAGGCTGGAGAGGTGGGTCAGATGCTAAGAGCACTTTTATGCATATCAGGCCACTCACAACTGTCTGTCAGGGTCACAACCATTAGGCCCAGGGAATCTGACACTCTTCTGTCTTCCATGGGCACCCCACTCATATACATAATTAAAAATGAAGCTTTTAAAAAAAGAAAGAAAGGAAGGAAGGAAGGAAGGAAGAAAGAAAGAAAGAAAGAAAGAAAGAAAGAAAGAAAGAAAGAAAGAAAGAAAAGAAGAGAAAAGAAAACTGCTATCTTTTCTCATGCACAGGGAGCCTCGTGGCTGAAGTGCTGTATTAGTTATTTGTCTCATTGCCACAGTAAACACCTGACAAAAGCAATTTAAAGGGAGAAGAGTTTGTTTTAGCTCACAGTACAGCATGGGGAGGTGTGGCAGAAACATCGGGCAGCTGGTCACGTGCTCACAGTCAAGAAGCCAAGAAAAAAAAAAAAAATGAATGCTTACATTCAGATTACAGACTCTTCTATGCTCAGTCTGAGACTGAATGGAATGGTACTGCCCAAATTTAGGGCAGGTCCTCTCACCTCAATTAACCTAATCCAGATAATCTCTATCAAACCTGATTTATTTCCATGGTGATTATAAATCCCGCCAAGTTGACTGACAAGGTTACTATCACAGGCCTCTGTAAATAAAAACAGATTATTAAGAAGAAACCATCAAATGATTTAATACGTTTTAAGATAACACCAAGCCTTCAGAGATGAGGACCCAGATTGGGGGAGGGGGAGCATGAATCTGTTAATGCTAAATTTGATGAAGGCATATAGGACTTTGGCTAGACAAAGGGGACATGATCTACTGAGAGTAAATGGAGGTGGACTTATCATAGCCTTGTTCCAATTCCTCTATGTGTCTGTGCCTTCAGAGAGAAGCATCCAAGGAAGGTCTGATAGCCTGCCTCAGGATGTAGCTAGGCTTCAGAAGTCTTTGAGAGAGAAGGGTGAAATGAGTCAAAGGGAGTTCCTAGGGTTTTCTGGTATACCCCAGGAACTTTCTGAAGCCATCCTAAAGCCTGGCAACATACATGTGGCTACTCACCAAAGCATAGCTTAACATATGAACAAGGAAATTCAGTGTCGGGGAAAGGCTGAGCGTATCATGGCACCTTCAGAAGAGACCAGGTTCTGTTCTGCAATAGCCTTTCATCCTGTTTAATGTCCTGCTTTTCCTGGGACCCATCAAAACTTCTCTCCTTTTCATTGAGTCCTGTGGTCACTGTGATATTTTCCTCTTCTGTTGTGGGGATCTATTGCTACATAGCAACATTTAGTGGCAACACCTTACTGTAGACATTCTTGTCTTTATAGATTCACTTTATGGTGCTGGGAAAGCAATACACATTCAGCAGAAACTGCACTTCAAATTCAAATTTTTATATCATTGTGGGCCAGTGATATGCAGTACAAACCTATCTCAGGTTAGACAATGGCAGAGAGTGGGGTACCCAGGAAACCACAGGACCACAAGGGAAAATCATCCACATACTACTGAGCTCTAATTTGCCAAGTGGTGATGTATGGTAGGAAAAGAGTGATGGGTTTATCAAGATGCAACTCCTTTGTAAACCAAGGATGTTCATAGTACTAAGTAGGCCAGGAATTTGGGATTTGGGGGTGTATCTACTACAAGTGATATTGACTAGGAGGCACTTGGTAGTTGGTACTCACTGCCTTTAATTAAGCTGGGATGAAGGATTCAAGAAGTTTCTTCACATTCTTAGAGCCATGGTGAGGATGGCTGAAGAGTGGGCTCCCCTGTACCTGCCCCTCATTTACCTGTACTTTTAGGGGCTCACCATGCCGTCTCCCCTGGAAGCCTCAGGTTACCATGCTGTTTACCTTGGGCCTTCCAAATAGATCCTGTTCTCTTTGCCCTCTTCTACTTCTGTAGGAAGTCAGGAGGAAGAAGACATAAATGTGTGTGGTCAGTCTTCTACATTAGAATCACCACTTTGTAGTTAAGTGAAAAAGAGGGTGAAGGATAGACAGGAGACAGGAGACAGGCAGGAGGTAGGAGTGGCTGACTGAGCCAGCTTTGCCTCTTTACCAAATGTCCCCATATGGAAAATAACACACTCTCCTGGAGACTGCTTCAAGGGATGTTTCAGCCCCAAGTGGGCCTTACCCAAACCCTGTTCCTTCCTCAACACTGTATTGTTTATCGTTCCGTTTGCCAGCTGTGGGATCTCAGACATATCCTCTTTGTTTCTCTGATCTCTAGGGCTGTCAATATGCCTGGAAGGGTTAGGAGATTTGCCACCAAGCCCAGTGACCTGAGTTCAATCTCCAGAATCCATATGGAGGAAGGTCAAAACCAACTCAGTCCTGCAAGCTGACTCTTGACCTCCACATATGTCTCAGCCTGCGTGTGCCTATCTATGCACGTACAAAATAAATGGATGTAACAGAATTTAAAAACTTAAAATTCCTCTTCTCCTCTATGTTTTTTATTCCTAAAAATAGATATTAAGATGCATTCTGGGCCAAGGGTGGCTAGAGGGATGACTCAGCTGGTAAAGATACTTGCTGCCAAGACTAAAGACCTGAGTGCAATCACAGAACCCACATAATGGAAGGAGAGAACTGGATCAGAAGTTGTCCTCTGACCTCCACACATGCACAGAGGCATGCACCCCACTCCTACACATGCACACAAAATAAATAAATAAAATACTATTTTTTAAGACAAGAAGAAGATGAAGTCAGATTGGCATGAAAGGCACATGATCCCAGCACTCAGGGAGCTGAGGCTGGAGGATTACAAGTACAAGAACTCTCTGAGCTACATAGACTCTACTCCAGGAAAAAAAAAAAAAAAAGGAGTTGAGTCATAAACATCTTCATACCCTTTAACCCAGTAATCTTACTTAATGTAAGGGACTTAAAAATAAAAACAAAGAAAAGCTGAAACAGTCAATATTAGTACAGTGTAAACCTGGCAGTAGGTTAAATAGCCACAGAAAGGATTAATTTAAAATCCAGTGAGTGCATAAAAAGATAACGATGGGTAGCATTCTTTTAAGCTTTAAGTAATAAGACTAAATTTCCCAAGGGTAATGTCTTATTATAATGCTAAGCAAAGAGACTAGTTACAGCTTTGTAAAAAAAAAAAAAAAAAAAAAAAAAAAAAAAAAAAAAAAAAATGTACAAGCAGGGAGAAAAAAAAAGAGCAAGAATAAAAATAAATTATAGAAATTGCGTCTGAGTGGTGATATTTCACACGATGCTTCTTGTGTTTAAAAAATGTTCTCTAATGTTATCACACTGGTTTTTAAATTATATATATATATATATAGCCACCCCCCTTCCATCACAGCGTGGTTATTTTGGCATACTGGGACATTTAACAAAACGGATTTGAATGCTGGTGCCTCCAAGTGTGAAGCTTTGGGTCGGAGGCCAAGACGGCTGGTTCTGCTGCTGGCTTGCTGCTCTGCCCTGGGAACATCTGCCCATCTCCTGGCAGCTGGGGTGTCTAAGAGACTGAGTAGATAGTGTCGGTTTGTGCCTGTGAGCTGCTTGCTTCAAAATACATTGTACTTTGCACCTTCATGCCCCCTGCCATCAAGAGACACACAGTTCCTTCCTGTGCAATTTGCCCAAAAACTTGGTTGTTGTTTTCTTCTGAGTATGGATTTTCAGCCCCAAATGGGGCATTTCTCAAAGTTCAAAAGACTGCAGTAAACTCTACTCAGAGTGTGTACTGAGGAGAAAGAGCTACCAGGATGGCTGGATGTGGGAGTCTGCCAGAGTCCATCTCTGACCTGCTCCCACCTATTGAAGCGTTCTTAGGTGGAGGAGAGAGAAATGAGGAAATATTAGGTAGAAAGAGAGATCTAGAGGACGAGGAGAAATAGAGAGATACAGGATAGCTTCAGGTGGGCCTTTGGGTCAATATCCAGCCGCCACAGGCATTTATTCAAAAAGGCTTTTTGTACAAATGCCAAGGGGAGAGGCAAAAGACCTCCCCCTTGTAAGATCAAAGCACACCGCACAGCCAAGTGTAGACCCTTCACAACACCTGGTAACCGCACCTGAGGTCAAATCATCCCATTATGCAGCTCTGCTGGGTAAAGGAAGCTCAAATTCTTTGTCCCTGAGTAAGTTTTCACTCGGAAGCCTCTGTGGGTGAGTCTCCACAGTTGAAATCTTCCTCAGGTTTTTGAAGACTTAGCATGGGTGCTGCTCATTCCACAGGCTGCATCCTATTGCATGGATGCTGCTAATCCCACAGACTGCATCCTATTGTGGAGTTAAGGCATTTAGGAACAGCAAGCCACCATAGCTGTGCATATGAGAAGCAGCTCCAGGCAACACTGAGAAGTGGCCTTTAGCACAGAAAAATGAAAGCCAGCTCTGAGTCCACTTACACAGTTCAAGACCACATAGCTCAATCCTGAGTTCTCTGAGTGAACACAGAGAGACTGAAATCTCTTTAGTCACACCTGCTGTACTTTGTTCATATCCATCCCTGTGTGGCTGTCGTTCAGCTTTTGTGACTCTGGAATGATGATAGACTTTTAGAATCAAATGTCATATCCATCCTCTGTATACTGCCAGGCACTTGTCTGTAAGGAGCATAATGAACATCTACTGTATACTTGGCAAATTCTAAATGCTAATTAATTGTATCTTAGAATCACTTAGATGATGGTGATATGGAGGATGCTGTTATCCCAGTTCATAGGTTAAGTAACTTGTCCAAGGTCAAAGCACACAGCTGAAAAACAGCAATGACAGGAATCAGTCACAGGACATCTGACTTCAAACTGGTGCTCTGAGCTACTTTGCTGTCTTTTGAAGACAGACCCACCTACATGACCCGCTTCTGCCTTCTGTGGCAAGAATAAACAAGGAGAGTGAACAAAAGTGAGCGTGGGCTTCCTGCATCAATTAATAAGCAAGACAATCCCCCACAGACATGCTCACAGGCCAACCTGGTAAAGATTCAAGTGAGACTCTTCCACTCAATTGAGACCTTTCCCCAGGTGATTCTAAGATGTGACAAGTTGACTCTTAAAATTAACCATCACAGTCACATATGCAACAATGGTCCTATGAGATCATAATAGAACTGAAAATGTCCTACCTCCCAGTGACTTCATAATGTCCCAGTACATGACTCCTTTGTCTATGGCGATGGTGGTATACACAACCTAGTGTGTCACCAGTCATGTGAATGTCTAATAAGTATAATTACACACTACAATGAAAATAAGCATGTGCTACCAATTTTCATATTTGTTGAACTATATTTCATATCATTATTATGGAGTTTATTCCTTCTTATCATAAAAAAATATAAGCATCACTCCAGCACCTTCCAGATAGTATTGAGAGGCCATGTCCAGTGATTGACCCACATCATGTAGGTTTACGTAAGTACACACCATGTTTCTAACTATGTATTTCCCAGAACATATGCCCATCACTAAATGGCATACAACTACATCAATAACAACCTTTCATTTCATGGTGTAAGATAGTACTGGCTGAAATCTTGGGCTGAGCTAGTGGTACCTATTTCAATGGTGGTTCAGTTAAGTTCTCCATCTTGTCAGTTTTTGAAGCACATCATTTCTTCTAAGTCATATAGCGTTAACTCTCAGTGAATGGCAGGGACTAAGCTTTTCTTGCTCTGAAGAAATTGAAGGATGTGTTATTGAAAACTGCTTGCCACATTCAAGTAAGACACCAGAACAAGGAGGTCCAAACCAAAAGTTCAAGAGTTTCAGCTCAAGAGTTCCTGTCTATTCTTTAACTGGGCCCCACTCTGTGTTTATGGTTGTTGCATTCCCTGTATATGAGTTTATATAATATATAAATAGATAGTTTATATAATATAGGGTTGGGGATTTAGCTCAGTGGTAGAGCACTTGCCTAGCAAGTGCAAGGCCCTGGGTTCAATCCTTAGCTCAAAAAAAAAAAAAAAAAAAAAGAATCAGTTTATATAATATATATAGTTTATGTAATACATCCCTGAGTTTCCTTCTCACAAGAAAATTGTAAACAAAGTCACATTGATGGAAAAGAGTCCGTTTTCATTGAATGAACTCTCTGTACTAAGTCAGGTCTGTTTGTAAAATCCTTATATCTGATTTTTTTCAACCTTAAAATTGTATTTTATGCTGGAGATTGATGGTATAAGCCACTTAAAATTGAAATAGGTCATTGAAAAATACCTCTTTGGGAAAAACTCAAGTGACCAAAATTTACCAATTTTTTCCACTGGTAAAATTCTTTCATCATATTCATTTTCCCTTGCTTATTTACTTATCAATTTATTTATTGTTGAGAACTAGTTTTATGTGACTTGAAACATAATATACCCCTAATTCCAGTTCCTTAGAGGCATCAGTCTTGAATTTCTTCAGTCACATACTCATTTCCCTTTTCTTTACTTCCACCTTCCTAGAGACCATGTCAGAGTCTTTGTTTTTTTCAGGCACTGGATTTTGCTTCTTGGCTGTTAGTGTGGGCAATGAGAATTCGGATCTCCCACGGCAGCTCTCCCTGCCCCTTTAGAAACATGGCAGGCACACCCACCAACATCCTTTCAATGCAGACTCACCACAGTTTGTTTAGATGCTTCTGTGTTACTCACCTTGTTTTACTATATACTATTAACCTTTGCTGATCCATGGAGTCCTTTACTGAACACTGATTTGTTTTCTGACTTCCTTATGCTTTGTTTTCTGAGTACCTGCCACTAATTTGTCCCCAAACTCTCTTACCAAAGTCAACATCTTCTTAGAGTGAGTGTATTTGACCCCATCGTAGTTTATTTTCTAATGTGATATGGAAACTGTATACAAAACATCGACATTTCCTTGGCTTGAGCTTCTGGAGGCTGGAAGTCCAAGGATGTGGCACTTGCATATATGTCTCTGGTTGGCTTCCATGCAGAGCCTTCCTGCTGCATAATATGATGGAGGGGAACACGTAGTAGGGAGAGCAAGTCAGCCAGTGTGGGTCTGTCTTCCACTGACACAACCACTAATGCCATCATGAGAGCTGTCCTCACTTGATGATATATATATATCAACTCATGTATGTCAAAGTTATTTCTAGCACATGAACATATAGGAGATTCTTTCGAACCACAGTGAACACGTTACATAATCCTGATGCTTCATATCTGCCAATTGTCTTCCCTTACTATTCAAACCCAAGTGGCAGATTAACTTGCTAGCTTCCTGTCCCTGGAGTCATTATCCACCCTACAGGCATTCCTTTATTCCCTCAGCTGCCACAGCTTTCCTGGATCTTATGTCTTAATCTTTTTTTCTGCTTAATTTTTTTTGAACAATTGATCTTCCAATAACTTTTGAACAGATGGGCAAGTGGACGCTGATAGCAACATTCATGAGAACTCTGAGATCTAGAACGTACTAATTTTTCATTCACATTTGAAGAAGTTGGAAGTGGAAATGTTATCTCAGAACTCTGTACTCATTTGATCTATTGTCATCTAGCTGCGGAGTTATCAAATAAACTAATGTCAAAAGTGACACCTTTCTCTCCACTTCTTCTCTTCTCTCCTTCCCTCCATCCCTCACTTCTTCCCTTCCTATCTCTTTATCTTTTCCTCAAGTGTCCTAAAATTATAGGTCATCTATGGGTGGGTTTGTTTTTGTTTTTGTTTTTGTTTTTGTTTTTGTTTTTTATGAACTCTGTTTTGACATACAGTCCTTTGCAATCTAGGACATCGTGAATTACAAAAATGGAAATTCAATTAATTCTATTAAATTCTATTAGAAGGTTTCTTCAAAGCTTTCTTCTATCCCCTATCCCCTTCCTCTCCTATTCTTTGGCTGTCAAACCCTACCACTCTGGTCTCCAAGGTTCTGTTGTTTTTATCCCACCTGTAAGGAATCTCTCAGCATCATCTTCCATAAACGTGTATTGAATATTTCATCTTGTATCATGTTCTTAACTCCTACATGCTTTTCCGTCTCATCCAGTATTCATTTTTATACTGTCCTGCTTCTGTTTCTCCCAGGTGTCTTTGGAGAGTCACCTAGCATAGGTGGAGGATTTCACAAGCCTCCTTACTGTCTCCACTTCCTCTGAGCCCCTTCTGCTTTGTCTTGTCCGGCATGGTAGAGTGTTTTCACAGGAGCCTGGGCATCCTTAGCAACAAAGATCACTAAAGGGTTAAATGGCTAGGGGGAATCTCTACATGGGATCCAAGATTTTTTTTAATTTTTGAAATTTATGCTTTATCAGTATATATTAATTTACACGTAATAATGGTTCATTGTGTTGTTTCATATGTGCATATGATGTGTATAATAATGATTGTATTTATCCCATATCACCCAGTCCACTCTTATCCCCTCCCCATACCTGTTAATCCCACCTCTTCCCAATTAGCACCCCCTCTACTTTTATGTAGTGTGTGTGTGTGTGTGTGTGTGTGTGTGACAGAGAGAGAGAGAGAGAGAGAGAGAGAGAGAGAGAGAGAGAGAGGGAGGAGAGGAGACCCAGTGAGCTACAACAGGATTACTTACAAGGCCACAGGTGAGATACCATTTACAGAAGCATGGGCACCCTCCCAGTGGCTACACCACTGAAGAAAATGTCTTCTTCCACCAGAAACAATGACCTACCTATTGATCCTTGGGGAAAGGCGGGATTAAGGACCTCAAGTTGCTTCCTACACCATAACAGAAGGAGGATGGGACCAATTTTCTGTGGCTAACTACAACTCCTGTGAGTGCAGTGGTCACATCATGTCCAGAAGAAGTGTCCCACTGCACTTCGCCCCATTCTCTGGCCCTTACATTCTTTCCACCTTCTCTTCTATGAAGTTCTCTGAGACAAAGAGGGAATGGTCCCATTCAACAATCACTTGCACTTTGAGGAGTTATGGGCTCTGTAGTTGCCATTGCCCACTGGGAAATAAAGCTTCTCTGACCAAATCTGGCATCAGCATTAATCCATGGGGATAAACAGAATTATTTACAAGGCAGTTTAGTGGGCACATCATGTCCATTTAGTAAAACAATAGCTATAGATTCCATATTTGTGCCTATGACTATGACCTCCCAGACACATACTTTTAACCAGATTTGCAATACATACTAATATATGATCAATTTTGGAGAAAATTTCCGTGTATTCTGCACTGTTAGAATGAGATGCTCTATGGATGTCTGTTAAATTTCTTCAATGAATATCACTTAACTTAAACACTTCTTGGGATGACTTGTTAACTAGTGAAAGTCAGGCATTAAGGTCACCCACTACATACTGTGTTGAGGTTATTCTGTGACCTGCATGTAGAAATATTTGCTTTACAAAATTCAGTGCCCCTATTTTCACTCCGTGTTCATTTAGAATTGCAATACCTGCTTACTACATTGATCCCTTAAACAGTATGATGTGACTTTCTTTATCTATTATCAGTTTTGACTGAAAGTCTATTTTGATTTATATTAAATAGTGATGCCTGCTGTTTCTTAGTTTTGTTAGTTGAAATAACTTTTTCTATGAGAACAGACAAGTTGCAGGCCCATGAAGCCACTTCCAAGATGATGCCCACACCAGTTATCCTGTTGAAAGAAGCGACTGATAGCTCCCAAAGCATCCCTCAGCTTGTGAGTAATATCAGTGCCTGCCAGGTGGTTGCTGAGGCCAGAAGAACCACACTGGGTCCCCGTGGCATGGACAAGCTTATTGTGGATGGTCGAGGCAAGGCAAAAATTCCTAATCATGGGGCTACAATTCTGAAACTCCTAGATGTCATCCATGCTGCAGCAAAGACTTTAGTGGACATTGCCAAATCCCAAGACGCTGAAGTTGGTGATGGCACCACCTCAGTGACCCTGCTGGCTGCCGAGTATCTGAAGCAGGTGAAGCCCTATGTGGAGGAAGGTTTGCACCTTCGGATCATCATCCGAGCTTTCTGCATAGACACCCAGCTGGCTGTTGACAAAGTCAAAGAGATTGCTGTGACTGAAGAAGCAAGATAAAGTAGAACAGGGTAAGATGCTGGAGAAGTGTGCAATGACAGCCCTGAGCTCCAGCTGATCTCTCAGCAGAAGACCTTCTTCGCCGAGATGGTGGTTGATGCTGTGATGATGCTTGATGAGTTGCTGCAGCTTAAAATGATTGGCATCAAGAAAGTGCAGGGTGGAGCCCTAGAGGAGTCTCAGCTGGCGGCTGTTGTCGCATTCAAGAAGACTTTCTCTTATGCTGGGTTTGAAATGCAGCCCAAGAAGTATAAGAACTGCAAGCTCACCCTCGTAAATGTTGAGCTCGAGCTGAAAGCAGAGAAAGATAATACTGAAATCAGAGTCCACATGGTGGAGGATTGCCAGGCAATTGTTGATGCTGAGTGGAACATTTTCTATGACAAGTTAGAGAAGATCTATCAGTCTAGAGCTAAAATCATCTTGTCCAAACTCCCCACTGGGGATGTGGCCACCCAGTACTTTGCTGATAGGGATATGTTCTGTGCTGGTCACGTGCCAGAGGAGAATCTGAAGAGGACAATGATGGCCTGTGGAGGCTCAATCCAGACCAGTGTGAATTCTCTGAACCCAGATATGCTGGGCCACTGCCTGGTGTTTAAAGAGACCCAAATTGGAGGCGAGAGGTATAATTTCTTCACTGGCTGCCCTAAGGCCAAGACATGTACCCATCATCCTCCATGGTGGGGCTGAGCAGTTTATGGAGGAGACAGAGAATTTCCTGCATGATGCTATCATGATCATGAGGAGGGCCATCAAGAATGACTCTGTGGTAGCTGGTGATGGGGCCATTGAGATGGAGCTCTCCAAATACCTGCGGGATTACTCAAGGACCATTCCCGGGAAACAGCAGTTGTTAATCAGGGCATATGCCAAGGTCCTGGAAGTTATTCCACAACAGCTATGTGACAATGCTGGCTTCGATGCCACAAACATCCTTAACAAGCTGCAGGCTTGGCATGCACAGGGGGTTATGTTGTATGGGGTGGACATCAACAATGAGGACATTGCCAACAACTTCCAGGCCTTCGTGTGGGAGCAGGCCATGGTGCGCATGCCCTGACTGCAGCAGCGTCTGAGGCTGCATGCCTTATTGTATCCGTGGATGAGACTATCAAGAACCCCTGCTCCACTGTGGATGCTACTCCAGCAGCTGGTCGGGGTTGAGGCCAAAACCGCCTCCATTGAGAGGCACACCTCCCTGATGAGGTGAATTGGTGGTGAGGAAATGTTTGATTAGTCTTCTGTGTTCTCACTGGAGGTTATTTAATAAAACTTAAGATTATTTGGTCACACACACACAAAGAAATAACCTTTTCTAACTTTTTACTCTAAAGTGGTTTCTATCTTTGATGGTGAGATGTATTTCTTAGAGGCAACAAATAGATAGATCCTATTTATTAATCCAGTCTGCTAGTCTGTGTCTTTTGCTTAGAGAATTGGGTTATTAATAATCAGAGTTCTTGCTGAAAGATGTGTATTAATTCCTGTCATTATATTCCTTTTGTTGTATTTGGTGTTTTCCTATTCCTCATTTGCTTATCCATTTTCCTGTCATTTTTAATTAGTCCCTGCAACCTCGTGGATACATCTCTCGTTCTGTTCAGTCTCAAGAACTTTTGCTATACCCTGTAGAACTGTCTAGTGGCCTCAATTCCCGATGGAGCTTGTTCTTTTCCTTTTGTTATGATATGCAGCATTGCTGAGTCTGGCTTGGCAGTTGTGCTCTTCACAGCTGGAAATACTTCATTCCAAACCCTTGGCATTTAAAGATTCTGCTAAGAAATATGCTCTTATTCTCGTGGACCTGTCTTTGTATGTGACTTTGTGGTTACCTCTTGAAGATTTCAGTACACTTTCTTTGTTCTGAATATTTGCTACTTGAATTATATGTCAGGAGGGTTTTGTTTTGTGTTGCATTGTGTTGGTGTTCTATTTGGCGTTCTATGTGCCCCTTGTATTGAAATGGGTCTTGCTCTTCCTAGATTTTGGAATTTTTCTGCTGCAATTACATGGGAAATATTTTCTATGCCTTCAGCATGGAATTTTCCCCCCTCTTCCCACCCATACTTCATGGATTTTGTCTTTTTGCGGTGTTTCAAAGTTCTCACATGCTCCTTCCATATATTTCCATTAATGTATCATTGTCCTCCCCTCCACAGAATGTTCCATTTATTCTACCTTGCCATCAAGTTCTAATAGTCTGTTCCCTTTTTGATCCATTCTCTTAAGAGTTTTCACTGATTTTTTTTTTTAATTTGGCTTAATGAATTTTTCACTTCCAGATTCATTTCAGTTGGGTCTTTTTCTTCAACATTTCTGTTTGCTGATTGAATTCCATTTTTACATCTTCTATTGACTTCCTTGTCTCATTCATCTGCTTGTGTTCTTTTGGAATTAACTCAGGAGTTTATTAGTATCATTTGCAATTTCTTTAAATATACATATAAACATCCTTTTGGACTCTTCGGACTTTTGTCTAGGTTACTCTTGTTAAGGGGAACATTACTATATGATTGATAGTTTTTGAAGAAGACATGTCTTGATTTTTCATGTCAGATCATTGACAGAAGTTATTATTTAAGTCACCCTTTTTCTTTCATTGGACTAGTTTTCAAAGCTAAGAAGGGTCTAGGTTGTAGAAGGATTGAGGCATCAGACTGGTATTTGTGACACCTAGTTCTATACCTACTTCTCCCAAGAATAGAACAGTCTGTTCCAACAATCATCATCACCATGGACTCACTCTGAAACCGAGGACTAGTCAACAGCAAAACGCCCACCCCTTAAAAGCCAATCATTTTAAGTGGTAAAGAGATGCCAATAGCTCTGTGTGTATTGATATATTAACTATGAATGATTTGAACGAAAAAAGAAAAGAAGAAAAAGAAAAATGCACATGAAGACTAATTATTTCTATGGGATTGATAGAGTGAAAGTAGAGATGGGGAGCACAAGAAGAAGGGGAACCCTAGAGGAAAACAGTGTGGGAAGAGATAAGGGAGTTTTGACTAAAGAACTAAACAGAGACAGGTAAGTAGAAATATTCTCTTAGGAAGTGCAACAGAGACCCTACAAACCTGATCAGTCTCTGATCTTTTGTAGAGAAAAAAGCAAAAGGAAGGATTGGGAGGGAGAAATATATGGCAAAACCAAAACAGGAATAAGTTGCCCTGCTGAATTGACATTGAGTATAGAAGAATAAGAAAGAAGGAATATCAGAAACTGGTCCATGCAAAATGAAGCTGTATAAAGAGATTTCTTGAGTGCTTATAAGAAAACCCCAAAGAAACAAGACCAAAAGTCCTGTAGTTTCTGTTTCTCTATAACAAGGGCTGTTTTGGGAATGTGTTTCTGTGACCCTCCCAGGTGTAATAAGCAGGAGTGGCTTTACTTCAGATTACCCATCATCTTACCCATTATTATTTACTTGATGTTTCCAAATCCAGGTTGTCCTCATGATTGTATTCCGCCTAAACTCATGTGACCTTGCCATTTTACCAGTAGACAGCTTGAACACAAGTGAACTTTGCTCACATGAATGACCTTGCTCAACTCTCAGAATGCCCTCAGAGTGTAACTTGTCTGATGCCCTGAATAAAGTTGGCTATTACATGAGACTTTAGTCCACCTCATTTTTAGGCTCCCCTCTTCCAGGTTCATGCTGCCAACTAGAACAGTAATGAAGAATGAGATGTAGGGGGAGAAAGAGCTGTGTGGAGAGAGTGTGTGAAAACTGACTAGCTTGACCACTGGATTGCCATGTCTTAGTTTGGCTTTCTATTTCTGTGATGTCTTAGTTTAGCATTCTATTGCTGTGATGAAACACCATGGCCAAAAAGCAAGCTGGGGAGAAAAAGGTTCATTTGGCTTATACTTCCTTATCACTGTACATTTTTTAAAGAAGTCATAATGGAAACTCAAACAGCCCAGGAACCTGGAGGCAGAAGGTGATGCAGAGGCCATGATTACTGCTTACTGATTTGCTTGTCATGACTTGCTCAGCCTGCTTTCTTTTATAACTTAGGACCATCAGCCCAGGGATGGCTCCATCCACAACTGGCAGGGACCTCCTCCATAAATCACTAATTAAGAGAATGTCCTACATCCAGATCTTAGGAGGCATTTTCTCAATTGAGGTTTCCTCCTTCAGATAACTCTCGCTTATGTCAAACTATCCAGCACATGGAGTCCCTTGATGGTCCTTTCCAGGCCATCAGTGTTGGTTCCTCTGTTTGCTATGCCTTTTAGAGCTAAATTCCTCAGCACCAGACTCTTCGCGCCAAGGACTCGGTGATTAACTCTTTTGACTGAGGCAACCTGATATATATATATATATATATATTTGTGTGAAGAAGTTCCCACCTTTAGCCTATCTTTTCTCTTGCTTGATTCATATTCTAGAGATACTGAGAAAACTAGTTCTAATTCTTCCCTAGAGATGTGGTCTGACAGCCTTCCAGAAGCAAGGAGAGAATGAAAGCTAAGTGATCTTGTTACTTATAGATTCATACTTTTTCCTCTCTTTCCAGTTAATGCACTTGTGATAGCTAATCTTGTCCATTTTACTACATTAAGAAATGTCTTAGAGATTAATGAAGCACACCTCTTTGAGTCTCTCTCTAATGCTTCTTCCAGAAACAATTAGATCATGAGAGAGAGCAATGACCTAATGAATGAATTAATCCTTTGATGGATTCATACAACAGTAACATTATTAAGGGAGGTGAAAGGTAGGAGGTGGGGCCTCCTCAGAACAAGTGTGTCACTGGAATATGTCCTGGAGGGCCATATATTTCACTGGGTCTTTCTTGTATGTCCCTTTCTCTGCTCACTGCTCCTGGCTGCCACACACTGAACTGTTCTTCCCTGACATACTCTCTTCACCATGATGGTCTAAAAGCTCTGAAATCATGAACCCAATCCAATACCCCCACCCTCGTGTCATTTGTTGTGAAAAACTAACATACCACCACACCCACAGCTTTGCCCTTGAGTCTCTCCAACTCAGCTTTCCAAGGACATAGAACCAAATCTTTCAGAAGCGAAGAGGATGCTACCTGACAACAGAGACTTGGGAGAGTGCATCTGCTCTTCTTACCTGCATCTTACACACCATGTCTCCCATTCCCAGCTTCTCCCATTCTGCTTCAGGTGGACCTGGTACTTCCATTTCTGAGATCCAAAAGCCTTTCAAGACGAACAGTCTCCCTTCTGGTTTTCCTCTACCATCAGCTAAAGCTTCAAATTTCCCTGTCCTGATAAATTTCCTGATGCCCCTTTGTCTGATCTCTGGCTTTCAGACCTTTGTCAGTTTCCTTTCTAGTTCCATTTTGCCCCGTGGGCCCATGTTCTGTTTTCACATCTGGAAGATTCCAGTAGGAAGTTATAGCAAAATCAGATGTTCCATCTAGTATATTTAATAAGAAGTCATATGCATCGGGTTTTTATTTCATTTTTCATGTCAACAATTTATAGGAAGAAAGTGGTAACAGCGGCTGCTGCCAGGAAATGGAGACTAGAGTAAAAAGATTCCATATCCTGGGTAAAGCAGTCACCTCTTACCCATGGTTTCACTTTCCATTGTTTCAGTAATCCACAGTCAATCATGGTCTGAAAATATTAAGCAGAAAATTGCAGAAGTAAATCATTCATAAGCTTTAAATTGTGTGTGGTTCTCAGAGGTGTGATGAAATCTCGCAGCAGCAGCCAGCTTTGTCTCTCCTGGAATGGAGTCAGCCCTTTGTCCAGCATATCCACGCCTTCTGTGCTCCCTGCTCACATGTCACTTAGCAGCCATCTTGGTTGTAAGTTATCATTCTATCACATTGTTTTGTGTTCACGGTAACCCGTGTTTTATTTAATTCCAGTCCCGAAGCACAAGAGTAGCGATGCTGGTATTTCAGAAATGTTAAAGAGAAACCATGAAATGCCTGCATTAAGTGAAAAGGTAAGAGCTGTTTAAGAGAGGACAGACGTCATACGCCTCTTCTGTGAAAATCTATGACAGGAATGAATTTTCTGTCCAGGAAATTGGGATGAATGAAAAGAAATTTGTGTTGCTTTGTTGTTACATTTCAACCTGTAGAGATTATGGTCAGACTGTGTACTTGCTTATTAGTTAAGATGGGAAAAAAACATTGAAATTGTATGTGTTTGCATGTAGAAAACATACTACATAGGAGCTCCACACTTTCTGGCTCCCACTGACCAACCATCTTGAAATATATAATGTATCTTCTAGATTAGGGAAGATTAATATTTATTTGGGGGAGCCATAAACTTTGTGCTATGTGTAATAATCATCTTTTCCAAAAGTAATCCATGCTTGTAACAAAAACAGCAAAGTCTGGGGCTAGAACGAATCTTAGTTGGTAGAGTGCTTATACAGAATGCACAGAGCCTTTGGCTTCAATCCCCAGCACTGCAAAAACTGGGCACGGTGGCACACATGTGGGATCCTGGCACTCAGCAGGTAGGAGCAAGAGGAACAGAAGCTCGAGGTTATCCTTGGCTACACAGAAGACTCCCCAGCCAGCTGGGGCTACATGAGAACTGTCTCAAAATAAAGAAATAAGTAGAACCACCTCCTTTGAGCATCAATCTCTCTATGGTTAGCATAAGCATATCTAAGAACAACTTAAGGGAAGGGTCTATTTTGTCTCATGGTTTCAGCCCACCAGCTTTGCACCATTGATTCCGGGCCCATGGTGAGGCAGAATATCACAGTAGTACAAACATGTTTCAGAGGCTACTAACCTCATGGCAGATAGGAAGATGTGAGTCAGAGATGGGCCTGAGATAGATAGAGCCCCTAATGACCTTCCCCCAATGACCTGCTTTCTCTAGCTAAGCCCTACTTTCTAAAGTTTCCAACACCTCCCCCAAAGTCACCTCAGTCTGGAGACCAAGCCTTCAGTATGTGAACACAAAAATATGAACCCAAAGTGGCCATGATTTCACTGCATGCAAACATTTCATAACTTTCTTCATTCTTGAATCAAAATTGAGGGCTATGTTACTTATTGCTAGTGACTATCAGTGACTGACGCAATGAGATGATGCCCAGAAGTGAACATCCAGGTAGTTAAGGACCCAATGCCAAGATGTCTGCATTCACTGACCCCTTCTTGGCATCGATTCTCACACACTCTACAGTCTCTAAAAGGGCTTGCAAATCAATGGATAAATTAAAACTGTATCTTCTGGGGACTGGAGAGGAGGCTTAGTGTTTAAGAGTGCTTACTACTCTTTCAGAAGACTAGAGTTTGCTTCCCAGAATCTGCATTGGGTAGTTCACAATTAGTTGTAACTCCAGCATTCATGTGCACATATCCATATGCATCCACAGACACAAATTTAAAAATAAATAAAATAAAAATTTGCAAATGTATCTTCCATGGCATGGGATTTAGTAATTAACAGGAAAAGATGCTTGATATGTTGAGCACGTTTGTTTCCTTCATATCTAGCTAGCTATATGTGCATATGTATGATACTAAAAACAAATTCATGTTCAGCATATTAATGGCCTTGTACAAGTTAAATGTGGGTGACTTCCCAGTGAGATCATAGCAGTGATTGCAAATGATATCCATTGAGACACTCAACAGTCAGGAGTGTCTGCCAATAAAGGAATCTTACCAGTAATATGTTCTCCTTTCCCATTGTAAAATTTTATTTCTCATTATTTTGAACCTGACTTTAGAAGGTTCTCAGCAATGATGTGACTTGTACCTATTCTTTCTATCAATGATGAAACCTTGAACACTGCCTCTACAATTTTAGCCTTTTCCACCAACTTGACTCCCCCTGACACACACACACACACACACACACACTTTTATTTTGCTTTTGGAAAAGGCTGACGATACACTCTAGACTGGAAAAAAGGCTTGTTCTTTTAAAAATTCAATTAATTTAGTAAAAAATCATAAGGTCTGTTTGCAAAGGAAACAGCGCTTTGATGCTCCACACTCACCCTGCAATAGACAGCAGGACAGGGCTGGAATCCAAGGAGGTGTGGATACAATAAAAGCCGATACTCAGTCACCTCTGTACTTCCCATTCAGCCTTTCCTCTTTGAACTGCTTATTTAAAAATCACTGGATTCAATAGGTCTTGGTTTCTATTTTTAAGACAGCATTTGGACTTCTAATATTTCTATTCTTTACATTTCTCTTCTTAAGAACCTTTCCTAAGAAGAGTTTCTGAATCATAAAAAGTTGTCAAGATAATACTGAATGCCACTCCTAACTTTCCCACTGACTAGTTCCCACTGATCACAACCAAGGAATCAGCACCGATTCACCATTACTAACTAACGTCCATACACTGCCTCAGTTTCCTTCATTCTCCACCTTGCATCCTTTGTTCCACTTCAGGACTCTTGCCCAGAGTACCACTTCCCATCTGGCCATTGTGTCTCCTTAGCGGCTCCTCTGGACCATGGCAGGTGATGGGACTTGGCTTGTTTTGGGTGACTGTGACACTTTTTTTTTTTCTGAGCTGAGGATTGAACCCAGGGCCTTGTGCTTGCTAGGCGAACGCTCTACCACTGAGCTAATGCCCAGACACTTTTGAGGAGTACCTGTTGTGTTTTGCAAAATCTCCTTCTTGTAATTTGCCTAGTGCTTCTGATGATTACTCCAGAGTTTGGAGATCTCAAGAGGAAGGCTACAGAGATGAGTCACATCATATTGAGGGGATATGACATTAGCACAGCTTGTCACTGTTATTGTCAGTGCTGATCATATGATGGAGGTAGCATTTGTCAAGTTTTCCCACTCAAGGGTTATTCCTTTTCTTTTTCCATAGTACGTATGTATTTGAGAAAGGAGGTCAACATTCACAGCCCATATTTAATGTGTGGGCTCCTATGGTCCACCTCCTCAAAGGTGTAGAATCTACATAAATTACTTAAAATTCTTCTGCACAGGAGAGCTTTCTTTTTGAAACAGAGCCTCACTGTGTAGCCCAAGCTAGCCCCAGTTTCTATATGTAGTTAGATCAGTACATAAAATTGCATTAAACTAAGTCTGAAATGTATGTATTTATGGCATCTTAGTATATATTCTGCCTTGGTGTTCCTCAAATTCACATTGAAAAGATCATTCTTTTCATGAGAGGTGATTTTAGACAAACATGTCCTGTCCTTTACTTGTCCTTCCAGAATCACAAGAAATATTTTGGCACCCTAAAAACACTCTTATACTTCACCTGTCGATGTGGTCCCTCCCCAGATTCTGCTCATATTTGTTTACTGCCTCATAGGTGTGTCCTTTTCATAACCTTTATAGGATTTTCAGGCAGGTTTCTCTTTCACTTTGCCATGTGCATGTAATACTCATTCGTGTCTTCTCGGGGCTTGGTAGCTCATTTCTCTTAACCAGTCAATAATATTACAATGAATGCATGCATAGTGTCATCTCATTCAATAAGCAATTGAAGGGCATCTTGCTTCTGGTATTTGTTGATTATGAATAAAACTACTATAAATATCCATGTAGGCATAGGTTTTTGTATGGGTTAGGCAAATATCTACGGAAACAATTGCTGCATACACTAAAATTGTTTTTAGCTCTATGAGAAGTTGTCTTTCAAAGTAACTATGCCATTTAGTATTCCCACAAGCACTGAATTGGAATTCTCATTTCTAAACAGCTTCCAGAAGTTGCTATTTCCAAGGCTCTGGAGCTTAGCCATCTTCATTGTTGGTGCGATGATCTTGTTGTGATTTTAATTTGTAATTTCATGGTGACTAATGATGTTAAGCATCTTTTCATTTGTTTATTTGCTATCTATAATCCTTTTGGCTAAATGTTCCTTAGATTATTTTTCTCATTTTTCAATTGAGTTCTTTTTATATACACTTATATAGTTTTATTTAAGTCCTTTGTGAAAAAAAATCACCTTTGAAGTGTTTCTTTTAGTATATGGCTAATCTTATATAGTAAAAGTTTTCTTTGAATCAAAGTCTAACTTAAACTTTTTGAGGGTTTTGCTTTTTGTGTTGAACCTAAAACCTGTCATAAAGTATAGGTTGCCTCAGTGTTCTCTTCTGTTTTCTTTTGGATGGTTCATAGTTTCCTCTTATGTCTATGATGTATTTTGAATTAGTTTTATAACATATTAAGGCTTGTGTTTATGGTTGTTAGGTTTGTGGTTCAATAGTCACATACGAATGAATATTTAGGTGCTTCAGTACCATTTGTTGAAAAGATTGTACATCCTCTTTGAGTTGACTTAGCACCTTCGTCAAAATTTAGTAACATTGTATGTGTGTGTTTGTGTGTGTCATATTTAGTCTTGAAAATAGGTCATGTGAGTCCTCTAACTTTGTTTTTCTTTGGATTTGCCAGGTTCCTTCTTTTTTTCATTTTGGTTTTGGGTGTGGGTTCGGTTTGGTTTCAATACAGTGTCTCATCAGGCAGCCCTTGTGATCCCTATGTATCCCAAGCTGACACCAATCTTCCTGACTCAGCATCTGAGTGCTAGGACTGCAAGAATGAGCCACCTTACCCAACTTCGGAGGTCTGTGAGAGGGTCTTTGATGTGTCATTGAGATTAGGTTCATCAATATCATCCTTGGTTTTGACTGACAATGCCATTTATCTATACATGAAGTTAGGGAAATACATCACATCTTGACAAGACTACCATCAGTCCATGAACATGGATCTGGACCACCTCCCCACTTACTGTGATCTGCTGGAGTTCTTTCATCTATGCTTCACAACTTTTCTTCACATATTGTCCTGAATACATCCTATCATATCAATGTTGAATATTTCAATTTTCCCATTTCCCACTACAGCTTTATAAAATTCATGTTCCTATTTGTTCTTTCCTACTGTAAAGGAAAGCAATATATTTTTATGTATTTACCATGGACACTGTGTCCTTGATATCTTCGTTAACTAGTTCCCAGCAGCCTTTTTTTGAGTTTTTTTCTAAGTGTTCTATATAGGTTATTAGGTTATTTGAAAATAAAGGCAATTTTATTGGTTTCTTTATAATCTATATACCTTTTATTTCCTTTTGTTATCTTATTACACTATGTAAAGTATCCAGGAAGATGTTGAATATTGAAAAAAAGGCCACAAGGGAAAGCACGAAGGCTCTCAAAGTTAAACTTCGTGTTAGACCTATGTGTTCCCTATGCTTTCTCTATTCACTTAGGTGAATTCGCTTCATTTCTTGCTTTATATGAGTTTTTATCAGAAATTGATATTAAGTTCTGTCAAAAGCTTTTTTGCATTTATTGATGTATTCATAGAGTTTTCCTTTTTCTATTGGTTTTTTTGTTAGTTTGTTTGTTTGTGCTTTATGGAATGAATTGCTTTTACTTACTTACAAACATCAAACTAGCTTTGCATTCCTGTGGCAAATCCCACCTTGCCATGATTTGTTATCCTTCCTAGACATTGCTAGATTTGGTTTGCTGCATTTTAGGCTATTTTGTGTTCAGCTATAGAATGGAGTTGAATATTAGAGTGATCCATGGTAGGAATCTTGGGAAATAACTGTTATTTTTTCTTTAGTGTTGATAGAACTCTGGGACTGATATGGGTACATTTTTCACTGGAGGGTTTTTAATTACTGATTTCATTCCCTTAATAGAGATATGGTTATTTAGATTGTCCATTTTTTTTCTTGAATAAGATTTTGTATTCTGTATCTTTTAAGGAGTTATTTCATCTGAGTACCACATTTTTGATCATACAGTTGTTTGTAATTCCTTATCTTTCTGTTTTCTGATGTCGCTTTGTAGTCCAGGCTACCTTAGAATTTACTGTGTGACTCAAAGTCAGCTCAGGTTGAAATCTTCCTTTCTTGGACTCCCAAGCTACTGGGATTATAAGCTTGAGCCACCATGCCAGGCCCCCTATTATCTTTCTGACTCTTTGTAGGGTCAGTAGAGATGGCTCTCCTGTCATCTCTAATGTTAACATGTGTGTCTGTTATCTCCTTTTCTCCCCTGTTACGTTTTGTTTGTTTGTTGTTAGTTTTGGTGGGTTGTTTTGGAGGTAAGGCACCCTCAAAGACCTAGTTAAAATAATCCTTCTGACTAAGACTACCAAGTAGCTGTGTCTACAAGCCTATGCCACCATGCCTGGCTGCCCTTCAATCTCCCTAAAAGTAGTCCTACTGTGTGGAACAATAGTAAATGAGGCAAGTTGGCCTTCAGTAAGGGTTTTGTTGTTGTTGTTTTTCACAGATTTTTCCCTTTGGCTTCCAGTGGTAAAACATTTCTTTCTCCCACTGATCCTCTACTCTCACCAAACTCCCGTTTCTACCTCTTTCCTTGTGACATTTTAAACCAACTTCTTTGTAGCCCTGTCCCTTGTTGATTAGCTTTTCCTTAGGAGACTGGAGTAAGGATGAATAGCTTTCTCAAAGCAGGAAATGTTTTCAGAGCTGGGCAGAGGCAAAGTGCTCACTCCATGGAGGGAAGACTTTTGCTATTGAGAGGATTCCAAGTGTGTTTTAAAATAGTTAATGTCAAGAGGGACCCAGCAGGGGTGTTGAAGTCATTGGGAAAATAGTAATAAGATACAATGGTTAATGTGCCCCCCTTCAGTCGGGATCAGCAGATGACTTTTGTTGGGTCTGTACCTTGGAAAGCTTGGTAGAGCTCCTGAGGGAAGGTCACCAAGTTCACCATTCTGAGACTACATTGCATTCAGCCTCCCAAAAACTGCTGAAGCAATTTATTACTTGGATGTTTACACCTATTTATGCGACCTGTGGCTTCTGATGCAGATAAACAGGTCTCTGGTACTTGAATTCCCCTGATGCACCTGATCCACAGTTTAGAATCCCCAGTTGCCCACATTTGGCAATTGTTCCTGTGATTTAAGCTTTTGATGCATTAAAAAAAAGTAATTGATTTTTTTCATTTGTCTGTCCTTTTCTTATTTTAAACATGGCAGTGACATTTCCATACTTGATATTGGAAGTCCCTTTGTGCTATTTCCATACTTCAGTGAATCACTATGAGTCACTGGTCTATGTCTGTACATGTGGGGTATAACTCAACACAATATGACCACAGAAAGGCAAACTGGGTGAGCAACAACAGTCACAAATACCATGAGTCACTAGTGGCAAGATGGGTTTAATCCTATAAACACTTTGTTAGCTGCAAAACCTGAGGAAAGTCTCCTAGGGACTCCTGTGGTCTTCAAGGCATCCTGATTAAAAAGGGATGACACTTTCAAGAAAAGAAAACACGGTGCACACGTTTTCCTCTTGTGAAATTTGTGTCTCACAAATGAAGAAGTTATTTCTTACGAATTTTTCCTCCCAAACTGCTGAAATATCTGTGGATTACTGGATAAAAAAAAAAAATTAGAAAAATTGCATTTGGAGAAAACCCTTACTGAGTAGGTTTTGCAGTTTTCACTTAAAGTGCCGTATCTTGTAAGAGAAAACAATATTAATGGTGAGTTCAAGGTAAAATTAGGTTTCACTTATCCATGTATTCATCCACTTATTATATTATCATTATATATAATTTATCCCAAATAACCCAGATACAAGCATTATTCCCTTTTGAGCGGTGCCTTGGTCTCTTTATGATGTTACAGCAGGACTTACCATATACTGAGAAGCAAACACACAATAGAAACATATGACTCACAGTTCCAGAGGTTGGAAAAGCCGTGGGCAAGGTGCTGGCAGATTTAGTGAGGGCCTGCCTTCTGGTTCATAGACAGGAACTCCTCACCATGTTGTGGAAGGGGCTAGACAGCATTCTGAGGGGGGAGGGGTCCTCTTTAGTGAATAGCATTAATTCTACTTAATAAAAGTAGATGAAGTCCTCATGACCTATTCACTTCCTCAGAGGTCAAGCTTTTAATATTATCACATTATCGCTAAGATTTCAAGGTACACATTTTTAGGAACACATTCAGACTACAGCAAGAGCTACCTGCATTATTGTGAGTGTGGTCATCGCCATATGCTTAAAACTTGCTGTAGGGAATGGATTTGTTCTTCAAGGACTGAATAAGCTTTCCCTCTCCCTTCAAACAGGATCCCTGACTAAAGCCATGATAATTGTGCCATCACTGACAAAATAATTCACCATTTGTGTCTCAGCCAGCATTCACAATCAGAATCTCTCCTCACCTCTGCATGCAAAAACCACGTGTAATATGAAATGCTTGTCACCTCGATTCCATGCCTAACCTCATAGGAGGAAGTGTGATATACTCCACAAAAATGGGCTCAAGTGTCTCATGGGAGACTCTTCTTTGTCTCCTTTTTTTATTTATTATATTTGTGTTTTAATTTTACATATCAGCCATGGGTTCCCCTGTGCTACTCCCTCCCGCCCCCATCCGCACCTTCCCCCCAGCCCCTCCCCTCTATTCCCATCTCCTCCAGGGCCAAGACTCCCCTGGGGATTCAATTCAACCTGGTGGATTCAGTACAGGCAGGCCCAGTCCCCTCCTTCCAGGCTGAGCAAAGTGTCCCTGTGTAAGCCCAAGGTTCCAAACAGCCAGCTCATGCACTAAGGATAGGTCCGGGTCAGTGGGAGACTCTTACTTATCAGCTGAGACTGTGTTGGCTAGACCCTATTCCTTGGAGAAACATTGTCCTTTCAAGAGTATTAGACCTGGGAAAAGAAAGGGACTTCTGAAAGACTCTTTGATTTGTCAATTATAGATCTCTCTAGGCCAGGCATGATGGCACATGAGTGTGAGACTAGCCTGGGCTACCTGGAAAACTTCAGACCAGCTTGAGCTACCTATAAACAGGAAAAAATATGCTTGGGGAGAGAGAGTTTTAACTCATAAAAAGTGATATGACACCAAACTATAGTTTTATTATATTTCTTATGTATGTGAATGTATGTGTCCATGAGGGGAGGCATGCTCTTGTGTGTGTGGAAGCCAGAGACCATCATCATGTGTCTCCCTCATTTGATCTGAACTTTATCTGAGACAAGGTCTCTCACAGAACTCAAAGCTCTCCTATTCAGCCAGACTGGCTGGCCAGTGAGCTCCAGAGATCCTCCTGTCTCTACTTCCCCCATGCAGGGATCATAGACACGCACCTTTTTATATCAGTTCTTGGGATTGAACCCAGGTCCTCATGCTTGCATGGCAAGAACCTTACTGACTGAGCCACAGCCTCAGTTCCCACACTCTGTTAAAAAACAAATAGGTGATATGAGAAAATGTTTCAGTATGCAAGTGTCTTTTTGACGAGAATGTGTTTTATTGTGATAAACCATATATGACACAAATTGTCATTTTATCATTTTAAAATGTACAATTCAGTGAACTAGAGGACAGTTAAGATTCTTGGAAATTGTCACCATCCTCCTTTCAAACTTTCTCATCTTCCCCAGATAAAACATTGCACCTATTAAATCCTCCACCCTTTCCTCCCCTCAGCACCTGGCCACTGCTCGTCTACTTTTTTATCACTATGAATTTGACTGTTCTAATATAAATGAAATTAGACGACCTATATCCATTTAAGTCTTATTTTATTTAGCATTATGTCTTCAAAGTTTGTTCGTGTTGTAGTGTATGTCTTCCTTTCCGAATACTGGCTAATCCTCTTTGTGTGTGGATGCCAAGTTTTGTTGTTTTTCACATGCCAGTGAGCAATTAAGTCGCTCTCATTTTTTGGCTACTGTGACTACGCCTGGAACACAGTTGCTTAAGTACCTATTCAATTCCTAGTTTCCATTTTAGGGGTGGGAAATCTGAGGTAGAATTTCTGGATCATATGGAAATCATGGGCCCTATTGAGTAACCACCATACCAGTTTCTACAGTGGCTACACCAGGTATGAACTGGCACCTTGATGCACTCTTCATGCGCAGGTCTCTGTGGCTTGGCAATTAGCACTAAATAAGATGTTTCAGTCACACTTCCTCTGCCCAAGGATCAGGGATCACTGCAGAGGAAGGAACAGAAAGGGTGTAAGGGACAATGGTGGTGGGTGACCACAAGGAGACAGTGTCTTCTGGACACAACAGGTAAGCTGCCATTTGAACTCACGGTGTAGCTGGAGAGCGTCTCTCCAGCCCCAGCCAAGCCCTATTAGTCCAACAACCCATTTATAAAAAAAACACACAGACATTCATATTATTTAAACTGCTTGGCCATTAGCTCAGACCTATCATTGTCTAGCTCTTACTCTTATATTTAGCCCATTTCTATTAATCTATACTTTGTCACATGGCTCGTGGCTTACCAGTACCTTATCTCTTTTTTGTCATGGCAGCGGCTGGCAGTATCTCCCCGCCCCAGCCTTCCACCTCCCAGAATTCTCTTCTCTCTTGTCCCACCTATACTTCCTGCCTGGCCACTGGCCAAACAGCATTTTATTTACACAGAGCAATATCCACAGTACTTCCCCTTTTCTTTTTTTCTAAAAAGGAAGGTTTTAACTTTCACATAGTAAAATTACATATAACAAAACAATTATCAAACAAGAATTACAGTTACATTATTAAAGAAGATATCCTATCTTATATTTGTGAGTCTAAGGTTTTATATCTAACTTATCTTTTATCATAATTGAGGAAATTATAACTATCTAATCTTCAACCATATCAAAGACCTCAGAAGGATATAATATTAACTGAGAACCGGGAGAGAGAGACCTCCTCTCTATCTTGGGTCTTCCGCTTCCTCCTCCGCCCCGCCTGGTGGGTGTGACCATTACCGAAGCCTCAATGGGGGTTGGAACTTCCAGGCCAATGCTGGGATGGCTATCCACTACATATATCCCTAGCAAGTCAACCACACTCCAGCAGAAGTCCCCATATCCAGGAAAATATGGGCAGCACAAATTTGCCTCAACAGGTATAAAAAGAGGAGAACAAAAAAGACACGAAATTGGGTGGGTAGGAAAGAATGGGTAGATTTGGAGGAGTTGGAAAATGAAATAAGTATGATTTTTAAAAGTGTGTTGAATTTTCAAAGAACTAATTTAAAAGGGTATTTTAAGATGAGGGAGAAATGATGTAATTATATTATAATATCAAAAATAAAAAATAAATAAATAAGAAGAAAAGAACCAAAGTAGCCAATACATGAAGAATAAATTCAAGCCCCATAATAGAATGTTACCCATTCTAGTAGTGTGTGAATGAATGGATGTAAATTCTACCAAGATGTGAACTCTAAAATGCATACAATTAGGCAACAAAAATAGGAAATAGAAAAATGCATATTATATAATATTAGTTACTCAACATTTTGAAATATCCAAAACAACATTGTATATAATTTTTAGTTTATTATTTATTTTACTTATGTGTATGAGTGTGCATCTGTGTGTGAGCATATAAGTGCAGGTGCCTGCAGAGGCCAGAAGAGGGTGTTAGATCCCTTGGAGTTGAAATTATAGGTGCTTGTGAACCACCCAGTGTGGGTGCTAGGAATCAAACCCTGGTCTTCTGCAAGATCATCAAGTGCCCTTAACCACTGCACCCACCATCTCACCAGCCCCAACACTGCATACTACTTAGTGTCACATACAAAAAGATGTAAATGTAAAACCATTGGTTGGAAATGCTCTAGTTTGAATCTAGAATGTCTTCCAAAGGTCTTTGTGTTAAATGCTTAGTGCCCAAGGGAAATGCTACTGGCGGCGGGGGGGTTAAGGAAAGGCTATTAGGCACAAGTGTTTGAAAGGAATTAGAGGATCCTGAACAGTTCTTTTTTTCTCTTTTGCTTCCCGGCTAATACTTTCCCACATACCTCCACTAGGAAGATACACATCCTCACAATCAACCAGAGACTGAGCCTCCCAAATCATGAGCCCAGACCAATCTATTTCATTGATAAACAATTTAGCACAGGCATTTTGTTATAGGAACAGAAAACTAACAGGAATGGTACCAATGTCAAGAAAAGTGACCATGTCTGGATAGAGAAGGGCAAGAAAAAAAGGAAAGCAGGGAGGAGGAGGGAATAAACGTCACCCCTAACCCTTTATGATGTAAGCTAGGCAACAACAGGAACACACTCAGTATAATACACCTTATTTATTTCACAGTAAGGCATTTTATATTTTTGGTTGTGAGCCTAGCCTTTAATGGCTGAGCTATCCCTCCAGCCCATGGTAAGGCATTTAAAAAAGGCGGAAACAAGGAAGTATTCTGTTCCTGAGTCCAGAGACAACTGGTTTAGGAAAGTGTGTCTATTGCCCACAAGCTGTCGAGTCACTGGTGGTTCTCCATGTTATTTTGCTTCTTGTAAAATGGTGGCAGAAGTAGATACTGGGAGGCAGGGATGACAGGATGCCTGTAAAGATCTTAGCACATCTTCTTTGTGTCAAGGGGAAATAGCCTCTGTTCAAACATGCCTCACAGTCTTCACCTTCTTTTCATAAAGCCTTGCCCTATCATCCGCCTGATCAGTTGTCAAGGTGTGTGCGTATCGGCCCCTCATGGAAACAGAGAAGAGATAGATGTGTCCCGGTTCCTTCAGATGGCTCCGCTGTCCATATCTTGCTAAAATCCCATTTTTGAGAATAGATGTTCACGGAGGATTATCTGAAAGAATGCTATTCATCTGTTCTCTGATAATCATAAATTTCACCACAGTCAAGTCACACCGTTGGACTGCTGCATATCTGAATGCCATCATTCTGATTGTTGTCATATTTATTTGACAGAATTGAACTTTGCTGTTCTATATTGGCTTACACTGAGGAATGCTGAAAGAAGCAACCAAGCAAACTTTGCTCTTGAATTTATTACTGGGATAGAGTCCAACATGCTATTCTCTGAATCAGAAAGTGTTTGGGCTTGGTTTGGTTTTTGTTTGGTTCTGTTTTATGAAGACCCAAGAGAGACATTTTTCTCAGCTCAGCAAGATGGAAACTTTAAGCAACTGGTTTGGTTGTCTTTGCAAGTTGACAGCTGAGCACATTTCCCTACTTACTTCAGCCTCCTGAAAATACACAGTTTGTTCTGTGCCCATCTCTAGCGGCTCTATAAAATAATTTGGCACATGTTCCTGAGAGGCAGGTATGTGACTCCTGAAATGGTATCTTACCAGTGTTATCTCCTCACTCTAAGGTTTTCAATGATTCATTTCCCACATGGCTTTGAAAGCTGACTCAAATCTTCTATGAAAGAAAATGTGGAGAAGGGGGGGAACATGAGGCTAGAACAAAAACAAGCATGGCATACTAAGAATTAAGTCAATAAAACTATGCCTTGTTCCTTTTATTACCAGAAGCACCTTGCACTCAACTTTATAAATATCACATGGCTAGTCAACATTTGTTACAATTTAAAAAAAAAAAAAAAAAAAAAAGAAACCTTAAATGTCTCAGCCTAAAACCATTATATGTCCTGCTTGTTCATGGCCTTAAAACTGAGCTGGAAATGAGAAAAGTCCAAGGAACCACTAAAAAGCAAAAGTGAAATCTTTGATACTCTGACTAATAATCAACAATTTCCAAAGCGGAATGTCCAGGCCACTATTCAGTCCCACTCAAATGTCATCTGCCTTATTTGTGTAAATCCCAGATTTTAGTAAAATACCTCCCCATCTACAATCACTAGCTTAGCTTATAATTTGTCTTAGGCTAATATATCTTGAAATACAAACAAAAATATAGATCAGAGAGAAAGAAAGATCTGGAATTGGGGAAACTATACTTATGTAGATTTCTTACTGCTCATAAGCATGTTAACAAGCACAATTTAAATATATCCAGTAAATAATTTTACTCATTTTTTTAGAATTTTATGCACATACAAAATGCAGTTTGATTACATCCATTCCATTCCTTCCAATTTCCTCGAAAACCCTGCTTCTATGTCTTCTCATGTCCTTTTTTTTCATGGCCCCACTTGATCCAACTATCCAGTGAGTGCAGAGTAATCCATAGGAGAAGTATGAGCATCTTACCAGGGTCCTCCTCCCTAAAGAACAGTGACTCTCTTAACCCATTAAATACTTTAAGTACTATGTTAGCTTTCTGTTACTATAACAAACACCTGAGACCATCAATTTATAAACAGAAAATCTCCCAGTTTTGAAGTTTGTAGTCCATGACCAGCTGGGTCTATTGCTTTGGACCTGTAATGAGCATACAGCAGGAGTACACAGCAGTACAAAATTACTCCAGAGCAAAACATGGGAACAAGGAAGAGAACACAATTCTTTGCAGGGCTATGTCCCCAATGACCTAAAGACCTCACACTAGGCCACACCTTCTAATGATCTCATCACCTCCCAACAGCAGTCCCAGGAAATAGACTTCCAGCACACAGACCTCAGGGGACATTTCAGATCTCAACTATAGCCAGTTGATAAGTAAAAGTCTTTTGCATTGATTTACTTCTTGCTAAACTTTGTGTTAAAACTGTTCACATGGACCAATATACACAAGTCAAACACATAGTGTTGAATGAAAGAAGACAGACTCAAAGCATGCTTTTAGTTTTGGAAAAGCATTACTCTCAGGATATAAAACACGTTATCTGCAGATGAAGGGAGAAAATGGCTACAAAATGACATGGGAAAATTGATAGGAGACAAGACTCCTCTAAGCCTTGATTGTGTGGCAGCAATATTTGTCAAAGAGCAGAACTCTAAACAAGTGAAGATTTTACATTTTGGAAATAATGTGCATGCTAAAAATTACTAGGAAAATGGAAGATTTACCCAGTGCTTGCTGAAAATATGGAGGCTCTCCATATTCCCTTAGCTAGTGAGTGAACCTACCTCTAAGGCAGGATGATGGGAGGAGGCTTGGGCACACAATGTTGCAGCTTGCCTAAAATAGATGCTGCCAACCAACACCAACACTATGCTTTACTGTAAGGCAGGCAGAACCTCATGAAGGACCTTCGACAGCATGCATTGGGCAGCCACCAAGGGTGTTTTGGAATTGGCATGGGATAAAGCCCATTTTGTAAGTGAGACCCAAGTCAACTCAAACAGGCACTACATTTATTTAGTTGCCCTGGTCTAAGTGTAGACAGTGCTGACACAGGTTGCTTCACCTTCCACCCATTTTGTTTATTTACTCCAGTGCAATGTATGTGTATTTAAAGTAGGGAATGTGTGAATACTATAGGCTCTTATTTTGCAAACTACTTCCAGTCAACTTTTTCCAGAAAGTATGTTTTGAGCCATATGAGTAGACAAATACACACCCTCAGGATGAAACTATTGTTGAAGAAAAGATGACAATTAAAAGACACGGGGAACTGGAGTGGAATAACAGAACAGGAAATAGGGGACCAGAAGACCTGGTTTGTTACTCTCTAGAACTCTGGATCACTCTGTGTGGAGAACATGATGGACAGGAAAGTTTAAAAGCATAACTCACAACAGATCTCATTTCCTGTGGACTCCACAGCGCATAGGATACCAAGCAAAATAAGGAAACTGCCTGGCCCTATGGATCATAATCCACTGGAAAAAATAAACATTAAATAAACACACACACACACACACACACACACACACACACACACACACACACATAGACATAAACCATGGTGAAGAGAAGCACAGGTTGCATAAGAGAATGATGAAGAGCAAATATCTGAGATGAACTCAGGATTCCCAGTGAGTCCCTTTGAAAGAAGTGGCATTTAGTCAGAAGTAAAAACTGAGGCATTGACCAGGTGCAGTAGACAAGCCCCATGCCCGCCTTTGGGATGGGAGAAATATCCAGCCTCAACAAGCTGAATAGTCATCTATGCTGTAAGAAAACAGCATCCTAAAAACAGGGTGACTTAAAGCTGAAGGAGAGGCCTTGACAGGACCAGGTCACACAAATGACACACTGTTCACTCTGGAAAGGTGTAAAGTCGAGTCAAATCATCACTGATATTCTAAGCCAACAGCCATGCTGAAGCAGTGATGGGGGGGAGGAGAGAGAGACTCAGTCCAATGTAGTCTCAAAAATTAAACAAAATCCAGAGGTTTACATCATGAGATCCATGCCATTCTTTGCCTCTTCACAGTACCTGAGCCTGTTCCCTCTTCTGGAATAAAGGCTCCTAAAGATCACCAACCACATCTTATGAATTATTTTATGCCCAGTATTTGGAGCACAGTAGGTGTTCAGGATATATTCAATGAATTGAAATGAATTATACACAATATCTAAGTGCACCAATACAGAGAATCCTAAAGGCAATTTCGTACATGAATTCTGTCATGTCCAAAAGTTGCTTTATCTCTAAAGCTGGGAGCCAGCAGTTTTGACATGTGCAAGGTTACAGATGTGTCTGGCTAAAGAGACAGTAACCTTTACAGATGTCATGAATATATGCTGATTGGACGTAACACTGTAACTCTTCTGTCATGGCTCCAGCAGTGCCAAGCTCAACAAAAGACAACACAGAGATAAAATTACAGGTTACCAGGGATTTCTTTTTTAGTTCTTTCAAAAACCAAGACAAACACAGTAACTATAGGAGAACAGCCAACTAGTAATAGCATTTCCCTTCGGTGGATCAGGCAGTGGAATGACAATCCAAGAGCAGGGACTAAACTGAGCAGCATGTTTGAAACTAGAAACTATGTGTGTAGTAGTTGGCAGAGTCTTACGGGGAATCTGAAGAGCTCACGAGCCAAGGTGCCCTGACATAGAGGACAGCAGCATAGAGGAGTAACTGCTATAGAATGAATTATCCACCCCCCTCTAGAAAATTTATAACTTGAAGTTGTAACCCTGACTATTTCAGAATGAGACCTTTCAGAATGGAGGCAGGGTCTTCACAAAGGTACAAAAGTTAAAATGGGATCACTAGAATGAACTTGAATCTGATATAATTTATGTCCTTTCAAAAAGGGGACATTTGACATGAGCACTGGATGCTCCTCTGTCGTCCTTGCATACATATGTGGGTGTAATCCACACTCACAAAGACACATCCACAAATAGATAGATGATAATATGACAGATAGATAGATAGATAAGATGATAGATAGATAATAAGATGGTAGATAGATAGATTTTTTTTTTTAAAGAAGATGAATCTCAGAGATGTTTCCCTACTTACCTAAGTTAAGAGGTCACTAATAAGAAGTGGAGTCCATAGAAACTCACAGAGACTGAACTGACAACTAGGAAACCTACATGGGACCAACCTAGTCACTCTGCATACATGTTACAGTTGTATAGCTTGATTTTCTTGTGGGACTCCTAAGAGTAGGAACAGGGGCTCTCTCTGACTCTTTTACAGACTTTTGGGACCCTACTCCTCATACTGGGTCACCTTGTTCAGCCTTAATATATGGGAAGGTGCTTGGTCTTACTACAACTTGATATATAATGTTTTGTTGATACTCATGGGAGACCTGCTCTTTCCTAAACAGAAATGGAAGAGGAGTGGATTGGGGGGGATGGGAACAGAGGGAGGTTGGAGGAGGGACTAGGAGGAAAGGAGAGAGGGGAAACTGCAGCCGGAATGTGACATGCATACATACATACATACATACATACATACATACATACATACATACTTACATACATACATACATAGATGGATAGATGATAGATAGATAGATAGATAGATAGATAGATAGACAGACAGACAAACTCATTTTTAAAAAGTGGAGCCAGGATTACAAACTCCATCATCCACCCCCCACCTTCATATACCACCCAATCTCCAGTTTCTGAGAATCTGTGTGCAGGGAAATCTTGATGTCAGCAGAGCACACAGAAAATCTCTCTTAAGCATCAGAGATTCACATAAATTGGAAAGGATGGAAATTAGAATGTCTTCCTCAGGCTCAAGAGCAGCATATTATAAGATCGAAAGTTGATGTTGTCTTTTGTTTCTGCCCCTCTTCCTCCTCCTCTCCCTCCTCTTCTTTCTCTTCCTCCTCCTCTTCTTTATCTCCCCCAAGTCTTTTGCCTGCCAATCCCAGAGCCAGAAATAATCCCCAAGTTTCTACATTACTGTGCTCTGCATAGTAAGCTGAATTACATGGGAAAAAAATTGTCCCATACTGATATGTGAAGATTTGCAGGGAGAACACAGAAAATGGTGACCAATGGGGTAGAATACAGAATGAAAATAACTGGGCTGGAACAAGCTGCCACAGCCTACCAACTATCAGATCGTTGGGGAGTCGATTAACAACACTGAACTTCAGTGACTACATCATGGTTCTATCTATCAATTTATCTTTTAAAGTCTGAGTTGGCTTATATTTTAAAGCAGTGGCTCTTAGTCTGTGGGATTTGATGTCTTTGAAGGTCAAACAAGCCTTTCACAGGATTCACCTAAGACCTTTGACAAACAGATATTTATATTATAATTCATAACAGTAGCAAAATTACAGTTGTAAAGTAGCAATGAAAATACTTTTATCATTGGGAGTCACCACAACATGAGGAACTGTATTAAAGGGTCGCAGCATTAGTAAGGTTGATAACCACTGTTTTAAAGTATAAATGAAGTGGCTTTTGTTTCAGCTCTAACATCCAAAATGCACACCAGGGGTGATGGCTCATGTCCTAGCACTAGGGAGGCAGAGGCAGGCAGATCTCTGTGAGTTTGAGGCCAGCCTGGTCTACAATGCAAGTTCCAGGACAGCCAGAACTGTTACACAGAGAAACCCTGTCTTGGGGTGGGGTGCGGTGAGCAAGGAATCTTACAAATGATCACCCATCCTTGCAAGAATAAAAGATGAATAATTTAAGAACATTCCCTAGAGACTATACTGAGAACTGCAACTTTGGAATAGTAGGTGACAGGAGCATCCAGAAAACCAGAGCTGAGACCTGCTTACCTGCATCAGAGGTCTGGGAAGCCTAAACTAGTACAGACATTTATGACATTTAGACAGTCACTCACATGAATTGCCAGAGGGTATGGAGTAACTTGGAAGCAATAAATTGCTGGGAATTCACAGAGGCTCAGAAAACATCCCTGAAAAAGCACATAAAAATGTAAGTCAGAGGAAAAGTGAGTGGTGTGTGTGTGTGTGTGTGTGTGTGTGTGTGTGTGTGTGTGTGTGTGTTTTGTACTCTTGAACTGAAAGCAACTATAACTGTCTGCACTAGATCAATCGTATCAACACCTGTAGCAGAGGAAGGAGCTCTTGGGTCCCCATCATATACTAAGGATATAGATGCATCTAACGGTTGGTGAGGAAGGAGATTTTTCTCCAGTGACACAGCTACCAGTTAAGTGTCCACACACCTGTAAATAACCTCTCATCCATGGTCCTGTCAATAACCCTAATGAAACTCATTGGGTCTCAGGAGATGTTGAATATGATTTCAATACATTATGCACATGTATGAAAATGTCATAACAAACCCATTATCATATAGAGTTAATACATGTTAATAAAAATGTTTAAAAGAAATTCCTGGGAGTATCTATAGGAGAAAGCACAATTTCTTAGTTTTATCTGGAAGAACTTCACCAGGTTCTCAGAGTGAAAAGTGAAAACGGGCCCTCCTGGCTCTGCCATTGTAGTGAGGAGAGTCCCCAGGGTGAAACACCCATAGCAATCCTATAACATACGCCACAGGACAAAGACCATCTCAGAGCCTCAAACCCACCTCTCCATGGGAAAGGGCTTATCTCCAATTGCAATTCCCTAACCTCTACCACCCAAAGGGAAAATAAGAAAGCCTGAAAACACCCATGGAGGCCATAGCCCAGGGACATGTGACCCTGGAAGCTATCGGTTTTAGTAGAGATCTTCTAAAGCTTCCCCTCCTACCAGCTTTACGACATCATCAGAACTCAGTAGACTAATGTTGCATTCCAGCTAAAAGTGCTGTAAGTCTAGCTTCTATTTTAGGAGGAGTCTTTAGAGAAGCAGATAGTATGTGATCCACACAAGGGCACTAAAGGAATTAAAACACAAAACATCATTTATTCTTAATTCCATTCTCTGAAACTTAGCATCCCACCCCTCTTCTGGTAGAGCTCTGAGAAAAGTGAATTCCTTCCTTCCCTCAAATCCTTAGGTAAGCCATATTGTCATTGAAGTCTTACTGTGTAATGTACAGTCAGCCCCCCACTCTTGATTTCCTTGTGTTGCTCTTTCCTCTCATTCTGTAGCTACACATATAACTTATTACACATGTATATTAATCATTTATTTTCATGATCTTTGTTAAAGATCTCCACATAGTTTTTGTTGGTAGTGATGCTGCATTTTTAAAAATATTGTGTGTGTGTGTGTGTGTGTGTGTGTGTGTGTGTGTGTGGAGAGAGAGGGGGGGGAACATATGCTTAATGAGGCCAGAGAGGGTGCCTGATCCCCTGGAGCTATATTTACAGATCGTTGTGAGCCACCAAGTATAGATGGTGGGATCCCAACTCTGGTCTTCTGGAAGAACAGTAAGCCATGTCCAGCCCCCGACTTTGCGGAACTTGGTAGGATATCTATGACTACAGAAACTATGTGTCATCATGAAGGAGTAGGCCGCCCACAGTCATTATTTTTCCATAAAACATATCTCTCCCCAAATCCCACAGGTGGGATGAGGTCCCCCATCTAGATCTCAAGCTGCTGTGTGTCATCCACTCTCACAATGTGTTGCCATGAGTAACTGATTCATTCCCCCCCCCCTCAATTTTCCTCTGGCATCATTAGTAAGGGTTGTTTTTGTTTCAAAAAAAGATAGAGCCCCACTGTGATGATTAACCTTAGTTGTCAGCTTGATTGGATTGATTGATTGATCGGAGGTTAGTAAAGCCCAGCTCTGGGTGTGATGGCAATTCCAGAGACACTTACATCGTGAGTACTCTGACTCAGTATATGGATTAACCCTCTGATTGACTCATAACATGACAATATGATGGAACTATTGGGAAATGGTTAAAAGTAGAATAGGCATACTTGGAGAAAAATTCACTGGGCATGTTCTCAGCTGCTTTATCTTACTCCTGTTGCTTCCGGCTGTGTCTTTTCACAAGAAGTAAAGAATAACCTCCACCACATGTTCCTAGCCCCACAAGCATCCAGGGCTAAGCCACCATGGACTGCACCCTCTGCAATCCAAATAAACCTATCCTCCCTTAGGATCTTCTGTCAGACATCAAGGCAAAAGTTACCAATAGGGTGAGCATGCCAAGACCCAACCAAACAGCTCATGAGCATAGCAGGCAAGTCACAACTTCAGTCTGCCTGTTGCTCACTGTGACCAATGTCCTCACCGAGACTTCATCATACCTAGCCATCTTCCCTATAACACAGCATGTACATTATGAGGCTTCTGTCTCTCCAGCCTGCCATGGTCATCATCCCTGACCACCAATCCATCCAGTCACACAAGTACAGCTCAAAAACAAACAACCTAGAGTGTAGACTAGAATAGATGCATTGCCCTTTGTGGTGGTATTTGCTTGACTGTTCAGTACGTATGTGTTCATTGTATTATCTTATATTTATTATGCCTTTTTTTCTAACATTTTAGTGGTTTAGTTTTTTTCCTAGTAAGTTATTTTTATACCTACTTGTATTGTCTACGTTGTTAAGTGGCAGTGTTTTAACCGCTGCATTACCAGAAAAGACCTTGATTACAATCCCTCACTTTAATATACCCATAAAAAATGCTTTCTACATTTATGCATGTAAAATAGTCTCCCAGCCACTTCTCACACCTCCAGCCCATATCCTTCCTTCTCATCCATACTGTGCCCCTCTTTTCTCCTTTGCCCATTCCTTCTTCACTTTTCTGTGTCAATACTGATACCTTTGCTCTTTAAAAATACTCTCCTTGAACCACACTTCTTCTCCAACCACACACTGATGACACTGTCTCTGCACCATGCACACAAGGGTCCTCAGCAACTAGGGCAAAAACAGCAATGCTGATAAGTAAGGGAGGGAGTACTACTGTGTACTGTGACTTCTGCCTAAATCGCTACAGAAAATTAATTCCTAGTGAAGCTCTCTCTCCAGGAAGCCTCACAGGAAATAAAGCAAGCTAACAGATAGAGTTGGTTTAAAAAAAAAAAAAAAGCAACAATTAAATAAGTTAAAACTAGGAGACACAGCCAGGCAGTGATGGTGCATGCCTTTAATCCCAGCACTCGGAAGACTGAGCCAGGTGGATCTCTGTGAGTTCGAGGCCAGCCTGGTCCACAGAGCAAGGTGCAGGAAAGGCTCCAAAACTACACAGAGAAACCCTGTCTCAAAAAAACAAACAAACAAACAAAAAACAACAACAACAAAAAAAAAACCAACTAGGAGACATATTCATTCCAGAATATGGTATAAAATATTACAAAGAAACACAAAGATATGAGTCTATGACCCAGCATAGTTCATTCCCAATTCCTCAGCTCCCCTTCACCCAAGATAGTGACATTTTTCAGGAAAAAAAAAAATACAGATTCCTGCTTTTAAAAAGAATCAATGACCATATAGCAGACTCAAATGAAACTATGCAAACTAAGGAAATCTATTCAAGATAAGATTCTCTATTCAATAAGAGTCTCCAAAATGGACAGAAAGTTGGTACATTGAGGAGAAAGTCCAAAATATGGGAGAAAAATCAGCAAGGAAACTGAAACACTGGAAAATAACCAAACATATTCTAGAAATTACAAAAATAATTTATCAAATAAAAACAACATCAGAAAGCATTACCAACAGACATGAGTTTCATGAACAACAAAGCTGAGAAAATAACAAACTCAAACACACATAAAAGGGACAAAATATAGAATATGACCAATATCTCCAAGACATCTGGGATACAACCAAAAGACAAAGTTGAGAATGCAGTCTAAAAGAGCTGAGAAAAAAAAAGGAACAAACAAACTCTTTAATGAAATTAGAGGCACACATGTCCCAAGCCTAAAGCAAGAAACTTACATCCAAACACAAGAAGCATTTAGAACTCTCCCTAGAAATAGATAAAAATCCGTCCCCATCACACCATTGTCATGTTCCCTCCATGAACATGACATTGTGCCTAGGAAAAATAAAAATATGCTTTGATTGGCTGGATCACATTCACTAGCCTAGCCCTGAGCCAAGAGTGAAATTTTTCCAAACCCAGGTGGAAATAAAATGTGAAGGGGGTATTCCTCAGGAGGAGGCTAATCTGAGGTGAAAATGAGGAGAACAAACATGGTATGCACTCACTCATAAGTGGATACTAGAAGTAAGGCAAAGGATAACCAGACTACAACCCACAGCTCCAGAGAAGCTAGCTAACAAGGAGGACCCTAAGAGGGATACATTGATAGCCCAGCGAAGGAGAAATAGATGAGATCTACATGAGCAAAGTGGGAGTGTTGGGGGATGGGGTGGGGGTAATGGAGAGCAATGAATGGGGATGAGAACATTAGGAAATGGGAGGGTCAAACTGGAACAAGGATGGAGTGGGAGAGCAAGGAAAGAGATACCATGATAAATGAAGACATCATAGGAATAGGAAGAGGCAGGGTGCCAGGGAAGTTCTAAGGAATCCACAAGGATGTCTGCACCTTGGACTACTTGGTAATGGTCAAGAGAGTGCCTGGACTAGTCTACTCAGGTGACCAGACTAGTGAATACCCTAACTGTCATCATAAAGCCCTCATCCAGTGACTGATGGAACCAGATGCAGAGATCCACAGCCAGGCGAAAGTCTGAACTCTAGGAATCCAATTGATGAGAGAGAGGAGGGATTCTGTAGGCAGAGGACGATGAGATCATGATGAGAAAACATGGGGAGACAACCAGCCACACTAGTGGAAATCCGTGAACTATGGACTAGTATCTGTGGAACCCCCATAGGACTAGACTAGGCCCTGTGGATATGGGATACAGTTGTTTAGCGGGAACCCAGGCAGAGGGATAGGGATCCATTCCTGGTGCATGAGCGGGCTTTTTGGAGCCCAGTGCCTAGGGTGTGACACCCTGCACAGCCTTCGTGCAAGGGGGAGGGGCTTAGACTTGCCTCAACTGAGTGTGCCAGACTCTGCTTACTCTCCATGGGAGACTTGGACTTGGAAAATATGGGGATGGGGGTTGGATTGGGGGAGAAGGCTAGGGGGTGGGAAGAGGGAAGAGGGGGGAATCTGTGGTTGATATGTAAAGTGAATAGAAAATTTCTTAATAAAAAAAGTTACAAAAAAAGAAAAGAAAATGAGGAGAAACAGATGCTGTCCCAACTACCACCAGCAAAGACCAGCACAACTGGTCCCCTTGAGAGTGGGAACCTCTTCTTTATTGCCCTGTATCTTCATCTCTTGACATGCAGTGTAGCCACATGTGGCTTAACAACCATAGCCACATGCTGAGAAACACATCAGTAACTCATTCCATCCTTGTATGAACATAAACCTAGCTGGAATAGGACAATCACTCAGTGTGGCTTCTCCTTATAGTTGAGACACAATAATGTACAACACAACATTTATAATTAGAAGTAGTACACTCTAAAAAATAATAATAATATAAAGTAGTAAAAGTCAAGTAAGTAGATGCAGAAAACAGTTACATAATTTATTGTTAACTTATTATCAATACGAAGTGTATGCACTGTGCTTTTCTATGATTGACAATGCAGGACTGTTTGCACCAGCACCACCACAAACATATGGGGAATGCTTTGTGCTTTGGCACTGAAATGGCTACAAAATCACTGGGTGATAAGAATTTTCAGGCCCGTTATAATTGCCTGGGCCTGATGTTGTGTATGTAGCCTGTCATTGGTTAAAAGGTTGTTATTTCATGTGATTATCATAGCAAGAATGTAGAAGTGAATTCAGTCTAACAAGTTACTCATTTGAACAAATTACTGCAGTCATAGTTATCATTAAAATCACTCAGTGATACCTTGTACCCTAATTAAATGCATGATGTCTTCAGATGACAGGTTTATAGTACTGGCCAATAACACCTAATGCCCGCCCACTACCCTCTGGACGTGAATGATACTACTGTATAGCATATGGACCCTTTGGGACAGACCCAAAGCTTTGCTTATTATTATTATTATTATTATTATTATTATTATTATTATTATTTCTTTATGGTAATACAGCTCTCAGCTCCAAATACGGCCATTGGTGAAGCATTGCTGTCTTTTTAATCAGATCTCCCCAGAGATCAGACCTGGGATGCTGCATGAAGACAAAGCTAATGAGAAGGAAATGGAAATGTCACCCTCATTAACACAGCCACTCACAGGAAGAAGAGCCAACCCAGGGTCCTGGTGAGTGTCAGAGGCCAGGCTCCTGCCAGGAACCTGAAATAAGTGTCAGAGAGAACAGCTGCAGAGCCTAGAAGTGAGACTGGGGTACTTGTTGAACTGAGAAGTAAGACAGAGGGAGAAAGTACTTCTGGGGGCAGACTCCAGCTCAGCCGTTCTCCTCGGCCCCCTGGGGGACTCTAAAGACTTTCTTGCAAGGTGATTGGGAAATGTGCATGTTGTGGTTATTGCTTATTTATTTGCCATTTATATTAATGTGCCCTTACTATGTGCAACTTCTAACCATGATAGACAGGGGTCTTCCAACCAAGCAAGAGGGCAGATGAAGGTGGTTCTAAAATGTGCTTCTCTTATATCCTTCAAACCCCTGCCAGCTCTCTCTAACTCTCCCGGTGTCTGCCTCTCTCTGTCTCTCTCCATGCACTCATATGTGCTTGCACACACACACACACACACACACACACACACACACACACACACTGCAGAAGGAGAGTCTAAATACACATTCTTCATGGATCCTCTTATTGCTCTCTCTCTCTCTCTCTCTCTCTCTCTCTCTCTCTCTCTCTCTCTCACACACACACACACACACACACACACACACACACACACACATACAAAAAAAAAAAAAATGAACTGGCTTGGCCAGAATGCTGACAAGATGTCCACACTGAGGAAGTCATGAGTCACAGCAGGAAGTGCTGCAGACTTTGCAGAAGTTCTGATTTTAAGTCACATGATAAGAACTTGGGCACAGTGGTGTGCCTAGCCCTTCATTTTCCTTACCTGTTAAAAATAAAACCAAACACATAACAGAGTCTATTAGTAATGAGGTCTCTGCTCTGGTATTAATTAAAAAATTAATAAGAAACAATAACCCTGTGAAAGCATGCATAAAAACCGTGCAATCCCAAGCCAAACTAAATCCCAGCATGGAGTGGGAGTTGGGCATGCAATCCTACCCCTAGCTGAGGAGCTATTAGCAATCATTAGCTGTTGAGATGGGGAGAGTGAATTTTCCCTAAGAGTGTAGCCCCTGCTGAGCTGACCACTCTCCAGTGGAAGACTATGCATCAAAGAATCTTGGGCAGCACAAGCTGGTATTGAAGGGGGAAAAGAGACACAGAATTGAGTAGATAGAGAAAGGGGATGGAGCTAGGAGAAGCTGGGTAAAGATGATCGAAAGAGATTGTACAAAATTCTCAAAGAATAAATAAAATTTTTAAAAATTAAAACAAAATAATAGAAGGGGAAAAAAGAAACAAAAGTCCCTGCCAACAGGGATGGATCACCTGTGTGCTTGAGTTCTCTGTCTGCAGCTCTGGCTAAGCAGAAGAGAAGAGACATTGGAGACAGATAAAATTGGCAAGTTTGGAATGCCAGGCTAGGCAACGGCAGGAACCAAAGCAGATCTGGAAAGATGTTGAAGGAGCACACAACTGAGAGAGCATTCTGAAATTCGCAGTAGTTTTGTGACTGAGTGGGAGTTTTGGCATGTCACGGCTTAGCTATCTCAGCTCCATCTTCACCTCTTCTTCCCAACCCTTCCCCAGTACATCTTCATGTGTAGTGATTCCCATAGCAGGGGTATCTTGCCAGGACCCACCACTGGGGTGCATTGTGACCATGGCCATGTCAGGAGCCTTATCTCTGACAAGGAAAGATCAAATATGTGGCTCAAACTGGGTTATAGATGGGTGGACCCTCTTGATGTTTCCATGAGATAGTGTCTAACAAGAGAGGAAAAAAGGCATGCCTCAAAGGAAACTAGAGGCCCACCACCTCAGGATGAAAGCAGACACCAGGAGTCAAAAAAGAAAAAAACAAAACAAAACAACAACAAAAAAAAAAAAAACAGTGAAAGAGCAAAGATAGAGGCTGTCGTTTACAGTTTCTGTCAGAAGCCTAAAATCCCAAAAGGCCAGGACCATATGTGTACTCAGTGCCAAGGCCACCACAGACCACATGTGCACCCACAGACAGTGCCAAGGCCACCACAGACCACATGTGCACCCACAGACAGTGCCAAGGCCACCACAGACCACATGTGCACCCACAGACAGTACCAATGCCACCACAGACCACATGTGCACCCACAGACAGTGCCAAGGCCACCACAGACCACATGTGTACTCACAGACAGTGCCATGGCCACCACAGACCACATGTGCACCCACAGACAGTACCAATGCCACCACAAACCACCTGTGCACCCACAGACAGTGCCAAGGCCTCCATAGTTGACTTGGTCCTGAAACAACTGTTCTCACTCAGGCTGGTTCTTCACTATCCTCTGCAATTCTCCATGAAGACTGAGAGCTCCCTGGTGATTAACTCTCACCACTACCAAGAGCTTGAATAGAATCTCATCATGTGATGAGCTTAACCAAGCAGACATCACACAGAATACTGTGGTGTGAAATGGTCTACCAAACTGCATGAAAAGAATGATCACTGTTGACTAGGGAAAGCCTTTGGGGAATTTGCAAAAGGAGTACTGGGTGTGAAGTCAAGAGTTCAGATCTGAATCCTCAATGGAACCTCCTGGTTTTTTACACCTAAGCTGGATAGCTCTGTCTTGACATCCCCTGACAGCTGAGCTCTCAATTCACCCTGCCTCCATGTTTCCAGTTCCCCATCAACACACCTTCCCCTTCCTCAGACCCTTGACAGCCTTTCTATTTGAACGCAGCCAAATCCTTGAGACTGAGCCAAGGACTGCATGCCTGGTTGATGAGAGAACAGGCTCTTCCCACCTCTCTCTCTCTCTCCCCTCACCCCAGCCTCTCAGGCTGCCTATAGCCCCTGCAGGTTAAGCAGAGAGGAGATTAGAAATTATCTAAATCATAACAATTCCCTGGCAGCTTTTGTATGATTGTAGGCTCTGGTGAACTAAACTGTCCAGCTGGGTAATTGAAGGAAACATATTTATTGAAATTCGTATGCTTACAGTTATACTTAGCCCCCAGATATCGCAAAGCTGACCTGAAAGAGAATAAAAAACCCCTTCCAGCATTCCAAGTAATCACTCTGTACAGACCCTCAGGGGCTTAACTCTCAAGTGTCAAGAGAGAGCTTTGATTTTCCACTCTCCTGGTGCCTCTCAGCTGCAGCCAGCTGCCAGCTGGGCTGCCAGGACTCAGGCAAAATACGAAAGTGGGACCCACCAGTGTGACATTTCCCCCTCATAAAAGGCTTTCCCCGAAAGGTGTCAGAGACATAGCCTTGTTGTTCAGCCTTCATTTTATGTTCAGAAAGAGCAGGGCTTTGATCAGCTGGGGAGTCTCCTCTGAGTGACAGCTTCAGTAAGTCACAGATGGGTTTCTGGATGGAGCACCTAATGCAGAAGAGCCAGGCTGTACAAGGTCACTCCGGCCCTGCATATCTCCACTGAAGCAGCTAGAAATGCTGTCAGGCTATGGCAAGATATAGTGTGTGTGTGTGTGTGTGTGTGTGTGTGTGTGTGTGTGTGTGTGTGTGTGTGTGACCAGGACATGTATCCTTCCAGATGTTAAAATCTTTTCCCTAAGCTCTTGCTCTTGTGACCTTAACCGGAATTCTGGAAGATTTCAGTTGATAAGCCCATCCATGAGGAGCATGGGTTCCTCGGCTTTGGTAAGTCACCCCTAAGTTCGTGGGGAAAGTATGCCATGTGACAGTTGACAAGGGATCTGGCAGCATTTCTGCAGGTATTTATTGCCTGAGTTCGGCTGTCAGCAATGCTGCTGGTAATGAGATCTCTTTCCACTAAATGGGCCTGGCCCTGTCACCTCTGGGATGACATACAACAGGCAGAAACCAGGCTGAAGAAAAACTTGTTAAGGCTTTATTGGTCCCCTGGCCAGCAATGTGTATGTAGGTAACGAGACACCATAGCTCAAGTCACAAAAAATAATTTTTTGATAAAGGTTTCTGTTGGATCTGCATCCCCAAATCTGAAAGCATTCCCTTGGGAATCGCCTTTTTGGCAAAAAATAAAATAAAAATAAAAAAATATAAATAAATAAATAAATAAATAAATAAATAAAGTCACTTATTGTAATACTTCCTTTTTCAATTTTGTTTTTATTGTTTTTTTTGAAGTAATACTTTTTTTATTATGTGTTTTAATTTTATACATCAGCCATGGGTTCCCCTGTCCTCCCCCTCCCTCCCCCCCCCCCACCTTACCCCCAGCCCCTCCCCTCCATTCCCATGTCCTCCAGGACCAAGACACCCCTGGGGACTCATTTAAACCTGGTGGATTCAGTACACACAGGTCCTGTCCCCTCCTTCCAGGCTGAGCATGTGTCCCTGTGTAAGCCCAAGGTTCCAAACAGCCAGCTCATGCACTAAGGACAGGTCCTGGTCCCACTGCCTGGGTGTCACCATGCACAAAACTTAAGTCCAAGTGGATCAAAGACCTCAATATAAATCCAGTTACTCTGAACCTGATAGAAGAGAAAGTAGGAAGTAGTCTTGAATGCATTGGCACTGGAGATCACTTTCTAAATATAACACCAGTAGCACAGACACTGAGAGCAACAATCAATCAATGGGACCTGTTGAAACTGAGAAGCTTTTGTAGAGCAAAGGACACGGTCAACAAGACAAAGCGACAGCCTACAGAATGGGAAAAGGTCTTCACCAACCCCACATCTGACAGAGGGCTGATATCCAGAATATATAAAGAACTCAAGAAATTAGACATCAAAATGCCCAACTGTCCAATTAAGAAATGGGCTTTAGAACTAAACAGAGAATTCTCCACAGAGGAAGTTCAAATGGCTGAAAGACATTTAAGGAATTGCTCAACATCCCTAATTATCCAGGAAATGCAAATCAAAACGACTCTGAGATACCACCTTACACCTGTCAGAATGGCTAAGATTAAAAACACAGAAGACAGTTTTTATTGTTTGAGAATGTCATTCATACATGTGTTTCGATCAAATCTACCCCCATCCTCTCCCCTTCAACTCCCCCCCTCCCCATCCTACCACTTTTCCCTCCAAACTTCATGTGCCCTTCCCTCCCCTTCCTCCCCCCCCCACATACTGAATCTACTTAGCTCTGCCTGTCTGTGCACAGGGGAAGGGCCATGTTCCAGAAGGAAGGGGAGATTCTCAGTGTCTTCATGCTTGAAGAAAACTGGCTCTCCTCCCTCTGCAGCCTTCAACAGAAGAACTACAAATGTCTGAGAAATGTGAAACTGTTCTTTGTCATCTCCCTCTCTTTTCTTTTCTTTTTGTTGTTCAACATTCTTAGCCACCAGGAGAACGTAAATTAAAACTGCTTTGAGAGTTTTATCTTTACCCCAGTCAAAACAGCTAAGATAGAAGTAGAAGGAAAAAAAAAAAAGAACAACAACAACAAAATAAATAAATAATGCTGGTGTGGACACTGGGAAAGGGGAACACGTATTTCCTTCCCATTGGTGAGTGTGCAAACTGGCACAGCTACTGTGGAAATCATGTGGAGGCTCCTTCAAAACACTATAAACAGATCTATCATATGTAGTATTTCTTTTAAATTCATTGAGATATGTGAAAGCTCCAAAATACAAGCTTTAGAAATGTCTGAGTAGACAGACCTAGGGTTTTTAGCATGGTTTTTATGTGGGGTGGTTTTGTTGGGGCATTTTGTTGTGGCCCACACTGACCTCAAACTACATAGCCAAAACCTGACTTGGAACTCTGGATTCTCCTGCCTTCACCTCAAAAACGACGGGATTCCCAACATGCACCACCATGTTACTTTGGGCCCAGGACCATGGTGTTGGGACTATTTCCTAGATCCCTTTGTGATCCCCAAAACAAGATAAATGCCAAATTATACGAACCCTGTGGGCTGAGGATAAGCATACAAACTGCGACACCAGGAAGAGCACATGCTAGAGCTCAAAGTTCTTCTGGGTGAGGAGATGTGAAGAGAAGCGAACAGCAGACATGGAGGCTGGGCTTCAGAGCCTGAGCTCTTCCTTCATAGGCCAGCAGGGTGGTTCACACAGCTCTCGAGCAGGAGTCCACAGTCTGTGGCTGCTGCATCTTGAGGAGCACTCAGATGTTGCTATTCGAAAGGACACTTGTATGCTGTTCTTAGGTCCCCTGTACTGGGAGAGAGGCTCATGGCTTTCATTTCCCACTTCAGAGAGATTTGTTTGGTACAATGGACTACATGAATCATATTTAAGGAAGTTACAAAGACAGACTGACTTCAAGGATTTCAGCACATCGGCTGCTGGAACAAAGACGGATATAATCAATTACCAGCCTGTTTCAGAGAGCTTGCAAAGCAGTCTTCCGGGGCCTCTCAGCTGGAACACCTTGCCAGCAACTAGTGATGGTGCAGGCATCAGAAATCCCCTATCACAAGGAAATGGTTTTTTGGAAAAGTAACTTCCATTCGCTGACCCTCCCTCCAAGGGGAGAATTTATTCTCCTTTAAGCAGGTCAAGTCGACAATGCAAACCCAGGTTTATAAAGTAAGTTGCAGGCTATAAAGAAATTTTCTGGGCTGAAGAGATGGTAAAGCATTTGCTGAGTGAGCATGAGGAGTTCAGGTCTCCAGAGCTGACAGAAATCGTCAAGCATGGTGACACATTCCTGTAACCCCAACCCTGAGGAAGGATGAAGACAGGTGGAGCCCATGGTCACAAACAGCCAGGCAGTCTGGACAAGTCAATGAGAGGTCTCATCTCATAAATAAAGGGTGAAAAGCCAGGCATGGTAGCACACACCTTTGTTCTAAACACTCAAGAAACAGAGGCAGGCAAATCTCCAAGTCTGAGGCCAGCTTGGTCTACAAAATGAGTTCCAGGTCAGCCAGGGCTACACAGAGAAAACTTGTCTCAAAATAAATAAATAAACAAAAAGTGATCAAGGAAAAATATTCAACATAAACCTGTGACCCCCACATACTCCTGCACATATGTGCACATGTGCTCACATCCACTCTAACAAGCACATACAGTACACACAACACAACATATCAAAAAATACCCTACCATATTTCTATAAAGAGGAGTTCTTTACTGAATCTAAATGTGTCCTTTTCCAAAAACACAGTCTTAAGGACAACTCTTGGAAGATTTCAGTTACATATAGTGGCCCTTATTTGTGGGGCACATATATATCTGCTGGGCTGGGACGTTTAATACATTCATTCATAGGCTCGGTTTCCATGTAAAGACAAAGACTATGACTGTGCATGGGCTGTGTTGCCTGGTTTGTATGACCATAAGAGATGATCCAGTGGAATGGCAAAAACTTCCACTAAGCGAAATGTTTGCCTGTGTTGGAGTATTGATCTCTGTAAAGACTCAATAAGCTTGTGCTAAGCACCTCCCATGCACCAACTATAACCACACACATGAATCCACACCCACATCCCATGAATGCATGTATGAGGCAAATGGCATGAACACCAGCCTTTGGAGACTGACAATGGAATTTAGATGACATTTGCAATTATTACCAACTTCCACTTCCTTGAGTGCCTCAGTTTCCACTCAAAGGGTCCCCCTCTGTCTTCCAGGACTCATCAAGTTTGGGCACCCATTCTCTCCTGGACAGGTATTGAACAGCCTTATTCGGTTCTCTCTCTCTCTCTCTCTCTCTCTCTCTCTCTCTCTCTCTCTCTCTCTGTCTCTCTGAATTCATCTGAGCACTAGCGATTCTAGGATTCTGTGTGTACCATTTAACCACAGTGTTCAGACCACATCATGAAAGCTGTGCTTCTGCTCCAAACATGATGTTAGAAGTCCAGCTTTCCTGCTCAGACCCCTTCTGTGACCAGCTATTTTCCCACCCATCCACTGCTGCCTAAGGTAACTCCAATCATGCACTGTTGTATGACTAACTTATAGCATAGGGTCTAGTTTAGACACTGAGAGTTTATGTGGGGCCATAAAAACCTTCTCTCGAAGAAGCTAACAAGGTTTTGCTCCCTCCAGCATCTGCACACTTTCCCTCTGCTTCCAAGTCACTTTATTTGTAATAGTATGAATATGACTCACTACAGTAACTAATTCATCTAGGTTACCTGTCACCTGTCCATTTTTAGCAATTGAAGTTCCAGACCCTGGCAACTCCCTCAGGCTCAGTAAACTGACATGGCAAGCGGTATAGCTTGAATGTGTGCTAAAGGCTTGGTCCCCAACAAGACAGTATCAAGGGATAATGGGACCTTTAGGAGGGGCTCCATGGAAGGTAACTAGATCACTGGGTGCATTGCCCTTGAGCTATAGGAATGAGTGGTTATAGGAGCCAGCCTCCGAAGCTCTCTCTGACTTCATTTCCGTGTGTGATTCCATCTGCCATGAGGCTCTTGCCAGAAGCCAAACAAATAGGTTGGCTGCATTAGTTTTACTGTCTGCTATGACGAACGCTCTGACAGGAATGAGGGAGGGAGGTTTATTCTGGCTTACAGTTTCAGGGGAATTTCAATCCATCACAGCAGAGAACACAGCAGGATTGGAGGCTCTGTCCATGGTGATGGATGCCTGTGGCTGACCTCACACAGAAAACAAAGAAAGAGCAGGACTAGAGCCAGAAAGAACGTAACCCTCATGGCTTGCCCCCAGTGATCTAATTCTACCATCAAGGTCCTGTATCCCAAATGGCCTGCAACGTCCCCAAAATGGCACCCTCAGCTGAGGATATTTTGAATTCAAACCATAACTTCTGAACTACCTTGCCTTCTGACCTCCAAATCTGTGAGCTAAGTAAAGCTCTCTTCTCAAATCAGTGGTTTTATTACAGTAATAGAAAGAGAAAAATGGTAATGCTAATAAAGCTATCCTCCCATCTTCCCTTGCGTGATTATAATTTTTCCTGCCTCAGCCAATCACTTAGTCTTCGGTCTACTCTAGCCCCATCTATTCATACCCTTTGAGAGCTTATGAATTAGCCAACAGAATTCCATATCTCTAGTCTCCAGTTCCACACTTCAAAAGTACCCATGTTCCATGTAGGTACCCACTGTCACTTTGGAGACAACACATCTAAAAGGATTGATAGTCAAAACTGAGATGCCACATTTAAACGGGAGAAACACTTTCACATGTATGAAGCAAGAAGGCAAAGACATCCCTTGGAGCACTATTTTCAATGGCAAAACTGAAAAAAAAACCTACTTAATTCATGGGAGGTAACATATAAATGAACTTTGTTAGATCCTTACTGCAGACTATTCAGCCATGAAGAATAACTGCAAAAAAACTAAGTCTTGATCCTAGGGAATTGATCAAGGCTCTCAGGTACCATATTAGTTATTTTTCCCATTGCTTTGACCAAATACCTAAAAAAGATTCAAATTAAGGGAGGAAGGTTTTATTTTGTCTTATTGTTCACGAGGGCACAGTACATCATGACAAGGAAGGCGTGAAGACAGAAGTAGCTAGCAACTATAGCTTGTTCATACTTGGGAAGATTAGAAAATGGAGAGAAGGCTAGAAGTAGAGCCCAGCTATAAAATTTCAAGGCCCACTCTCGAGAGACCTACTTCCTCCACCTAGCTCATCCTTTGACAAGAGTTAATGTATCGAAAACCTTTCCGTCACAGAAGGCCTTCGAGCAGCAGCAGCAGCACAGCTCCCATGAGGCAACACAAACATCATGACCAAATGGTGTACACAGAGGCCTGGAATTCTAGCACTTCCAGATAAATTCAGGGAGGGAGCACTTAATGGAGCTAGTTCAATACCTGTGCAGGAGAGAGAAGGTTCCCAAATTACAGCTCAGTGTGTAAAGGTCCACGGCTTCCCAAAACAGCATGGTTAACTAGAGGCCAAATGAGCTCGAGGGAGATATTTTGCATTCAAACATAACAAGTATGTGGAGAAAGGTCAAGAAATCACACATCAAAACAATATGTATGTCTCAAAGAAGGAAATTAGGTTTAGTGGGAGGTAATCAATATTAACCAATGTTTCATTTAGGGAAATGTTTGAATAATAAATATTTATTTGAAAGATCATGATTCTCCCACTCTTCCCCATATCTCCCAATATTGTCATCCTGCTTGAATAACTCAGACTTGGATCCATAATATTAGTCCCTGACAGCTCCCTCCCCTCTCTTCTTGTCTAATCAATGAGTTTTTAAGCACTATCAAATCCTTCTTGAGATGGATGTTCAGATCAATGTCCTGGAAATTGCTGTTAATAGGCAAATGTTACCTGTAAGGAGGAGCAGATTAAATGTGCAAGCATGCAAATCAAACAACAGATACTTAGACTTGTGTTCCATACGCCCCTACACACTCTGCAGAGGCCTGAAAGGAAATCAGTAGGTGGGCAACAGAAAGAGCAGTGGTCTCCAGGAATCTGGTGGGGGTGGGGTGAGGCTTCAGAAGGAGGAAAAATATAGGATGATAAGGACTAAACACAACTTTTGTAAGGTACTTCATCAGAAGAAAATGACGTAGAACAGGTTCAGTAGAAAACTCTGGGACGGGTTTCAAACTCAGAACAAAGCCAATGTCATCTGCCTAAAAAGACCTTTGAGCCTTTCACTCTGCACCACGGGAGAGTGATATTAAAGGGAAGAGGGATGCCACAAAGTAAGGTTCCACAAATATGGCTTGAATAGATGGAATATGCAGATGAGAAAACTGGCTCACATCCATCTCTATTCAGGAGCAAAGGAAGACCACGCCAGATTTCATTTCCCAGTCTATGTTGCTCCCACACCATCCCAGTATTCGCCACTCTTTTGGGAGCTTCCACCCCCTGAATCTTCTTGTTACAAACCCTGGCAGTCTTGAAGCATAGCCACCAATTTCTGTTCCACTCCACTGTCTCAGGTTCCATTTGTAAGGCATGAGTGTTTTCCCCCCATCTCAGTAGATAAACCCCAGAGCTCAGTTGTTTCACACCACTCCTAGCAGAGAGGAAGGGTTGCCAGAGGCTGCTCTACTTTATCATGAAACTTGTGATGCTTCCAAACTCTGTCAGACTCTCCCTGGTTGTTCATAATGTTCTCGAGGAGCCTTGGGGCAACAGGAAATTAGAAAGCATATCCAGTCCATGAAATAACACACCCCTCCTACCTTCCTTTGGGCTCAGATCTCCAAGCAGAAAGCAGAATAGAAGCCACTGCTGGACTGGAGGGTCTGGCTGTAGTTCAAGAGTTACACAGGCCCACAATGAAACAGTGTCGTTGATTGCTTTCTGTCTTTGAATCCACAATGTCCCCAGATCCAGGGCCCTTGAGCCATTTCCACGGAGCCTTTAGCACTTCCCTCTTGCAAGTGTTCCTTGTTTCTACCCGGTGCCCATGCTGTTAGGTGTGTCTGGACCAGGGTGAAGGAAATCTGGTTCTCAGGGTGTGAGACATAACAATCCCAAGAAGGCATGTGTTTAATGCTCCCATGAAAGCAAAGTAAAACCCATTTCATACTGATTGGTGGACACATGAATCACAGTGTACTGTGAATGGCTCATTTCTGCTTAGAACTGAGAATTATTCTGCCCAAATAATCCTCACTTTGTTCCCAGGGAGGCTACACCCATCCCCAAAGGCAGAGCAAGAGGTTTGAGGCCCATCCTCTATGGAAAACAGCCTTTAGGTCCTACCCTGCCTCATGTTTTAAAAATGTGATTTTCACTTCTTGTGGTTCTAGAGATTATACCCAGAGCCCAGCACATGCCAGGCAAGCATTCGATAACCAAGCCAAATCCCCAACTCCCAGTGTGAGTTTTTAAATTAAATACAGAATCCATAACTCTTTTCAAGTTTAATTTTAACCTTATAACAACTTATTCCTCTCTGGACTTCCTCCTTTTTCCTCAGCCAACTCCTGAGGCAGTGAGTGGTCATATGGCTCCATCTGAGGGCAATGATGGAGAGATCACCTTTATGAATGGCCCAACTCTGATAGAGCTGAGACCACCTTGACCTCCCATGAGCCAATCCTGTACTGGCACATTACCTGAGCCCACTGTCTATAGTCTCAGTTCTGGTCATGACATTGGCTCTGTTCACTGGAAGCTAACAAGTCTCCTGAGAAAGATTAATGCTGTGGTCCTCATCAGACCAGACACTCTTACCACTTTACATCTGACTCTATCTGTATCCACTTCAGTAACCTTACCTTCTAGTTCTGGGACCAAGTCATCAATCTCTGGCAATCTTAACCTACTGCTTTCACATATAACCTTCATGTTCCTCAGCTCAGTCTGAGAGAAATTTTTTTTGAGGTTTGTTTTTTTTTTAGTTTTTTATTATTATTATTATTATTATTATTATTATGTGTTTTAATTTTATATATCAGCCATGGGTTCCCCTGTCCTCCCCGCTCCCGCCCCCACCCCCATCTTACCGCCAGCCCCTCCCCTCCATTCCCATGTCCTCCAGGACCAAGACACCCCTGGGGACTCATTTAAACCTGGTTGATTCAGTACAGGCAGGTCCTGTCCCCTCCTTCCAGGCTGAGCATGTGTCCCTGTGTAAGCCCAAGGTTCCAAACAGCCAGCTCATGCACTAAGGACAGGTCCTGGTCCCACAGCCTGGGTGCCTCCCAAACAGATCAAGCTATTCAATTGTCTCACTTATCCAGAGGGCCTGATCTAGCTGGGGGCTCCACAGCCTTTGGTTCATAATTCATGTGCTTCCATTCGATTGGCTATTTGTCCCTGTACTTTTTGCAATCTTGGATTCAACAATTCATGCTCTTGCAGACCCTCCTCCTTCTCGACAGTTGGACACCTGGAGCTCCACCTGGGGCCTGGCCAAGGATCTCTGCATCCACTTCCATCAGTTATTGGATGAGAGTTCCAAGACGACTGCTAGGGTGTTTAGTCATCTGATCACCAGATTAGGTCAGGTCAGGCCCTCCCTTGACCACTGCCAGCAGTCTACAGAGGATATATCATTGTGGATTTCTGGGGACCTCTCGAGCACTCTGCCTATTCCTGTTCTCATGTGGTCTTCATTTATCATGGTCTGTTATTCCTCGTTCTCCCTTTCTGTTCTTGATCCAGCTGGGAAATCCTGCTCCACTAAGCTTTCTTTCCCTCAAATCTTGCCCTTCATTACTCCTACTGTCGTCTAGGTTGTTCATGTAGATCTCATCCATTTCTCTGTCATTGGGTGATCAAGGGCATTTGCTCAGCTATGTTCATATCAGCATTGTTTGTAATAGCCAGAACCTGATGCCCTTCAACTGAAGAATGGATAAAGAAAATATGGTACATATACACAATGGAGTACTACTCAGCAGAGAAAAACAATGACATCATGAGGTTTTCAGGCAAATGGATTGATCTAGAAAAAAATCATCCTGAGTGAGGTAACCCAGACTCAGAAGTACAAACATGGTATGTACTCACTCATAGGAGGATACTAGATGTAAAACAAAGGTGACTAGACTGCTACACAACTCCAGGGAGGCTACCTAGAAAACGGGACCCTAGGAAAGACCCAGGGATCACCCAATGACTGAGAGAAATTATAAAACCCTTGTTCTTTCATCTTTGAAAAATGTGAGGTCTAAGAGGGGCCTATGCTTGGACTCTGCTTGAGTGCTTCTTGGTGCCTGGAATTTCAAGGCCAAGAAATAAGCTGCCTCCATCTTTAATTGACAGATATTTTTTTTCTATCACACGGAACCCTGGAAGGCAGAGAACGGAGGGAGAAAGATGTTAACTTACAACTCGGTACTTACTGTGATGTAAAGCTAGTACAGTTTAAGCTCCAGCACACTTTTCTGAAATGACTGCTCCTATGTTCCTGGAAGGATCTAGCAATTGTCACAAATTTTTCAAATACAATATTTTTATCATCTTCATTAGAACTGCTCATTCTTCCTAATCTGACTGTCCCTTCCATCAGTCATCCTTTCAGGCCTGGTGGTAACGGGATGCCAGGAACATCGAGGGGATATAGTTGAAGATGAGTTAGAAATACAGCCTGGCAATAGTGGGACACGTTTATGTTGTTCATTATCATTTCCATGTATAATAAAGATTTTGATGACTCTTTTGACACAGGAATGGCCTCCAAGAAGTCTTATCCAGTATGCCAGTGACAATGTCATGACTTGCATGACATGGTGCAGAGCCAGAGTTGTCACCCATAAACACGCCCAACAACACTCAGCGGAGGAATGCAAGACCATTGGAAGAAAGCAAGGTCTGAGATGGTCAAAGCAGGATGCTAGTCTACAGAACAGCTTTCCCATCCCTTAGACATAGTAACTTTATATGTATAAGGTGTGTCTTCTATAATTTCTCCAAGATAAATGCCATCTATCCATACAGAGTCAAAGTAAAGGGAAAGACATTCTCCTGGTAGAAGCATGCATTCTTTCTCTTAAAGTTGCCCCCACTTGGAGACCCTGTGCCTGCTTCCCATTGCATTTTCTCATCTTGTTTCTCTTTTACACCAATTGTTCCTCTTTTCATCTTCACTTTCCCTCTCACCCTCTTCTTGCACAATATCCGAGGCTTAACCCGTTGGCATTTAGGACCAGATTCTTCATTTGTGAGGGGACCATCCTATGAATGGCAGGACGGTGGTCGAGATCATTCACTGGCTTCCATCTACCATATGCCCATAGCACTGGTTCCCAGGCTGTCACAACCAAGAGGTGTCCAGCTATTGATAACTATTCTATTGGGGTGGGGGGCACAGTTGTCACTGACCTAGACCATCAGGAGGGAAAAGCAGATCATCTAGCCACATCCTCTTTCAAATCTCTCTGAACTGATAATATGCTGCCCAGTTCTCGGTTGTCAGTGGCAGTTTTGGGCCCAAAGCCTAGGCTCCAGGAGTTCCTAAATGCTAGGTTTGGTCTTTCATTCCCCAATATGCCATGCTCTACATGGAGGGACAAATGTAAGGACACAAGGTTTTGGTACCTCACTAGAGTTAGAGGGAACTAGTCAAATTTCTATGCCAAAACCCCCAAGGTGCGGGGATTATTATGAAAGAGGGGGTAGAAAGAATATAACAGCTGGAGGAAGGGGTGGAGTTCTGTGTAGTAATTTCCTCCAAGATAAAACATCCCATCCTTTAGGGAAGCTTGGTAGGAGTCAAGATATTCTAAAGGGAGACTCCATAGGACTCAGGAAGTAAACAACTCAGAAGCTTCATGAAGTCCCTAAAATTGATCAGATATACCATACTCTGCTCTTCCTAGGCTTATAAAAACTGCTAAGAGATACCCTCAGACAAGATGACCTGCCCAGAACAGGCCCAGGCCAGCCAAGCTGACTGAAACTCAGAGAAATCAGCTGAACTACCTGGAAGAGACACTCTATGATGTGTTAAACCGCCTGTAAGTCATGCAGAGAACTCCAGGGATTTAGCATTATAAACTATCACCCATACTGAGTGATTTTAAAGATGCAACTGTCTGATGCCTCTTAAGTAACCCCTCACACACACTCTTGTAATAAGTCCCAATACAATTCATTGATTCACTGGGTTGGACTTTGGTGGTATCCTTGCTTTCATCTGTCATTAGTTCTGTTTCTGGGATAACTAGGTGCTTGTCCACATCTCCCCAGGAATAGTGTCACATAACCTCTTACACACAGATTAATACACATGCATATACACAGTTATTTGGAAATACACAGACAACCACATACCACAAACACAAACATATTCTCAGGGTGGTGCATACATATTTTCATATGCATACAAGCATGTGTGCACATGCAAACATAAGAACATGCATTTGCACCAAGACTCATGTACATGCATATATTATGACACAGCTTCCTCTGAGCTGAAATATTCCTTCTGGGAGGAGGCTCATTACGACTCTGCAAGCTCTAAAAGGAGGCTCTTTAAAAAGTAGGCAACTCACAAGTCTCAGGAAATCTCTGAAACTAACAAGATATACAAGGTCCCTCCTTCACAAGCACATAGAAATAGAAAGGACTTCTGAGGAAACAATCTTCTCCAACATGTCAAGCTGCCATCAGAGACTCCAAGAGTTGCAGTTTTCATGAGCTGTCACCCATGATGGGGTCAGGGGAGCCTTTGAGTTATCCCTGCTTCTGTGAGTAAGCCCAATAAACTCATTGGTTCACCAAGAAAGACTTTGGTGTAATTACTTTGGTCTGTTATTGGTTCCCTGTCTAGATACTTGTATCATGTCTCTGCAGAAAATAATTTCATCCAAACATAACTGAACACATACAAACATGCATACATGTATATGCATATTTAAACAAACAAACTCAAATTAGGAAGTATGTACACTTACATATACATGCAGGGACATGCACACAAAGGCAAGGATAAGAATGTATTCACAGCTGGGTGGTGGTGGCGCACACCTTTAATCACAGAGCTAGGTGAATCTCTGTGAGTTCGAGGCCAGCCTGGGCTACCAAGTGAGTTCCAGGAAAAGGCACAAAGCTATACAGAGAAACCCTGTCTCGAAAAACCAAAAAAAAAAAAAAAAAAGAATGCATTCACATATTATATGTAAATATAAATCACACACCAATCCCTATATGAACACATACATGTACACAGAACACATAGATGCAGAGTTACACACAAACACACACTGATATATACACACAAACATACCAACATTCATGTACACACAAATACACACTGACATATATCTGACATATATGTACCTACATATACAAAAATTGGCACATACTCATTATATATATATATATGTGAATATTACATATTAACATAAAGGCATACAAAAATATGCATGCATACTCTCAGATATTCATATGTATGACCACATGCATTCAGAAACACATGACCATACATGTGAAAACACATACATGCACACATACACACACACAGTCATACATACCTACATGCACTCACACACACATATATATATACCTGCCCCTGCACAAATATACACATGTGTATGTGCACACACATAACACTCATATATGTGTCTATATATGTATATAGAAATGTATACATACATGTATATGTGTGTATAGACATACATACACACACACACACACACACACACATATTCACTTGCTTGCATTGACACATCTCACTGATATGCCAACCTCACTGATATGCCAATCACTTATCAGACAGAGGTTTCAAATGTTTAACTAAGTGATTCTTCTTCTACCATGAAATGTAGATGATACATATAACAATAGACTGAAACACTGAATTGTGGGGGACAACCACGAGAGCACCTTCTAGGGATGAGATTCCAGAAACAAGGGGAAGAGACAGAAAATTGTCTATACATTTCTCCTTATTGAGAAACAAATGTGAGCTAAAGCAGGAAGCTCAGTTGCCACTGTCAGGAGCCACAGGTAATATAAGGGGCTGTGTGCTCTAAAAACACTTTCTGTGTCTTATTTTGTAAAGAATGGCACATTTGGCTTCATAGCAGCAAGATCAAGCATAGCAAATTTCCTTAAATTCTCAGAGTGTGTTACTGCCTCACACAGCTTTTCTGTGGATTTCACCTTTAGAAAAGGGTTTAATGACCTCCCTGCTGCATTCTTTGGGTAAAAAGCAAAGAGGAAGGAGCATGATTGGACGTGATGAATTACAGCCTGGGTTGAACATAGGCCAAAGCTCATTCGATTGTTGAAAAGGCAGACAATTGATGGCTCCTGTAGCCAGGAAAATGGTGTATTTGTCCTCTTGCCTGTGAACATTAAGAACACTGCCTGGGGGTCTAGTACCTACCTGGACATGTATCCACAGGACAGGGTCTTATGTGATTCTCAATTTCAGCAGGGAACAGATAGGATCCAGCTCGTGTCAGAGCACAATCCTATGGTTCATAGGAGTTTCAAACTAGTTAAGCTGTACTGTATAATGATGAACCTCAAAATCACCCCCCCACCAGCATAAGACACAGATTCTCAGCTATCAGCATACCACCACTCACATCTGACCAGATGAAGGGATGTCTAAGAACAAGAGATCAGGAACCAGACTGCCCTGGAATGCTGACCCCAGGGGGCTCTCCAGAGTGATGTGCACTGAATTTGATATCCTGGGACTTAAGTTCCAAATGTGTGCTGCCATCTCCACCCTGGCTCTTTGGGTGTATAAACTGTCCTTGTGAAGGAGAATGCCTGCCATGGAGCTAGAGGTTGAGGGGAGTCCAGCAGGCAAGCCTAGGCATTGTCCTAGCCTTCCTTGAGTTTATCGAGCCATAGAAAAGCCTTTGGTTTATCTCACAGCTGGATGATTCAACATGAAAACAAAAATCACTTTCTATAACACTATTGACAACCTTTCCAAATTAAGAGGATTTTCCCTTTGCAGAAGGTCGGTTGTTTAACTTGGTAAAGGTTAATGACTCATGGGGTTTGAGTCTGCCTGGATCAGTAGTTTACAGTCCTGACCATCCATTAGAAACTCCTAGGGGAGCTTTTAAAAAATGTCAATTCTCCATCACAGCAACTCTAATACAGAGGCAGAGGGGGACACAAAGCCACTGAAATTTCTCTGGCTGCCTCTGATGAGCACTGGCTAGAGACAGTACAGAAAGAAATGGACCGCCTTGATAGGGGGTGGGGGAGTGAGGAAGGAGGCATTGGTTACCACATGTGGCCTCACAGAGACATACTGAGCTATTACTTAGAGGTTGTCACAGTTAGCCTCTCTGTTGCCGTGATAAACATCATAACCAAAAAAGAAACTTGGGAAGGAAAGGGTTTCTTTGGCTTACACTTTTACAGCATAGTCCAACACTGAGGGAAGTCAGGGCAGGACTCAAGGCAGGAACCTGGAGGCAGGAACTGGTGCAGAAGCCATGGAGGAGTGTTGTTTACTGCCTTGCTCTTCACAGCTTGCTCAGCATGCTTTCTTATACCATCTAGGACCATGTGCTCAGAGGTGGCACCACCAGAGTGGGCTGTGCCCCTTGTGTCAATCATTGTTTAAGAAAATGTTCCCACAGGCTTGACTGAATCTTTTTTTTTTTTTTTTTTTTTTTTTTTTTTGGTTTTTTTGAGACAGGTTTCTCTGTGTAGCTTTGAGCCTTTCCTGGAACTCACTTGGTAGCGCAGGCTGGCCTCAAACTCACAAAGATCCGCCTGGCTCTGCCTCCCGAGTGCTGGCATTAAAGGTGTGTGCCACCACTGCCCAGCCTGACTGAAGGCTAATCTAATGGGAGCAAATTCTCAGTGAAAATTCCCTCTTCCAAAATGACTCCAGTTTGTGTCAGGTTGACAAGCAGAGAACTCTGAAGGTTCGCACCTACCCAGAGCCAATGAGTCCTACTACAAGGGCACGGTGAACAGGAAGGCTGACCACGGAAGAGGGAATGTCAGGAAGGGGTTGCAATGACTCGAAAAGTAGACTCATGCCCACACCACTGGCTGCCTCAGAAGGCAAAGAGCCCCCCAATACTTCCCAGTAACCCTCCCATGCGTCCTATGCTCCTTGTAGATGGAACTCTCTCCTGGTTTTCTTTCTGCTCCCTTGACCACACTTCCTGTGGGTCTGTTGCTTCCGTTTTCCTGGTCCAAGCCTTAAACACAATATTTGCAGGGTACCTGTGCTCCATCTACTTATCTTCCCAAGCTATGCTTCCCGCCAGCTATATCTACCTGCTCTGTGCAGGCTAATGATTCCCACATCCTCCACCTCCAACTCATGTCTCTCCCTGTGATGGACACCTTGCCCTCACTTAGACAACTCATAGATCTACAGTCCAGAGAACAAACTGAGGTGTACCATCTTCTGCTCCAACTTATCTTCCTTCCCTGGTTCCCTACTTCCATGAAAAGCGCACCATCTACCTGAATATTCCTGTACAACCCTGAGAGTCATTAAGGACTCCTTTCTCTGACCTGCTCTCCAAATTAAAAAATCCTTTGGATTTTACCTGTCTAATATCTCTTAATAGATGCAACTATTTTACCAATACTAATACCTTATCCGGTTCTGGCTAATGTGAGCTCACCAGGAATAATTTCAGTAATCCCCAAAACCATCCTTATTTTACAAGCCTGCCTCCCTCTTACCTCTTCCCCAACCAAAAGTCATAGCCAGCAGTTCATTTCTTCACTCCCTTCCTTAAAGCTTTATAGAAGTTTCCTTTGTTCCCAAGATAAGACTCAAATTCTGATCTCTACTTATTTTTTCTTTCTTTTTTTTTCATTTACTTTCTATTTTTTATAGACTTCATTATAAAAAATTGCAAATAAAATAAATATCACACAACAAAATTAACTAGACCCAAAGTCTATACATCTCAATGAACTTCTATATCATTACAATAACCATTTTAAAGCTGTGGGGATTCACATTGGATTTTATACTTCCACTACTCGATATATTTTTATGTACTCATCCACCACCAAAATGAAAAATCCATGACAGAATTAGAACTAGGAAAACAATTATCTTTATATCCTCTTTTATAACTCGTGTCCATCACCTGTGTTTAGTCCTTCTCATCCTCTTGTATTTAGCCTTTCTTCTTCTCTTCATGTTATACTGTTACCTACATGTATGTTTACACACACACACACACACACACACACACACACACACACACACTCACACACATATGTATATTGTTGGCCAGATTCTTCATCTGAAGGAAAATATGCAATTTTTTTCCTGTCTGAGATTGTGTGACCTCACTTTATACATTCTCAATACTGGATAGATACTATGACAGCCATGCACTAAATGCCAACCCCCTCGCTACAGGTGATTGCGAGCTGTCTATCTTCCCAGACTATGAGCACCCTGAAGACTAACTCTAGACTTCCAGTGCAGCAATGCTTATGCCCCCTTCTCTCTCAAGGCCAGAGTCAACTGAAACAAAACTCAAGTAGGAATTCATAACGTTCAGTTTATCACTAGTAAGTCATGTGAGGTGTGGTGCTTACCTCCCAACGATCACCTCAACATTCATTGGGAACAGAGTCTTGCTACAACTCACCCTATTACACACACAGTGGATGGAGAGAGGGCTGTACAAGCCATCGCATACATGAAAGAAACAAGAGGGCACACAAGAGACATCAATAAAAAAAATAAAAAATAAATAAAAAAAGGAAGCAACCCAAGCCACACAGGCCAAGTTCCCATTTGAGCAGTTGGATAGGCCAGACTCATTTCCTCTGGACATGAAGCAGCAGTGATGTGGGCACAGAAGATGGACACTTTCTTGCTGAAAGTGAGAATACAGAACCAGTCTCCTACAGAAAGCATTATATTCATGGTGGAGGGCCTAGAAGAGGATGACTCCAGGGTGTTGCAGGACATTTTCCTCTGAACTGCATCTTTCCCTCCAAACTGAAAAGTTCCCTCCAGGAAAGAAGTAGAGGCTAGGGAGCATGTCGGGGGTGGGGGTTAAAAAAAGGACCCTTGAGAGCCCCTGACCGGAAGTATAAAAACGAATAAGCAGTTGCTAGGGGGTGGAAACTCTGAACTACCCAACTGCCAAAAGGAGGAAGAGAGAGAGATTTGGGTTGTCACGCTGCCTATAAGCTGCATGGGGAGCCGCAGAGCTGGAGGTTTTCAGGAGTCTTTCAGGGCTTTCTAGGAAGATAGCTGCTTTTGAGTCTTTGTTGCTCCTTGTAAATAACCCTTCACCTGTACTGCTACAAAAAATACATAAATAAATAACTCATTGGTTCACCAGATTGGTATACTCATTGGTACAAATGATACGTTGGTCTGTCTTGGGCCCCCTTTCTGGCCTGAGTAGACGTGTGAATTTTATCTCCTCAGGGTAAGTCTGTCACATAACATGTGGGGCCATGGAGAGTGTCCCCAAAGACTCACCAGATATATAGTAGATACAGCCTACAGAATTTGCACAAGCTAAAAGGGGGAAAAGCATAAATACACACCTTCCTAGAGCATGATGGTAGTCTATTTCTCCAAATAGAGGGGATTAAACTGACCCACTCATATACCACACAATGCTTCTGGGTTGTACCCACTGGCGAAGTGAAAAGGAAGTGCCTGCCCTATACTGTGCTTCAAGTATAGAGGCCAGGAAAATATACACCCTCTATTCATTTAGCTCAGTCACATCAAATTCAGGGAGCTGAGGCAACTCTAAGAGCCAATGTCCAATGCAATACAAGGAAAGTCATCTCTGCAGCAAGTACTGGTTAGCCATTCAGTGTGGCCACACGTCAGCTACTCTGCCTTTTTGCCTCTTCTGAAGCAAGCACAATATTAAATAAAACCTTAATGTAGTCATTTCAGACTTTAAATTATATGGTCCTTCTCAAAGAAATGTTTCATGTTTCTCTTGAATGACTTCTTTGGCTCACAACTGAAATGGTCATGGAGGGGAAACTTTCTCTTCAGATAAGAGGAAAAGCGTTCAGTGTGAACAATAAGAACCTGCCTAATTGCCTGCCAGTAAAAAATAATAATAACAATTCTATTCAAGTTTCCCTTTAGAAATATTACAAAGAGGTTGACCTAGTTTCTACCACCACTAGCCCGCCCTGTACCAAAAAGCAAGAGACTTTATCATACACCTGGCAAGGCTCCACATGCAGGATCAACCCCCACAAACATCCCCTCTCCCTACCCAGCTCCCTCCATCCTTTCTTCTGTCCATCCAACATCTTTTGAATCTCTGTGATGTGTCTACCACTGAGCGGGGCCAGGCAAAGTCCCAAAGGCTTGTCCCCAACCATATGGAGGTTCTACTTAAAGAGTTACCTTCTCAACAAGGTCATCAACACAACCTCCCCTTCTCCTCATCCCCACTTCAAGACACCCCAAAGCTCACAGGACCCAGGGTGAGTCTCTCAGCAGCTCAAGTCTCTGATCCGGAAATCACTATAAACCAGCTTCCTCTTCCTTAGGCAAGTGATCTCAGGCTGTTAGTTATGAAAAGCAAAAACTGTGTTGTTCTCTGTATACAAACACAAGCATGTGCAGGTCTATATGGTACATGTGTGCTCCTGGTCATAGAGGCCAGAGGTCAAATGTAGGTATAGTTAGTCAAGAACCTTTATTTGTTTGAGGGTCTTTGTGTTTCGTCTTGTAACACAAGATCTCATTACACAGCTCTGGCTGCCCTGGAAATGACTTTGCAGACCAAATGAACTCACAGAGAATTGCATCCCAAGTGCTAGGATTAAAGACCTATACTACCATGACAGAATACTGGTCTGGGGTTCTGGGGAGTGGACATGCAGAGGTAGACATGCAGAGCTAAGGAGACTGAAAGGTGCTGTCCTGGGAATTCTCCAGCCCAAGGATGACGGCAGAGTTGGGAGGATGCTTTCCCATGGACCAAACTCAGCTGACAGTTGGATCTTGTGGTGTACAGCATTTCTAAAGACTTTTACTTATCAGTATCTTAAAAATCAGGTTTCCCTAGAAAACATACAGAGTAGATCATGTGTGAACCATGGACAGCAGCGGTAGATTGGAGAAGAGTGACCTTCTACCCCCTCACAGACAAATAGGTGTTATCAAATCGGCACAATCCCCACTTGGCCCCAAAGTTACTCTCATGACTGGTGAGAGGACCCGAGAGAGCAGGTCTGTGAGTATCTGTGATTTGGATTTAGCAACTGCTTGGTCAGGACAGGAGAAGGCAGGTCAAAGTCCCGGCTGCTTGTCAGTGACTAATTAAGCCCTCAGGCTGCTCATCTCACTCTGCTTACTTCTTTCTCTTCCATTTGGCCAGAATTCTTGGTAGAAACAACTTCTTCTCTGTCCTACTGCATCTGCCCTCTGGAACTGTCAAGCACACAAAGTTTCTAATGAGCATCGGGTAAGTGGAAACTTCCTTTCTCCGGGTTCTTTCCCTGTGACTGTAACTCGTTACATTTAAAATGACTAACTTTTTGGTGTGCAGGGTATGCGGAGCTTCCTGAAGCAAACACCTTGAACGAGTGTGGCTCTACTCACTGCCACCAGCTTCTCGCTTGAACAAGCTTTAGCTCAGTGTTTGCTCCAACCATCTCGCTGAAAATGGTCTTGTCGAGGCCCTTGCTGAATCTAAAGGGAGAAAGGAGGTAGTAGACAGTGAGGAAATTGAGCCAGCTGATGGCTTTGCTCTTCCATGTGGAACAAGTAACAGCATGTTGTGGAAGGGGAAATGATACTGTAAAACACAGCAGGGAGAAGGGCTGGCATGGCACGCCAGGCAAGGTGGGCTTGTTGCTGTGCAGGGGAGAGGGAGAGAGCGGGAGAGCAGGGACATTGCTGGTGCATTCAGAGAAACAGAGCAGAAGACAGAGCATATGGTGCAAGTATATTGATGGAATTTGTGGTGGGGTTTGAGGAAACCCTCTCTTCAGATGGCTCAATTTCCCCAGAGATATAAGGAACAGGACTGTAAGCTCCATTCCTGGCTGCATGAGGATATTCAACAGATTTGGCAGTGGGAGGAGAAGGTATTAAATAGTCACCTGGCAGGAAGGAGGATGAGCAAACAAGAGAGGCAAAAAATGCACTGCGGACGGCATCACATTTGAAGCCGGAAGTCAAAACACAAGCATCGGCTGTTTTGCTCCCTTTCCTCCAACTGGCCTCCACTAGAAGCTGTAACATCAAGATGTTATAGGCAGGGAAAGGATCAGACTGGCCTACTGAATGATGCTCCTGTTACACTGAGGGATTGCTAAGGTTGCACATAAGATATAGAGTTAGAAGGTAGAAGGTGGTAGTCAGAGCTGTATGAAATAAAGATGCCAGAAATGTCATGAGTCATGACCATGAGTGGCCAAGATAGAGGGAAACAGAAGATCAGAGCAGAGGAATTCAAGAACAGATAATATTCATCGGAGGGTACTTGGAAAGAACCAAGAATGAGGTAGAGCCATGTTTGGAAGAATGAGAGACCTGAAGGTTGGCCAAGGAAAACAGCCCTGAGAGGTGAGCATAGACAGACCACTACCATGAGGGTAAAATGAAGGCAGGTCTGGACAGGAGCAAAGAGACCTGAAGCTAAGATGAAGGGCGAGGTGGACCTTTCACTTGGAGAGATGTGGAGGAGACAGCTAACAACGGCCAGGTCCTCTTTAGTGCAGGAAAAACTGGGTGTCCAGAGAGGAGGCTGAGAACAGAGAAGATTTTGTGGGTGAAGAGTCAGGGCTTCCAGAGATCATAGCAGATGATGTCCTAGAGTTGGTGGTAGGTGGTGGGAGATGTGATGCAATTATGAAGCACCTTATGGAAACTTATGGACCAGACTCACCGTAACCTGTGAATTCAGGATTTTATAGCAGTGGGCATAATGAGGATAGAGGAAGAGATCAGAGTAGCTGTGAAAGACTCTAGGCCATTATTTAATGGTAGAGCTGAAAGTGTTGAAGCATTAGCAGTGGATATGTGCCACTAACTCTGAATCCACTGGAGTCCACAAGCTCCTTCCTGACCCTGTCGTTGTGGATAGTTTCCTGGGTAGGTGAGATTTTAGACCAATCACAGCACAGGGAGCATTCAGCTCCAACTGAAAGGTCAACCTTACCTTATCTCAGTTTCCTCATTGTGAAAACTGAGACCCAATCATAACTACTTAGAAAGTTAAAATGACGATGGACCCCATGAGACAATAAATGCCAAAGGAATGAATACCATAAGCTTAGCATATCTGACAGTTCTCCTTCTCTTAACTATGGTTCCACAGGGTAAATGTACTATTAATTGACGGAAGAGTGATGTTGGACGAGAAAAATGTAGACATGAGTGGTTCCTGTGCTAAGTGCCCACTCTTCCTAGGCATATATTGGAAGGTCTACCAGCTGGGCTTCTGTCAATAGGCTACTGCTCTCCAAATGGAAGCTAATCAAAGTGCCCAGGAAGAATTAATCAGTCTCTGTAGGACTGGTCCAGGAATCCACACTTTTTAAGTGACATAGATTCCAACTGGTGGCTTACTAAATCTTGTTGATTGATTGGAGAGGCATCAAGGGGCTGGAGCCTGGCTGATGGTTCTGTATTGATTGTGGATTTTAGCCAAGTTATTAAGTGGTTGGAGATAGGGGGTTATATGGCATGAGTCTACATTCCCTCCCCATCCGCCCCCTCCCTTGACATTTCAGCTTAAATCACAGCATTTCCCAAAAGGATGTTAGCTCCTGTGGACAAAAGAGCTGAATGCATTAAACAAGGCAGACTCTGCTGCATGCATTGAATTCCTGCTTTGTGGGGTGCCTGGGCTAAACTCCAGGATGCTCAGGATCTCTTAGAAACCTGAGAGCCATGTGGCTTGGGTTGGAGGGGTGGGGGGAGAGCAAAGAAGTCACCTTCAGGAAGGACTCCTTAGCTCTTTGGCCTTCTAATGCATGGAAAGGAGGCTGCATGAAACCTTTCACTCAGCTCCAGAAATGCTCCCTTTCTGGGTCAGGAGGAAATAAATTAATTCAGGCATATTTGCTTTGAGCATATCTAGTTTCTGTTTGTTTAGCATTTATAAAAATCAACAAATATATCAAGAAAGAAAGAAAAACAGACAGGAAAGAAGGAATGAAGGAAGAAAGGAAGGAAGGAAGGAAGGAAGGAAGGAAGGACCAAAATTGTTGAGTATAAATTAAAGGCTAAGGCTTGCATGGGAAATTTTGTATAGTATCCCTCAGGTTTGGTCTCTTAAGGTCATTGTCTTGTCTTACCCAATCTGTCTTGTTGAGCTTGCCTATGGAGAACATGCCCCAGATCAGTTCCCATAATTACTATGGGTCTAATATCTGTATTAGGTGATGTATATCTTCCCCCATAGTTCTCCTCTGGGGAGCACAAACTACGCTTCATGAAGATTCCTCTTCTTTGGAGTGCCAGTGTGTGGATGTACACAAACTGTATACATGACATGCCCCATGCAAGACAAGAAGTGAAGAGGTCAAGCATGAATGAATGAATGAATGAATGAATGAATGAATGAAAGCCCTTCCTTATAAATGTCCCTGCTTCTTCCTTCCAGCTAAAAGACTCCTTGACTCTCAAATGTAAAATGGTCATTCCCAGCTGAGTTCCAATCCCATCCTAATCATGCTAGACCCAGCCCTTGGGGAGACTCTTTCACAGACTAGGGTTCAGGAGAGAGGGAGTGATAGGAATTCTACCCACGCCCCCATGATTGTGCATGCTCTGGTCCTATATAACCCATGCACAGCATGATCATGTAATCTATGGGCATGTGTGGAGCAGCCACATGGGCCCATGTGCACATGTGCAGGGTAGTCCTTAAAAGGTGGTTCCCATGTACCCTCCCCCTCCTCAGCACATGTATTTTCAGCAGGCCTGACCTCACATTCTGTCCTCTCCTCTCTCTCCTCCTAATAAAATTCTGATAGTGAGTTTTGTTGTGTTTTGTGACTTTCCCTCAAAGGGTAGAAGCGCTGCATAAAACCAACAGGGAGATGACGCACAATCCTGTAAAATTCACAGATTCACCCAGAAAGACACACTGGGGTGGAACTGAGGGAGATAAAGCCTTGGGTAGTTCAACTGAGCTACCATTTTATACTCACCCCAGCCATTCAGCATCCAACAAGGCTCTAGAAGTTAAGAGTATTGGGAACAAAAATACAGAAGATAAAGGAATGGCTAGCAAAGACTTGAGGAGGAGATAGATTGACAAAATGGTAGGCAAGAAATGCTATGGTTGGGTGAGTACTCACCCAGCTGTCTTTCACTGTAGGTGACTTAATTTCAGAAGCTGATTCTATGTCTTCAGAGAAGAGAAGAGAAACTGAGTCATGTGAAAACAGACATCCAGGCTGAGCACAATCTTCTGACAATGAGGTCTTTGGCTCTCTAAGAAGGGATGCTAGCTTGGCAAGCAGGAAGACTGGACCAAAACCCTGAACAATCTAGGTTTCTGAGCACAAAAGGAGTTTGTGGTGGGTATTGTGTAGCCAGCTGTAACCTGTCATCCAAGAAACTAGAGATGACAGTGTTACCTGAAGCTGCTGTGCTTTCTGGACATCTGCTGGCCCAGCCCAAGCAGACAAAAAACCCAGCAGGACACAGAAGGATGACTTGATGTGGGGAGAAGGACAAAGGACTGACCCCACTTTTCACTACAGTGTCCTCAATGTTCAGCATCTTCTTGGCTAAGCTAGTGCTCTGTTGGAGGACTTGGCTCTTCCTCAGCTCTTACTGTATGACCCTAGGCAGGTCTTCACATGCCTGAAACATATTTTTCATGAAAATCATCATTGTTAGAAACCAGGGACTCCCCCATCACCAGCAGAAATATCAATACCATCTGCCAAATGCAACACATGTACCCTTTAAAAGGTCCCTGCCATCAGGGCCCACTCTCTTGTTCTGTCTGTCTTTCTGTCTCTCCTTTCTCCTCTATCATTGCTCATGTGGAGCAAGACCTATAGAGACCTACAGAGGTTTCCTAGTGAGAATTTACTCAGGGTCTGAGAATCTGAGCTTGCTTTACCCAACAAGGCTGCATAAGGGGATGATTTGACTACAGGAGTAGTTACCAGGTGTTTGGAAGGGTCTACACTTGGCTATGCTGTGTGCTTTGAGCTAGCAAGGGGGAGGAGGTCTTTTGCCCTAACTCTTGGCATTGTTATAAAAAGCCCTTTTGAAGAGGCAGAAGGGGCCATTGGGTTTTGATCTTGGTCCTCCGGAAGCTATCCTGGGTTTCTGTCTTTCTCCTCTTTGCTATCTTTCTATCTAATATTTTCTTATCCCTCTGTCCTACTCATAGGAACCCTGGAAAATGTGGGAGCTGGCCTCCCACAAGAGGTGGCCTTTGTATCAGCCCCCTCCCCAATAAATCTCTTGTGTGAGATCTGTAGTGTGGTGTGATCATTGCAACATTCCTCAGACCAGATCAATCCACTAAGGCATCCTCCTGCAGCAGACAACCATGTTATTCATTTTAAGTACATTCAGTATTGTTAGGCACATCACAGCATTACACATCTGCCACTGCTATATGGCTCTGGGTAGTTGAGGAAATCTGGTCCCCATTATGTAGCCATTCTCCATCCCCTTCCTGATTAGTTTTTAACTGAATATTTGATACTGCAAGGCATAGAGTTTTCATAGTTATCAATATTTTGATTTTATAGTCATCAACGCTGAAATGACACTTCATACAAACACATAGTACAGCATGACAGTATATTTAAAGCCATTTCAGAAATGGTTAGAAATTCTGTCCTAATCCCAAACCAGAATTCATGTAACTTTTTATATAAAACTCATCAGTAACTCAAACAGCAATTTGAAATTCAAACATTTTGACACAAAACTATCCAAACATACATGTTCAGTGGGGAATTATAGGAAATATATTAAAAAATATTAAAATATATTTTCTCCATAATTAAAACATTTGTTTCTATATGATCAGAAAACTTTGCATATCCAGTTAAAAACACTGCAACTTATAACATACAGTCCAGTCAGACCTGAGCAGATGTGTTTCAGGCAGCAATAACTGGCAGCATCTTGGACTCATTACACATTTGGTTTTGTTGTGCATGTCACTCATTCAAAAACCTTTTATTATTACCACTTTTCCCACCATGTCCATGTGGCTGCAACCGCAATAGTTACCAGCCTCATAAATCCAAGTAAAGGAAGATCTGATTTAATGGCATTGCCATCTCAACCCATCCCACTTCTGATCATCTCTCAGCTTGTTTCTCTCCCAACTCCATGCTTCAACTCTGTGGTCATCTTCAGCCATCTGGGAAGGCTTCCCTTCTCCCCACCTCTCTTCATCACCAGCAATGTCTCTTTCACCCCACACAGGTACATCTGATTGGCTCCTGCTGAGTCTCTGAAAGGCTGGCTATGGTTGGTTGCCTTTTGATGTATTTTGCTAAGCTTCAAAGTCTCAGAAAACAGTGCATGAGCCCTTTTGACAACCACATTTTACAAATGGCTTATTTCATTAGATAGACAAGAATTTGTATTTCTCAAAATTAGACATTTTAGAAGCATTTGTAAGTTGTTTTTTGTGTTCTTTGTTGTTTTAAGATGAGGTCTGTCAGTGTAACCCTGGATGTCCTGAAATTCACTAGACTTGTATTCATACTGATCCTCCTGCCTTGGCCTCCTGAGTGCTGAAATTACAGATGTGTGCAGCCACACCTGGCCTTATAACATTATTTAGTTATGTGGCTTTTGAATCTGCTTTTAAGTGGCTTCAGAATAAACTTTTCATAGCTATGATGCATGGTTTACAAACCTGGGCTGCAATTATTCATATTGATAGCAGCTCCTATTTTTTTGAGTAATACACTGACCTTGAGGAAAAGGAAAAGATTAAATAATTTATTCTAAACAATGCTGCAGTGTACAGTGGTATGAACTTGCATCCAAGTGTATTTCATCTTAAACTACTCTGTGTTGGAATGATAATTTAAAAAGTCCCAATTGTTTTGTCTTTAATTAGCTAATTGGGATAATTGTACAATAAGTGCTTGTCAGGGAATACACCTGTGACAGGCATTGCCACTCAATACACCAAAAGCCCAGTTGAGGATGTTTGCTCAAAATGATATCAGGTCAGGAACAGTGGTACACACCTGTAGTTCTAGAAGCTGATGTTCATGTGTTCAAGGATAGCCTGGGCTACATAGCAAGTCTCTACTTCAAAACAGGAAGGAAGGAAGAAGGGAAGGAGAAAAAGAAGAGGGGATTGGAAGAGCAAGGGAAGGAAGGGGAGACACATAACAGTCTCCAATTCAACTTATTTAAGATTGTCACTCAACAGTCTTCCCTGGTGGTGTATGCCTGTAACCCTAGTACTTGGGAAGTAGAGGCAGTCAGGTCGGGAGTTCAAAGGTAGCCTCAGCTACAAAGTAAGTTTGATGCCAGCCTGGGCTACATGAGAAACCATCTCAAAAAAGAAAGAAAGAAAGAAAGAAAGAAAGAAAGAAAGAAAGAAAGAAAGAAAGAAGGAAAGAAAGAAGGAAGGAAGGAAGGAAAGAAAGAAGGAAGGAAGGAAGAAAAGAAAAAGAAAGGAAAGAAAGGAACAAAAAACCTTTGAAGCCAGAGAGACAATTCTGTTATTAAGAGCAATCAGTACTCTTGAAGAGGACCTAGGTTCAGTTCCCAGCACCCACATGGTCATTCATGAACATATATAACTCTAGTTCCAGAGGATCTTTTCTAACCTCCACAGGCATGCATATGGTACATATACATACATCCAGAAAAAACACTCTTACACAAAAAGATTATAATTTAAAACAAACAAAAAAGATTATTTCTCAATTAATACCAAATGTTCTCTCTTGTATATAGAAGGTAAGGTGGTGGCCTCACACATCTAAAGAACAAAGGTTTCCAGAGGCTGGGAAGGTAGGGTAGATGCGATAATGACTCATGGGTACAGGGTGAACCAGGCTAATGGAATAAGGTCTAACATTCTGCAGTACTGTATGGTCACTATGGCAACAACTAGTTGACTAGGTCTAAACAGTTGCTCCATATGCCCATCACCTTGATCTGGTCACACCATGCACATATATCAGAATATCATACTATATATATATATATATATATATATATATATATATATATATATATATATATATATATATATACCAATTGAAATTTAAAGGATTTTTCTAAAGATTGTCACTTAAGTTCCCATGAAGACTGCAAATGGTAGACACCCACAATCAGACTACTCAGGAAACAATTGCCAAAGCAGAGAAACAGGGTTTTGCACACAGTAGAGAACTGGACAAAGGAAAGCCTTTCTGTGTTCATGATCCTCCCAATTTTCATATCAGAGAAATAACTAAAAGTTAGAAGGCTAACTCATTATATCCTGCCCCATCAATGGTCCTAACCAACATTCAGGCATCTGCTGGCCAGGTCTGGCTTATTCCCTAATGTCAGGCTTTCAAAGAGAACTTCCTTCAACAATCAAAAGGAGCCATTCTCCAGCATAAGAATCTATCTATTTCAACTAAACATTTTATTTTAAAAAGTGAACTCTTGGACAGGGATGTAATTCGGTGGTAAAACATTTGCTTCTAGAACCCTTCATAGAACCCTGGCTTCTCTAAGCACCACACACACACAAACAAATCAGTTGTTGAAATGTTCCTCTACATTCTGTTTCTGTCCATTGGAATATAAGCCACATGAGAACAAGACCCCTGACTTTGTTGTTTGCTGTTGTCTCCATAGCAACTAGTATCACTTCAAGGACACAAGAGATAGTCAAGAAGAGTGTCTCTCTTACATAAATTTGGACTCCAATATGGAAAAATAAAGTTGAACCCCTATCTCATCACTTTGACAGAAATAAGTACCAAATGCATAATGAGTTAAGCCTAGCAGGAACAAAATATACCTATAACTTAGAATTCAGAAAAACCTTCTTTGGAAGAGACCAAAATATCTTCAGCATAACAAAAATAAATAAAATTTTAAAAACAAAAATCTCTCAATCAGCCATGGTGGTAGAAACCTATAACCTCAGAGTTTAGGATATTTAGGTAGGAATACCAGATTAACTGGCACTACATAACAATATCCTTTCTCAAAATAGATAGATAGATAGATAGATAGATAGATAGATAGATAGATAGATAGATAAATTCTTCACCCAGGAAAATCCCAAGCAACAGACAGAAAAGTATTTGAAATATTCTATGGTGAAACTCACTGGAGTCATAAATGGAAATAATCTGAACAGATACACATATATCTTTAAAGAAAATTCTTCCCTTATAACCTGAAATGGTAGCAAGTAGCTATAGTCCCAGAACTTCGAAGGCTGAAGCAGGAGGATTGTCAAGACTTCAAGGCCAGCCTCAGCTGTGCATAGCAAGATGCTGCTTCACAAAAGATAGAAAGAGAATGAGAGACAGAAATTGTCCTTTTAGGAATTCTTCTCAAAAAGAGATAATTACTTACATGTGTGTAAAAAGGTTTACACTTAAGCATATTTGGAATATTTTGTAAATATGAAAATATTCTAAATAAAATTTAATTAACAGATAAAATGGAACATATGCAGCAATTAAGAAAAATGAACTGTATCTGGATCTGCAGAATTAATATTGTGACAATTACTGTACTACCAAAAGTGACCTATGGATTCAGTGGGATCTCCATCAATATTAATGACATTCAGCTCTGAATTAGAAAAAAAGTAAGTCCAAAAACCCATTTAAGCCAAAAAGCCTACAACTAGCCAAGCTATCCTAAGTAAAGAACGCTTCTGGAGGCATAATATCTGAACTCAAATTATACTACAGAGTCATGTGGCAAAGACAACACGGTCCAAACACAAAAGTAGACATGTGGATCAATGAAACAGGATGCAGATATAAACCTGCACCACTGTGGCCATCTAACATTTGATGAAGGTATCAAAACCACACTCAAAAAGACAAGACAGAAGTCAATGAACCGTGCTGGCAAAACCAGATTCTCACTTGTAGAAGAGTAAAATTAGATCCACATCTCACACCCCACACAAAAGTCAGTTCAAAATGGACCAAAGGTAGAAATAGAAATCAAAAATCAAAATAGATCTATTTAAAATAGGTCAAACTTAAAAGCTGAAATTGCTCAAAGGAAAACATAGAAAATATACTATAAGATTATCAGAATAGGTAAAAACTTTCCAGGCAGAACTCTAATAACTCAGGGGGGGGGGGGAACTTGAAGAATTAACGGATGGGATCACATAAAAATGTAAAGAAAAGTTTCTGTGGTGCAAAGAAAACTACAGCAGGAAGAGTATAGAAGGGAGGGAGTCTTTGCCAGTCATACTCAGACACGGGGTTGAGATCTAGAATATATAAGGAGCTGCAACAATAAACACCTGAGAACAAAACTGCCAATCAATAAATGGGATAAGGAAATAAATAGTTCTCAAAAGGAGTAACACAAGAGGCCAAAAAGCACTTTTAAAAAAACCCTCAACATCCTTAGTCATCAGAGAAACAAAAATGAAAACTTCTTTGAGATTCCATTTCACTTTCATCACAAATGGTTACCATTGAGAAAACAGGAGGAGGCTAGGACTGCAGCTCAGTGGTACGGTACATGCCCTAGCATGTGTGAAGCCCTGAGTTCAATTCCCAACACCAAAAGAATAACAAAAAAGAGAGTGGGAGCAGGGGAGGGAGCGAGGGATACAACAACCAGTTCACTGCTGGTGGGAGTGTAAGGTAGTATAGTTATCGTGGAAATCAGTATGGAGGGGTCTCAAAAGTTGAAATTAGAAATGCCTACTAACCCAGATACTCTCTTCTGGGCTCTGTATCCTACCATGCCCATATTTATTGTTTTATTACTCTCAAGAAAATAGAGCCAGCCTTGATGTCTATCAGCAGATGAATGGATAATGAAAACATGGCATATATGCACTATGGAATTTTAATTAGCTGTAAAGAAAAATGAGATTATTTAAAGCAAGTCACTCAGACAAAGAAAGATATCATGCTCTGTCTCGTGTGGCTCTTGGTGTTCTGTGCTTATGTATATACATATGTAGACATGGGTACTGGTTCAGGATATAAAATTAGAAAGTAAATTACTAGAGGGGGAGAAAGAGGTGTTGAGGAAGTGACAATGGGAAGAGAGATTGTCCACATGTACGTGCACACGAGTGCATGTTCATCTGCACACTGAGAGAGAGAGAGAACTAATTTTATTTAAAATACCAAAATGAATTTATTTAAAAATACCCAACACTTTTTATGTTAGCTAAAGTAAATAAATACATTTAATGAACTAAATATATATATGTATTACCATTCAATGATATTCAAGGTTTATTGATAACTAAAGTAAAAATTGTCATTAGATAACAAATATTGTACAGTTTCACTTATTTATTGACAGATGTGAGTATTTTAATAAAAGCCATCTGTGTATATATATATATATACATATATATATATATATTATATTATATAAATATTAGCTGTAAGATCTTGGAGTAAATTACACGACAATACCCCTTTCTCAAGACACTTGGCTTCTAGCAGTCATAAAATTGTGACATCCTTTTTTCGTTAGCACAAGATATTTTACTGTCTTCTGCTAAAACATTGTCATAAGCAACAGATCTGCTCTCTCCAGGTGGCTCTCTTCAAAGCCCCACACTGAAGTGCTGAGACACAGACTTGTAAGTAGCTCACCAGACTTCTAGATTCAGGATGGGGGGTGGGGAGGCAAGGGATCACACATTACTTTATCTTTTTATTGTCTGAATCCTTTATGACATGTTAATGTTTTGGATAAAACTGCTTTTAATTCAGGCTCCAGGGATCTGACACCCTCTTCTGGCTTCTGTGGCACCTGTATTCACATACTCATAAATGTATACAGACTCTAACACAAATATATACACATAAATAAATAATAAAATAAAAATTTAAAGTAAAGACACTGATTATCACATGAATATTTATGTCATGGCTATCTATTTTAAACTAAAACTAAATGTTCAGAAAATGGGGTGGGGGAAGGAGATCCTGTTTGTAGTGAACAGCAACTAGAAACCTATGGACCAGGCATTGTGAAGGCGTACCTGGCCTCTGATAGTCATTCAGTTCTTATATATTTACCCAAGAGATACAAAAGCTTGTATAGATTTAAAAAAAAAAAAAAAACTCTGAGTAAATACATGTACGGCAGTTTCATTCATGACAGTCCCCAACCAGAAGCAATATAAGTGCCCATCAGTGAGATGAATAAAATGTATTTCAGAATAGAATAGTGTGGCTCTGGAACAGCTAAAAATACAGGCTGCAATTACCTGAAGAGACCACTGAAGCAAAACACAGCAGAACGCAGCGGGCATGGGTATGTAACCTAGAAGGTTTAGAACTTGAGGCATGCATCTGCCAGAGAAAGGAACCGGAGCAGAGGTTGTCTGTGCAGTGGGGGTGGCTGGAATGGAGCATAAAGAACCAGCTAGGGTAATAGAACATTCTAGATCTTGGCAGCTTTGGTAGACAGCATGAGTGAATACGTTTTGCCAGAACTCACCACACAGCAAGAACAAGATCTGAGCATTCATTCTTAGTAAAATTTCATCTTAGTAGAATAAAAGAGTTGAGAAAGGTTAAATTTCCCGGGGATGGCAAAGGATGAAGGGGAAGGAACCAAGGTCAGTTCCCTCCATGCCCCGCTGGGGTTTGCATTGCCGCTTTCAATAGGGTATTAGACTTGGGTGGGTTTGATAATCACTGTCTGATTACAAGCCCAGCTCACACTCATTAGCAGAGTTTGCAAAGTCTTATGCAAATCCGGTGCGCAGGACATCAACCACACCCGCAGACACCTCTCTAATGATGGCAGATGGCGTTCTGCTGATAAAAGTGAAGACTTTGAGGGGAAAAAACTGCCCAATCTTGCATAATCCATCTAGGAACTTGTAAAGTAAATAAATGAATACCAATAACATCAATGGGAGCGGAATTTAAGTAGACAGGCATGGATTTTTACATAAATGCCCCGCAGCAGAAAAAGGAGATTAGAAGGAAGAACACAATTTAGAAGCCAGTGCAAGCGTCCTCCATATCCGCACATCGCAGCCGGGAGCCGGCACCGTGCTGGGAATGGCGATGGCTCATTCCTATTCTCCAAGAGGCGAGGCCCCAGCAGCTGCAGGGGCTCTGCTCCCCTCCCTTCACCTCTATTCCCTTCCTTCTTCTCCCCTGCCCTCAGGCATACACTTGGCTCAAAAGCCAGCATCATGGACACTATGATACTAGGACCCTGTCCTCGAGAAAAGCACAAATGGAAGCCGGTCTTACTTTTCAAAAAGCAAAAAGTACATCATATTTTTTAAAAATACACAGAATTGAACTTAGCCTTAGGAAACCTGCAGATCCCGGGAGATCACTCTGTAAAAGGCCAGTGCATGGAGCATCTGCAGGAGACAACAAGCAAGAATCTGAGCCCGTTCTGCAGCATCCAGGCTCTCAGATCACCTTGTGGTTCTACAACATGGTCAGAAGTCACTGCTTGGGATGAAGGCACTGTCTTGTTATTTCTGCAATACCTACATGGTTTTCAAAAAAAAAAAAAAGAAAAAAGTGTCTGTCCTCGGGCCTAAAGCAAGGAGAAGTATCGGAGGCATGTCTATTGCATGAATTGTTAGAAGGTCTTATTAATAAAAACAAACCTGGAGCCAAGTATAGGGGTGAATGCTAAAAGATCAGAGAGACAGAACAAGCCACAGCTAACCTCACCTTGCCAGTTCCTCAGCTGATCCTGTTTCCTCAAACTGTAAGCCTCTATGTCCTTATCTGGAATGAATCTCAGCTGAACTGCTGCTAAAAGCCTAAAAGCTTAACCAGCTCTAGTTCCTGGTCCTCAAGCCTTAAATACATTTCTGCTTTCTGCCATCACTTCCTGGGATTAAAAGCTCTTGTTACCATGCCTAGCTATTTCCAGTGTGGCTTTGAACTCACAGAGATCCAGAGGGATCTCTGCCTCTGGAATGCTAGGATTAAAGGCATGTGTGCCACCATTTTTTGGCCTCTATATCTAGTGGCTGTTCTCTGACTCCAGATAAATTTATTAGGATGCACAATATATTGGGGAACACAATATTACCACACATATTCAAATCCAAACTTCAGTATATTTGATCATAAATGTAACTGTTCCCCACTCCCATTCTGGACCTCCCAAATTACAATTAAAATTACCAGAGAAATATCACAGAATGGGGAAATGGCATCTGAAAGTAGAGAAAGGATGTTGTCCACTTGCCATGCTTTCAGAAAGTTCCAGAACCATCCTAGTGTTATACCCAGATCATAGGGAACCCCCAAAAGTCCACCACAGAGAATGAATCCCATATGTAAAAACAAAAAGCCTTTATTACCTTCAAGCTCCAAGCTTGGTCTCTCTGTCTGTCCAATGCAGCAGTGCGAGCAGAGAAGCCCAGAGCCCAGGCAGGGTGTTTGGAATGTCATGTATTTCCTCTTAGATGCAGGCCTCTAAGCCTGTCTTGGCAGCTATGTGATCAAGCTGTTTTGAGGCCCCCCACAGACCACAAAGTATAACACAGAAAGAATAACAAAAGTTGATTTTGAGAGTTTAGAACCTCTAAGAACAAAGAAGAGGATCTAAATGTGTCCACAGAAGGAAAGAGAATAGACCATATAGTAAGGATAAGAAATGAAAAACAATTGGGGTGCCCAATGTGAAACTCCCGATGAATCAATAAAGTTAAATTAAAAAGGGAAAAGAAAAAGAAAGAAAGAAAGAAAGAAAGAAAGAAAGAAAGAAAGAAAGAAAGAAAGAAAGAAAGGAGAAACAGGAAAGGTATTTTAGAAGCAGCATCAGAAACCAGGATGTCATGACACACACTTTCAAAATTCAGAGGGAAAATGGATTGCCTATCTGGGCTTTTATACCCTCCTAAAGCATAAACTGGGTGTGAGAAACAATGCAGATGTTTGGAGATATATCTAAGTACTGAAGCCTTTCCTTGCTTGGTAACCTTTCTTAGGAACCAAGGAAAATGGAAATCTACAGATCTAAGTCATCCACAAGACCATGAAGGCACCACAGGGTAAGAGCTATGCTGCAGTCTAAAGCAGATGGAAACTTTGTCATCAGACTTCAGTCCTTAATTTTCTTGGCTCCTCACAATCAACTAAATCATCTGGCTTAATCTTCCCAATAAACCTCACAAAGCAGGTATGACTTCAGGTTACACATAAGTTAAAAAAAAAATAGGCAGCAAGTCTGTAGAAGGAACAAATTCTGGAGGAAGGTAAGAAATACTGTATGATGCCTGGACCTTAGCAACAGTTAAATGGGTCAATCCAAAGTTTAAGACAGGATTCTGGTCTTGAAGGAAAACACAGTTGTAGAAAAGGACAAAACCACCAAAGGAAGCATTGTAAGGACAAAAAACAAATGAAGTGTTGTGTGTCTCTTTCCTCAAGATTACATGTGATTATCATATCCTGAATGAAAGCCACTGTGACCACCAGCATTCAGCTGTAGGAACCGAGCCTATTTCCATGAAGAAGGAGGGGGAGCTCATGAGGCTCCCTCTTCCCTAAGGATAAATAGGTAAATTACAGTCACTGGGAGGAGGAGAGTCTTTGGTGATTTAACTGCTCATATAATGTCCATAATCCTGTATGTAACCCCTTACCTACATTTCTGTAAATAACCCCAATAAACTCAGCTAGACTTGGGTAGAATCACTTCTCTCTTCTGTGTGCTGACTGATTTTTTTGTCAGTTTGACATGAACTAGAGTCATTTGGGAAGAGGAAGCCTCAACTAAGAAAATGCCCCCCACCAGATTGTCCTGTAGACAAGACTATGGGAGCATTTCTTAATTAGTGATTGGTGTGGGAGGGCTCAGGCCACTGTGGGTGATGCCACAGCTAGGCTGGTGGTCCTGGGTTGTATAAGAAAACAGGCTAAGCAAGCCATGAGGAACTAACCAGGAAATAGGATGGCCCTCCAGATTCCTTCCTACCTTGAGTTCCTGACCTGACTTTCCTTCATGATAGGCTGTAAGCTATAAGGTGAAACATGCCCTTTCCTTCCCAAACTGCTTGCTTAACATAGCAATAGAAGCCTAACTAAGGCAGTCTGCCATTGCCCTCTCTATCTTGGGTGAACAGAAATGAACTTCCTCCAAAACAGTTCACACAACAGGAAGAAAGTATTTTTTGAAACAAACAAAAAATAAATTGAAAAACTAAAGAGAAATCATGACAATTAAGATAATAGATTAATATCCCATCATGGATGGTGCTGGGCGTATGAGGCTCCATTCCCACCTGGGGAGTTATTGGCAGTACTGGTTGCAGGGAGATGGAAAGTAATTTTCTTCAGTGGTGTAGCTTCAGGTAAGTTGTTCAAGCACCAATAAATGAACTCCCTTCTGCCCATGGAACTGACTCTAATTAAACTAAGGTAAACTAAGACACACACACACACACACACACACACACACACACACCATGTTGGAAAGTAGTGGTTTATTAGGCGGGAGCTGGATTAGAGAGGGCAATGTGGAATCAATAAGATCAAATACATTAGCTGGGTGGTGGTGGCACACTCCTTTAATCCCAGCACTCAGTAGGCAGAGGCAGGTGGAACTCTGTGAGTCTGAGGCCAGCCTGGGCCAGAGTGAGTTCCAGAAGAGGCACTAAGCTATACAGAGAAACCCTGTCTCAAAAAAATATTTTTTAATGATCAAATGTATTGTATACAGTATGAAACTGTCAAGGAATAATTTTAAAGAATTTTTAATTGAAAAAAAAAAAGATAGTAGATTAAAACCAATAGAACAGAAAGAGTAACCAAAGCTGAATTGGGAGAGAGAAACTGCAGCCTATAGACACACCGGAGCTATCAGTGAAAATGGTTTTGTGGTTGGACACACAAGCTCATGATCAGCATCCAGGTTCAAGAGCTGTCTTGATTACATTGTTACCAGATACCAAGAAGGAGGGTGATTTTTCCCCACCCGAAAGGAGGATTATTTCTTCCACCCCACATATAAGATATTGCTTACTATTGAGAGAAACAACCTCCAGCCAGCCTCTTCTTCTGTGAAGAGCTTTCCATGAAAATACCACCCTTGGCCTTTATCTTCCTACAGCCATTCCCTTGCATGCTTAGGAGGACACCTTGTCTGGTACTTGCAGCGGAGGGAAGGATCTGAGTGCAGGACTCAGCACTCCCTGCCCTTTTCTCACATCAAACCAATCACCTGTTGAAACAGTCCCACTTTCCCCGCTCAGTGGCTCAGTCCAGCCCTCTGGGTGAGCTACACAGCCATACTCCAGCCTGTGTCCCTGATTTTGTCAAATTCAAAAGGTGGAGATAAGTAAATCCTTTTTGGCCACAGATCTAAAACCACTTTCCCCAAATAGGATTAAGGTCATTGACATCCTGATCTTCCCTTTTCCAAGCTGACAATCTAAGTTAGTCCTCAACTCAGGAAGAAAAAGGAAGCAATGTAGCTAGAGTTTTCTCTTTATAGTTAGAGTCTTCCTGCCTGGCCCACAGTCAGGACAAATCTCTCTCACCCGCCAGTCCCAGAGCAGCTCAGACCCAACCAAGTAAACACACAGAGACTTATTTGCTTACAAACTGTGTGGCCGTGGCAGGCTTCTTGCTATCTAGTTCTTCTATCTTAAATTAACCCATTTCTATTAATCTAGAAGTTGCCATGTGGCTTGTGGCTTACCAGTACCTTATATCTCGCTTGTCATGGTGGAGGCTGGCAGTGTCTCTCTGCCTCAGCCTTCCACTTCCCAGAATTCTCTTCTCTGCTTGCCCCGCCTATACTTCCTGCCTGGCTACCGGCCAATCAGTGCAACACATTTGACATACAGAAAAGCAACTCAAACCACCAATAGTTACCCACAGAAGAGAATCCAAAACAGCGAGGCTTGTATGCAAAACTTTACCTGGATATGTTTTGTTTAGTGAATTTATATTTAGCAGGTATAATTTCTTCAACAGACATATACTGGGGCATAACACAGAAGTTCTTCCTCCCTCCTCTTGTTTGTTTGTGGTTTTCTTTTCCATGGTTTCAATGACCCAGTTTACTAAAATCTGAAAAATATCAATGGAAGGTTCCCAGAAATAAATAATTTGTGAGTTTTACATTGTTTTTCTGGGTACTGTGAAGAAAACCCACACTGTCCTACCTGGGATATGAATCACCCCTTTTCACTATATCTATCTTGTATATACAACCCTTACCAAAGTATTTAAAAATGGCATTCATGTCATTTTTATTACAATATATTGTCAGGATTGTTCTACTTTACTGTTAATTATCAGTGTTAATATTATACTATGCTATCTTTCTAAATTAAGTTTTATTCTAAATGTGTACGTATAGAAAAAAAACAGCACCCCTAGGGTTTGGTACCTACAGGCATCCACTAGGAATCTTGGGACATGTCCCTTATGGATGGGGGTGGGGGAGAATGACTTGTGCATTTGTTTGTAGCACACCTCTCCTGGGTCACCTCACATTTAGAAAGCCTGTGTGACAGAGCTGTCACACCCAAGGTGAGACCAAGGACATGCCAAAGGGATGATTTCAGGGAATTATTTTATCATCCTGCTTTGCCCTGTTGAAGTAAATTAGCAAATACAGTGCTCATTAATGCAAAAAAAAAAAAAAAATCATTTACTCTCAACCTCTCCTTTTTCCTCAGCTAAATAAATATTGAATTAATCTGTAAAAGATACTGGTTTGGAACAGGGCCAATTAGGCCTGGGGTACCCACACCATCTGTCCCTGAAGCCAGACGTGTGAGTGAGAATGTAGATGCTCTGCATTCTTATCCTTATAGTCATCTAAATTGCTTAAATTTTTTGTGAGAAGGAAGTAGAAATCCAGCTCAGCTGAGCCATCTACTCATAGCATACAGTTTGTTAATGGTCAGTCTAGGGTTAGACTATGGTTCCTATGCCCAGTAGGAACACTGCCAGCCCCAACTCGTTGTCCAATAAGTAGATAAGTTCATGAGATGCAGGATGGAAACAGGACCATCTTAGGTGTTGTTGAGATGCCCCAGCCTGGTTAGAAGCCAGACATACCAGGTAACAGCAGACCCTTGACCTTTCTGAGCCATTTGTTACAATCTTTTAAGCCTGTTCACTGCTGCTTCAGATCCCTTTACTCCTCCAACAGCACAGTCAGCTTCCTTTTTAAACTCTTTTATTGACAAAGAAACATATTTTAAAGAGAACATATTTCATGAGACTCACTGGGCACAGAATGAAAGAAAAAACACAAAATGTCACAAGCTCATTGTTACCATGTGCTCTTGGCATCTGCTGTTGGCTCTGATAGAGTTTTATTAGTTCTTCAAAAATTTTGGTGGTGGTGCATGCCTGTAATCCCAGCCCTTGGGAGGCAAAGGCAGGAGGATCTCTGTGAGTTTGAGGTCAGTCTGGTCTACAGAGCTAGTCCAGGACAGGCTCCAAAGCTACAGAGAAACCCTGTCTCAAAAAACCAAAAAAAAAAAAAAAAAAAAAATTCGTAAATGTATTTTGATCATATTGACCCCAATTCCCTAAAACCCAGTTCCCCTATCCAAATTGGTGTCATTTCTCTTTTTTTTTTTTTTTAACCCATCCAGCCTAATTTGTGCAGCTTACTTAATCTTGGATGTATGGCCTTTCAATGAAGCATGGCTGACCTAACAGGGACCATAACCTTAAAGAAAACTTCATCTCTCTCTTCAGCAGTTATAAATTGCCAATAGTTCTTAAATGAGGGATGCCAGTAGTCCTCTCCATGTTGGTTGGATTATCTTTTTTGGAGTTGTTGTCCAATGCAGTCCTGTATTAGGCAGGCTTACCTGGAGAAACTGAACCAGTGGGATGAAAAAACTACACACACACACACACACACACACACACACACACACACACACAGGTTAGCACATAGTAGGTGCTCAAAAAACAGTGTTTATAAATGATTAAATAAAGTAGTAATAAAATGCAAAGACTTCCAGGTGACCCTCCCACCACAGAGTAATTCATGCACATTCACACTAGATGACAATTTACTATCTTCCAGGAGCCTTTAAAATATGATGCATAAAATACAGCTTGATTTGTTCAATCCTCAGTGCAGGATTTCATCCATTATGTGGCTGAAAGACACTCGGGGGGTGGTGTGGACAAAGGATTCAGATACAGAAATGAGCAAAAGAAGCTGAAGGATACAGGAAAGAAGATTTGTGGGACCCTTGAGGAAACACCGTTAATACTCTTCTGAAACAAGAGAGACCCTCATTTGGTATCACTGGTTCAGAGAAGCATGTGGAGACTGGGACAGCCTGTGAGCCCCACACCACCATCTGTCCTGAAAACTCCCAGAGCTAACACCACCATCTGTCCTGAAAACTCCCAGAGCTAACACCTGATTTGACAAGGGTCTCTTTGTCCCAAGGATGCATCCCACACATCTCTCTAAGAAACTCTTCTAAGGAACTCCCACCCTCAGGGGCTGTGAAAAATTCAGGCAGTGCTTATTGACCCCATTACTGCTTACTATCCTGGGGAAAGAAGATAATCCAATCTGTTCTTTTCCAGCATACAGGCACAGAGCCATAATAGAGAACATGTTAGATGCAGCTCTATCAGGTGCAGGGGATAGCTTGTGAACAGTTCCAGCGTTTGTTCCGCTTGACACAGATGCCATGTAACTCTCTCTCTCTCTCACTGCACCAAGTTCTTTGCATCCTCAAATCCTGCTGTCCATTTCTATCTGGACCATATATGTGGCATCTCTACTGCCTCTACTCTGTCTATGTACCCACCAGCCTCCTGCAAGTGTCCCAGGACTATCAGAAAATGATGTGTGAGCCACAGCCTCTGTCTTAATTACTTTTCTATTGATGTGGTATGACACCATGCCCAAGACAACTTATAAAAGGAGGAATGTATTGAGAAGTCATGGTTCCAGGGGTTAGAGTCAATAACCATCATGGAGGAAAGCATGACATCAGGCAGTAAAACAGTAACTGAAGCTTACATCCTGATCTACAAGGACAAGGCACAGAGAGAAAGAGCTAACTAGATATGGCATGAGCTTTGGAAACCTCAAAGCCTGGCCCTGGTGACACACCTCCTCCAATAAGGACAAACCTCCTAATCTTGCCAAACATTTCCACCAACTGGGGGCCAAGTATTCAAATATATGAGCCTATAATGGGCCCTCTCACTCAAACTACCACAGCCTCTAACCTCAAAGACTTGATCACGAAGCAGGAGCCATAAAAAATAAAAAAAAAAATAAAAAAAATCAATGACCGTAAGACACTTTGGTAACTGAAGTGTGTTATTAAACTCTACAATAATATAATCAAATAGTGAGTGTGGAGAAGACCTGACTTGTAGAAGGTCACAGCCACCAGCTGAAGAAAAGATAAAGAGGTAGTTCATGAAAGAAAATATACAGTCCTAGCTACTGGGGGACTGGGGCAGGATGATAGCATTTGAGGCCAGCGTGGGGCTACATAGCAAGACTCTGTCTCAAAACAATGAACAGAAAATGCAAAAGATAGTAAAACGAACAAACATAGAAGTACTGATGGATAAAGCATGTCTGTGAACAGTGTGCTTTGATGCAGAGGAACTAAGGGACGGACAAGGGGTGATGAGAATGATCCAAAGCTCTCCAGCAAATAACCCTAGCACTTCAGAGATGGAAAGAGGAGGATCAGATAGATGTTCAAGGCTACCCTCAGTGTGCTGGTTAGTTTTATGTCAGTGTGGCACAAGCTAGAGTCATTTGGGAAAAGGAAATCTCAACTGTGAAGATGTGCCCACCAGGTGGGCTTGTAAGCAATTCTATGGGGGCATCTTCTTAATTAGTGCTTGGTGTGGATAGTGCTACCCCTGGGCAGGTGAGTCTGGGGTGTATAAGACAACAGACTGAATACAGAGTGCCTGCACAAGTTCAAGCCAGATGGGACTCCATGGCTGAGAAAGGGATGTAGGTACAGACTCCTACCCCTAACTGAGAAGCTACCTTCAATTGACATCTAATTGCAAAGGAAAAAATTAGTTGTTTTTTTTTTTTTTTTCAATAAAGTCTCACTGGGTATATTAACCACACATCAGGGCAGTCCCCATCCTCAGGAGTAGATGCCCAGCACAAAACAGACTTGATAGTATTTTTGTAGACTTTTTTATTCAAATTGCTTTGTTTAGGCATTTTTCTTCTCATTGGTCTTTTGCTCGTTTATTATGATTTCTGATTTTGTGTTTTTGTGGGTTTTGTTTGTGTGTGTGTGTGTGTGTGTGTGTGTGTGTGTGTGTAAGAGAGAGAGAGAGAGAGAGAGCAAAAGAGACAGACAAACGAGTTTCTTGTGGATTTTTTGTTTATTTGTTTGCTTGGTTTTTTTTAAAGATTTATTTATTCATTTCATGTATGAGTGCTCTATCTGCATGTACACCTTTATTCCAGAAGAAGACATCAGATCCAATTATAAATGGCTGTGTGGCACCATGTGGTTGCTGGGAGTTGAACTCAGGACCTCTGGAAGGGAAGTCAGTGCTTTTAACCGCTGAGCCATCTCACCAGACCCTGCTTGCTTGCTTTTAAAGAGAGAAAGAACACGTATAGAGCTATGTGAGTGAGGGGGTGGGGAGGATTTGAGAGTGGGGAGTGGAAAAGCGTGATCCGAATATATTGTCTGAATTTTTTTTTTCAATCAAAAAAAAAAAAAAAATCAAGCTGAGCAAACTTTGGCAAGCAAGCCAGGGTTTCTCCACAGCCTCTGTATCAGCTGCTACCTCCAGGTTCCTGCCTTGAGTTCCTGCACAGACTTCCCAGACTGAAGATACAAGCAACAAGATGAAATAAATCCTTTCCTCCCAAGGTGTTCTTTGCCTTCATGTTTTAGCACAGCCATGGAAACCCTAAGATACTCAGTTACCTGTGAGTTAGAGGCCAGTCTGAGCTACTTAAGAGACTCAGCTGCCTGTGGTTAGAGGCCAGCCTGGGCTACATAAGATACTGTCTCAAAATCAAAAAGTAGACTGTGATTGTGAGGAGTCTTCTCACACAAGCTGAGGGGCTTAGCAAGTAAGATCGGCAAGCATGATTAGCCAATTGGATGAAAGAATTGAGGGAGGGGGCTATGTCAAATAATGTCAACTTAGAGGGAATAGGCATGTGGAGCACACTGATGGAAAGGGAACACAAGAGGCCAGAGAAGGATGATGACAATGGATTGTACTGCTGAAGAGTGCAGAGACATAGAAATACCAGCAGAGAAGCAGAAAGCAGATGGGGAAATGAAAGAGAAAACTAAATGTTGGAGGGGTGCAGTGCCTTGGGAGCCAAGAGAGAAAACAGACATCCTGGTCCATAAATATTGAGTAGCCATAAACCCGAAGGGAGGGGCAGAACTGGGGAATGAAGGGATCTCTCATGGCCACAGGAAGTTCCGTGACAGTGGAGATGTAGGAAGGGGAAGTTGGGATGTCACAGCTGAGATCTGCAGTAGAGGTGGAAGAATAAAGCAGGGCACCTAGATGTGACTTCCCCTTGGGAAGCTTTGGAGAGGCCAGTGCCTGGATCTCAAACCCTGGATCTCAAGCAGACTCTGGCTCAGTCTGGGGAAAGGAATTATCATGGGCATTTTCGAAGTTTCTATCAGTGCTCCCACTAGGCAATGAAGGTCAAAGTCCGCTGGATAAGTGTGGGTATGAACTAACGGGGCAAGGATAAAGAGAGGGAGGTCTTGAAAGGGAATCAAAGTAGAAAGGAAAGGAAAGTGGTGCACACATGTCTGGGAGATGCTACAGGTTTGGTCCCTGGCTGCTCTGATGCAATGAATACCACAATAAAGTGGGCTCGTGATTTTTCCTTTCCAGCTCATATAAAAGTTTTTACTCTACTGTAATCTGCTAAATGTGCCACAGCCTTGTGTGTGTAAAAAGTGTGTGTGTGTGTGTGTATGTGTAAGTGTGTATGTGTATGTGTGTGTGTAAAAAGTGTGCACGTGTATGTGTGTGTGTGTGTGTGTGTGCATGTGTGTTAAATTATTTTCTTGCTAAAAAAAAAATGCCAACAATCATTTTAGCTATTGAGGAAAAAATACTATCCAAATAGAGTAGCTTCAGTTGGGACAATTTCAGAACTACTCTTTGTAAACAACACAATGTGTGAGGATGGCAAGGAAGTGACATACATTGCAACCAGGTGCTATAGGGAATGGAGGGAGCCCTGGATGAGTAAGTCCTGAGTGGAGGTGTATTGCTGACACAGGTATGGCTGTATCAAAGACCCCATAGCCTTGGGTTCAGAGGGATGATAAGTCTGCCCTGGGGGACCAATTACAGCTGTTGACAGTATGTGCAGAAATGTCCACTGTGGATTTCTCTCTGGATAATGACGGCCTAAAGACTGCTCCCCTACAGAGGCTGCTCCTACCAAGATTAGCTAGGCCTGTCTCATTGATCCAACTGTACACCATAAACTCTGCCTCCTTGTTTATCTGTACATAATGACCCTTCCTCCTTGTTCAGCCATGTGCCCTGCCTCTCTGTTCAAGTCTATAAAATAAAAATGGAGCTTCTGGAGTGCTGTGGTTTCTCCAGGAGAATGCCCACACCACCTGATCACAGTATATCTGTCTGTCTGCCTTTCTGTCTGTCTGTCTGATCTTTTTTCTCTTGCCACCCCAGTCAGGTCTGTCCCAGGGGCCACGCTGGACTCAGCAAGGTGCAGCTATGAGCAGAGGTGGAAGTGAAGGCAGCCATCCATGAGAGAAAAGCCCAGAAAGGCAGTAGAGAGACGGAATTAAAGTTTGCTCAGAGACAAAAAAACAGGAAGCAAAGTTGGCACATGATGGACAGGCTCACAGTGGTGATGAGTAAGAACCCCTCAGCTGTAATCATGAAGGAAGCACAGATAGGCAAAGACATGGCCAAATTTAGAAGTGCACAATTAGCAGAGCACACGTGGAAAAATCCACCTCCGAGTTTTACCTGGGCATGCACTTGAGTGAAAAGGGTGATGGTGGGCTGGGTGCAGTGAGATAGGTCAGGGGCAGTCGCTGAAGAGAAGGCGAGGAGAGATAAGACCGAGCTGACTGAGCAACGCTGACAGTCCAGCTGAGGCTGGGAGCTCATAAATTGATCATGAAACCAATTCAGTGTGGTTGCGTGATTTCTCTCCAACATCGTCCAGCAGTCTCAGGAGGGAGAAATTAGACATTAGATTGACACAACATTGTGGCCGGTGGTGAGGCACAGCTGTGGAAGAAGGGCAAAGAAATGAGGAGCTGAGGGCAGAGATGAGAGTGCCCTTGGAGGGATGGCTGATTAAATCAAGTCTAGGAAGGAGGAGAGGCAAAGCCAGCAGCCTGCAAATTCTGGGGCCAATTATGTCAGACACTGCATTTAGGTATAAGGTTGTGGTTCACCTGTAAAACAGAGGCAAACTAGAGGCATACAATTTACCCCTTAGAATTAATTCAGACTGCCATGGAAGGTAGGCAGTCACAGCCTCCTGACTTCGAGATAGAACACACACCAAAACCAATGGTATCAATTCCAATGTGAGAATCAGACACACTGACAGCTAAGTCCCAGCCAGGAGCCATGGAAGACCAATGCCTCAGCTCAAGGAGAGAGGGATGGAGTTTGGAGGGAGGGGTGAAAGGTTGAGGAGAGGAGGGAAAGGAGAAGAGATATGATTCTTTTTATTTTTGAGATATAATTCTGATTCCAGCCTCGAAAGAAAGAGTTCAGAAGATATGACAAACAGTTTAGTGAAGACCAGGAGATTCTTTCTCCACCCCATGGCCTAAGAACTTGTTCTTCCATATAGCTAGACCTCATCTCTAAGCACCAACCTAAAGAAGAAACCAGGAAGTTGGTAGTAGGCTTTGGTGCACTTGTACAGTGGTCTTTCTGGATAGAATTGATACCACCATTCTTCGATAAATGATGTGAACTAAAGATGGAGAGTGAGAGGCTCAAAGACAGAGACAAGGAGAATAGGATGGATGGCTTTTTTACAGAGCACATCTGCCACACTCACTTGCATCCAGACACTGGGCACACCTGTTAAGCGGGGAAGGAAGCATATGGGTCCTTTGTGCCCAATCTTTAAGATCACAGAGCGCACTCAGTTTTTCCTGAAGTCCGTTAAGATTTGCCAGTGCCTCCTGCTTCATGCTACACAGTGGGCATCTGTAAGAGCATTGCCCAGTTACTCTGGTACTCCAGCCTTTAATGAGATCTTATATCAGCTGCCCAAGGAGAAAGTTGTTACAGAGTAAAGAAAGAGATCCAGGCTCAGCATTCCTGCCTGTTTCAAAAAGAACATTTGCACTCGGGCAGAGGCAAGACCTGGAGAGGAAGAGCAGCTGGAGTTCCATGGCATGGGTCACAAAATTTATTTTAAAAAAAAAGCAGAAAGAATTTATGGTAAGTTAGAGCCAACTTTACTAAATCCCAAAGGTGGAAAATTAAGGAATTATGTATAGTCTCTAGAGGGCCTCTGTGTCCTGTGGGGCATGTATCATTGTCTTGAGTGAAGGGGTATTGTTGACATGAGTACAACCACATAAAGGACCCCAATGCCTCAGACCCATGGAAGTGGCAAAGCCTTCCCCCTGGTGAATTCAGGGAATTGGCAAAGCCTTCCTGTGGTCCATATATGGATATTAACTGTGTTTGTGAAAATCAGCAACTACAGCTTCCTGCTCTCTGGTGGCTGAAGCCTTAGGTTGCTCCCGACAGAGACTTCCCACCCAGACTAGGTAATCCACCTTCTTGTGCTGTACCTAGTAAGGAGGTGAGTTTCCATGCTTCACAGTAAGTGCCCTCCATCTGCTCAAGCACAGCCCACCCAATCCCAGCTTTTCTGTACGTCTATCTGTTGTTTCTTCATTCCCACCACAGCTCAGCCAGGTTTCCAGGACCAAGCCATGCAAGACACCGAAGTGGCCCACCGTTCTGAGGTCAAACCCATGGTGCTGGAACAGCCCTGGATCCAAGAGTAGAAAGAACCAGAGCTTGCTAGCTAATCAGGTCTTAGGAAATTGAAGGTCTTGGATGTCTTCACTTCAACTCATCATGAAGTTTGATGGATCTGGGGAAATAGTCCTGCTCTCTCATCTCCCACTGGTAAGGTAAAAGGCCAAGTGTTTCCCATTCATTCTTCAGGGATAATGAGCCCTGAAGTCTCCTGGCTTCATATACCATGTAGAGATATATAATAGCCTTTATGGATACAAAGTCTCAAAGGAGACCAGAGAGTATAGATGACAGTATATGGGACTAGAGGGAGTCTAAGGCCTATGACATGATGCTGCCATCTTTTTATTACCTGAAGTCAGGAATCAGGAGAGGTCAGAAGTAGCAGCAGGTTCTTCATGTCACTTCATGGTGCATGTATCCACATCATTTTTTTTTTTTCAAATCAAAATCAGGAGTGCATTGTTCTGATCATTGAAAAGCAGCAGAGTCCCCATCGAATAATGTCACCATTGTTGTATAGCTCTTTCCTCCAAATTGAAACACTCCCTCCTGGAGAGAGGAAGGGGGAGCATAAGACTCAGGAAGCTAATGGGCCTTAAGCTTCAGAGACCACAAGGTCTACACAGCCCCACCGTATGGTTACATAACCAGGAAACAACATCTGGAAGGGGAAGAGACTGTGGAGCTTCCTGCAAATTTGACAGGGAGTCCTGGGGATGCAGTCCTCTTGTGTCACCACCCATGCTGCACTAGGGATTTTGGGGATGCAGTTGACTTTGAGTCATTCACGCACCAGGAAGAAACCCAACACATTCATTGGTTCACCAAGCTACACACACTTGGATGGAACCATTTCTCTGATCTGTCCTCAGTGCCATATCTGCAGGGAGCAGACATCTGTTCAGGTATCCCCAGGAATGTCACACAGCAGACATGCATATATTTAGGACATCTTCTTTCTTTATCAAAAACACAGTCAATTCTAACTGGACAGCATATAAAATGGCCAGATACTTGGGAAAGGGAAGATAAATGTATGACTTCTCAGTGTACAGAGCTGCCTCAGACATACAGTGGGACCCCAAATGTTAGGGTACTAGAACAACTCAGGGGTCAAGTCTAAACTTCTAGTAAGAGTGACAAAGCTCTGGAGGATGGGGTCCTCTTTCCTGGCCATTGCCTTGAGGCTATGCAATGTCACTGTCTGTCCTGGTGAGTATTGAGAAGCCTCTACAGTGCTGTATTCTCTTGCCCTGGTTGGGGGTGGGAGTTAAGGATAGAATCCAAAGCTTTGTGCATGCTCTGTTCCTGAGCCACACCCCAGCCCTGCAGCATGCTGAGTTGTCCTCCCCATCTTCCTTGGCCTGGGAGTATCCCTGCTTGTCTATCAGTTTGAACTTTCCATTTTGTCTTAACATAGTTCTGGCTTCTAAGCACTAGAAACCCATTTCTCACTGTTCTAGATACTGGCACTTCAAAGATCAAGGTGCCAACAGATTTAGTGTCTGGCGAGAGTCCCCTTCTTGCTCACAGACATGCTGCCTGGTGGTCTTCACGAAGGGGGAGTCTCTTGTACTGCTACTATGCATGGACCTCTTCTATGAGAGCTCTCATCTCATGGTGAGGGCTCTACTCTCCTGACTTAGTCTTTCCTAAAGGCTCTGCCTCTTGGGACACAGAGGATTAAGTTTTTGCTCTATGGATCGGAGCAAACACACACACACACACACACACACACACACACACACACACACACACACACACACCATAGCTCTCTTTAAGAAGTATTCCCGAATCTTCCCCCAAATAGTTCCCTTGTCCTTCGCTTGAGCTCCCAAGGAATCCTGAGCTTCCCTGGATGTCTCACAATTTGACACACTGGGGCTCTGTCATTGCTTCACCTCTCAGCTATAGGAGGGCAGAGACATGTCTCGAGCACCACTGTACCACCATGAAATCCCAAGTAAGGCCCAGTAAGTGGAAAATGCCCAATAAGGACTTGTTAGAGAGAAAGAAAGCTTTGTTGTGGACTGTTTTTAGAAAACGTGGGCTGATTGGCTCTCCTCCCTAAGGGAAATGGCCCAAGCAGCAGAGAATTGTAGCCAAAGAAGGTTTCCTTTGTCTGTTCCACATGGGAAATTATGACTTTGAGCCACAATTTTATAAGCCTGACCTTGTGAGGAAGAGGAATCTCCCAGAGCAGTTAGCTCCAGTCAGTGTACAAAAACAGCCATCCTCTCCAGAGGGTCGGATGGTGCTGGTCGCAGAAGGTTTCCCAGGAACTGAAAGTCCATGTCAGAGCCTGGGCTCTTGGGGCTGCCTGTGTGGGCATCCCCCAAGGGTTCCTTCTGCTAAAAATCTTTTACTGTGAACAGAAAGACTTATGGGCGTCTTCTCAGTCCGAGGTCTGCACCAGGCACCTCCACACAGTGTCTGATTGAATCCTCACAGAAGAATGTGAAAGAAAACTGTTACTCTCAGATTTATAGAGGTGCACCCCAAGGCATGGATTGGTTAAATCATTCACTCAAGGTCAAAGATGCTCAGAGGCTGAGTTGGTCTGGGGAAGAAATATGTCTTCTGTCATGTGACTGTTCAGTTTTTTACACTCCCATGGCAAAAAGCCACAACATTTCACTGCCTGCTTACATGCACAAACACACACCATTAAGAGTCCAGCAGGTGATAATTGGTGTTGCTACAGCATGAAAGATTAAAGGAACTGTGAAACTCTCTCCCACCCTGGGAAAGAACTGGGTGCTTTCTACTCCAATAATCACAGTATTCTCAAACACAAGGTACAGATGGGAGCAAGGTCTTCCCACTCCCCTGGTTTAACTTTCCCAAGGAGAACAGAATGTGTCGATTAGATCCTTTTTTCCTTCCTCATCTTTTCTGTTTGTTTGTTTGTTTTTTCTATCCTCTTTGAGATTATGTAAGTTGTTTTATTCTCACAAATAACCAGAAAGTGTTTAGATGTGCTCAGGGCCCTGCACATCATGGGGATTCCATGTAGTCAGGCATTAATCATTCAGGATGCTTTCTACCCTGCTCATGCCTTCAAATATTCCCTTATTTCATTTGAGTGGGTTAAGTTCCAAATTTCAGTGCCCACAGAAGCCAGTCCATAATATAAAAGATAATTTCCAAGGAGTCCTAGTGAAATACTGTAACTCAGTCCCAGGCAATGATGGCCATGTAGCAACCCAGAACCAATATGGCTGACTCCTTTGATTGTGTGTGTGTGTGTGTGTGTGTGTGTGTGTGTGTGTGTGTGTGTGTGGTCGGTGGTGGCGGTCAGGGTGTGTGGGGTCAGGGGTAGGGGACACAGTCATTAGCCTAGAAATTTGTATTAACTTCCCTCAACTTGGAAAATACCATGTATATATGCCTGTGGGATAATTTCTTACTGCCTGTGACACACATAAGACATGAGTTTTCAGTGAACTTACCAAAACAGCTAAACAACACAGCATGAGACCTTAGAGCAGGCAGCCCTGTGCAGGCGAGGATCAGCAGCCATGGAGATGGCGGGGACAGCAGGAAAGCCCCATGTGTGATGACTTGAGTCCTGAATCAAAAAAAGAAGGAACTAGCTGTCCTCTAAGAAAGCTGCACTGCTCAACACATGCTGCTGGGCTGGGTTTTAGTATCTTTGGCTATGGCTGCAGCTGTAGCATCTGCTCAGGCAACAGAAGATACAGCTCTGGGAGTACACTCTAGCACCTTTAATCTTAGCCCTGGGTGAGGTGAGCTACAAGTACAACTATGTACAAGCAAGACAAATCACAGGTCCGGAGGTGTACCTGCATGCTTGGTACAACTCACAAGGGGTCTGTCCAAGAATTAACTGGGTTTCCAAACATGTAGTGAGATGCTGGGAGGGGTAGCTAGGAAGTCCCATGACACAGTGTGCTCATCTCTAGAAGCAGCTTTGTTTATTTCAAAGGTGAGTAACAGAGGTTTTGCCAAGCTGAGGATGAACTACACTGTATTGTTGTTATTATTATTATTATCATTATCATTATTAATGTCTACTAGCAGAAGAGGATGCACTGTCCAGGCAAGATCTCCCTTCACCCAGGCATGCCTTCTCAGCAGCAGGACTTCCTAAACTCACCCCCATCCTTTTCTCCTCACTCAGACTTCTGTGCACCCCTAATCTAGCTACCGTAACTTCCCAAACTTTCCCAGTGTGTCCTCTAGAAGGCCAGAGTCATTACCAGCATACTCAGCTGCTTTCTGAACTATCTTCTTCTGTCTTAATGCAGTAGGAATCATATTGAGGACAAAATAATAATTTTAAATTAAGCAAACGCATTTAAGCACATTGTTATTCTACGCCTGTTCCAAGCACAGAACCTACATTGATTCCCTTTTATTTTCAACTGTATAACTGAGCATATCATCACTTCATTTTCTTTTATATTTGTTTATTGATTTATTTGGATACTAGGAACTAAACCCCAGGCCTCAGGCTTGCTCTACCAGTGACCTATGCCTCAAGCCCTAGCATCCTATATTCTGACTATGACACTGAAGCACAGAGAATTAATTATCTCTGGATCACAAAGTCAATAAGGAGTAGATAAGAGACATGGGGCTTGAGTCAAGACAGTTAGGCTCCAAGGTCCATGTGTGGAACTACTGTGGTATATTGTAATCAGGGGAATCTGAAGTCAAAAGAAGATACCTCAGATCACCAGTGAAGAAATAGGAAGACATTGAATCTATTTGTGTTCATAACCAGCCCCTAAAAGCAATCACAAAGCTCCCTGTAAAGACACAGCTTCCTGCCGTGCTCTGAGATGGGAGCCGTCCACGTCTTTCCTCTCTTCCACTTGGCCATTGCTGATCTTCACAACCCTGCCCATATACTCCTTGCTTTGATGGTTATGCTGTGAGATTAACTCACCACTTCCCATAATGTTGTAGTCATCCTAGACCCCAGATTATTCCCTATACTACTACAACAATCCAGTACCCAGATCCCTGCCACCCTCTGCAATGTTGCCTCAATTATGGCTTTTGATGACTTTGGTTTTTCATAAAGAAATCCCTGAAAAACCCTAAATTCTTGGTTCCCACCTTTCATCCAGTATTTTTCCCTTCATCCCATAGCCATACCTAGACCTTTCCATGCAAGTTATTTCACCTCACCATCATCTCAACCCTAAGAAGAAAATTTTCATGTCTCTATTCTAACCATTTCCTCCCATCTTTAACTTGCAAATTCTAAAAATGATGCCCCTCCCCATAACCCAAGTCCACTGTGGTGCCACCATCTTACTGGTTCTCACCTGATGCATGGACTTACCCCATTTCTTGCCTACTTACCTTCAGGTGCATCTTACTGTCCTTTCTCCCGGTATCTCTTCCTCTTGCCATAAGACCCAGGAGGGCGGGACCAACCGTTCTTAAATCTCACTATTCTGAACCTTCATCCAAGCAATGAATTTCTTGAGAAAGAAATATGCAAGCTTACTTCAAATGCACAATGACCTACTTCAAGGAAGCCCAAATGTCATCGTCCAGCCCTATTGTATTTCCCAGTAACTCATTTTATTTATTTATTTATTTATTTATTTATTTATTTATTTATTTGGTCTGGTGTAATTTAGTATGAAACCAATCCAGAGATTAAAGCATTATTGCATGACTTTTCCCTTCCCCCTCTCTTCTTTCTCTGATAAGAAAATGGAGGCCATTAGATGGTAATTCCCTAGGCTCTCACCAACAGGTCTATCTACCTCAGGGCTGTGCCTCCCGACTCAAGCCATGGAAGAGCTGGAAAATCTCCTCTCCAAGGCCATTTCCTTTACTGGAGAATCTGGAGCCCCAGTACCTTTATCAATTCCAAGGTCACCAACCAATCAGTCACTCTCCCTCCTATATCATCAATTCTCCTTCTTTTTGATGTTTTCATCAGTTACAGAGGAAAGCCCCTTACCAACTTTCCCCTCCCTTCTTATCCCACCCCATTTCTCTGCTCCTTTTTACAGAGTTCTCACTTCTCATTTCCCTAATTGTCTTAAACTCTACTCTTTTGATCATCCTTGCCTATCTCTAGAAAAAAAAAAAAAACAGCTCTTATATGGGCTTTATATGATGTGCATCTTATATAGTATAACATATTCTAACAGCTTAACATGGGTGGATTGATGGATGCATGCATGGAGGGAGGGATGGATGGATGGATGGATGATGCATGAGTAGGTGGGTGGGTGGATTTATAGACAAAAAGTTGAGCAGAAGTTGGGATAAAGGAAGGGTATTAAGTTAGGATGCAATTAGATGGTCTTCTTTTTTCCTCCTCTGGCTCCTCAAAGTCCTTGTAAAATAAGAATGAAAATTTGCAATCTGTTACTACAGTTATCAGATTTTGAATTCTGATACCTCAGAGTTGAAATGCTAGGTGTATTAGTTACTTTCCTTGTTGTTGTGATGAAATTCCTGGTAAAAGCAACTTAAGGAATGAAGGGTTCCTTATAGTTCACAGTCTGAGGGTGCAGTTCATCATGCCAGAGATCCATGGCAATGGAGGAATAAGGCACCTGGTCACTTTGTGTCCACAATCATGAAACAAACATCTGAGTGTTAATCATGTTTTCTCTGTTGTCTTCAGCCCATGACCTGAGCTCATTCAGAGTTCACACACCCAGAGTGAGTCTTCCCACCTTGGTTAAATCTCCCTGGAAATGTCCTCACAGACACACCCAGAGGCATGTTTCCCAGGTGATTTTAAATGCAGTCAAGTCAACACTGAAGATTAACCATCACACTAGGGATCTTGGACCGCAGTCATTAGGATGTCATCTTCAACTGAGCATTCCATTCTGGAACTCAGAAGCAGCTCATTAAGGCCTCGATCATTATCACCACCCCGAGGCACAGAGATGGAGGGAACTCTCACTCTACACCTGACAGGTTGATGTGTGTGTTATAGAGATCACCACATTTAATCTTACCCTCTTAACACCTTACACGGTAGTAGATATTTATCATCTCTATTTACAGATCAGGAATCAAAGACACAGAAGATAAGAAACTTACCCAGTATCGGCAGTTAAAATCTGATGGAGAGTCCAAGACTCAAACTCTGATTGGGACCCCACCCCCTGATCATTTCAGACCTTCATACCGTTTGCCCCCATGTAGTACAACCTCTGTCTGACATCCTGTGTTGGACATGAGACATGTCGCCTCAAATGGCTTGCTTTCCATAACGACTCTGAGCCACTTTTCTGGATGTGAACATTGAATCTCAAGCACGTGACACAGGTGTGTTTGATAAAAGGCTAACTACCATGTCAAGCTCATTTTATAGAAGAAGCAGGGAGGACAACATAGGTCAGAAAAGGTTAAAAAATGCTTAAGGACAGTATCAACAAACAGTGAGAAAGGTGGCACCTGACTCAAAGTTGCCATCCCGTCAGGAACTGCATTGGGAACCTAAGAACAGTGCCTTGCATCCAGGACATGCTTAGTGCTCAAGTACAACTCAACCAAGAGAATTGTGTGGGGGGGGGGACAAACTAAGTTTGACACTAGCAGGGGATGAGCTGCTGCATCCCAGAAAGCAACCAACCAGGCCTGTCCTTCCTTCCCCAGGACCCAGACTAAGTCAGGCAGAGATGGTATTGTGAAGGGATGGAGAGTGAGAATTCTGCTCTGCCTCGGATTATGATAGAGATTTAGATAAGATGATGCCTGGAGCTAGCATCATTCCCAGGAGGTCAGGACTCTGCCTGGGTGCTGGAGTGCAAACTCCCTGCTGACTCTGGGTCCTATTCTCTATCTTCCTCTCTGAACCCTTGTGTGTACTGTTGACCTTCTCACCGGAGGTGCAACTATTTAACACACTGCTAAAGCCCGGGGAAGACTGTGCATTTTCATCGAAGCACCAAATGAGGAAGTCTAGATGACTTTACAAAATGCATTGGAAGGGAATTTTGCAGAGCAATGTCTGGGTCTTAGGTAATTAAGTAAAAAGGGAAATAACTTCCCAAGGGGCGTAAACAAACACACTGAGTCGGTCTCGCTTCGGCATTTATGCTGAGTGGGGAAAATGGATTTCCGAGTGGACTGTGGATGGTAAGCCAGGGTTGCCTCTTCCAATGTCAAGACCAACAGACTTTATGAGATGGAGCTGTGGAGTCTCCCACAAAGTAGGGGGCAGGGGCAGGGGAACAAACATTGGAGAAAATCTGACCAGAATTTCTACAGAGGTAGAGGAAGGTGGAGCCTGAGGTCTCAAAGGGCAAAGTGATTGTCTCAAGGTCATGTGCAGCTGAGACTCCACCCTGGCTTTCTGAGTCTTAGTCGTGTGCTAGTTCTCAACAACCAGGCCAAGGCTGCTTAGGGATCAGCCATGAAAGAGCAATAATGACAGTGATGGTGGGGAAAGTGAAAGCTGGTATCCCATCCATGAGAGCAAGTGCCGGGCATATATGCCTTGTGTGCCCATGAACCCACACGGTACTCTCCCAAGACCCCATGAAATCAGAAGACCGAGACAGGACAGAAGAAACTAGCCGAGCATTCCCCAAGTTAAGAAGGTCATAGAGCAGGTGTCAGGTGCACCATACTCCCTGTGAGCACCCAAAGCTTTTGCCTGTTTGCTAGGACCTCTGGTCCTCAAATTGAAAGTCTCAGTCCCTAGGCTCCTGCTTCTAACTCTGCTGTGTACCAGTGTGAACCACATTCATCCTGAAGATCCATCCTTTTGTTCATTTCTCCTGAAAGGTAAGGAGAGCAGACATAAAGTGAAAGCAGAGAAACTGCAGATGCAGGTGTGAGTGGTGTGCTTTGGAATCACGTGGGAACGTCCCATGCAGTGCCTTCCAACAATCTACTAAAAACCACAGTCTGGACTGTTTCTTCCAAGGCTCCAGACTTCTTGCAAGTTTTCTCACAAGGTTATCTCACCCTTTCCTCCTCCATGGGTCTCCTACTGGCTCCTCGGGCCTTATCTCTCCCTTATTCCACTCTCCTCTGTCTTTTTTCTCCTTCCTTCTTTGCAAGAAGGAAACCAACAATTTATTTCCTTGGACACCCATGCCTTCAAGGTCTGACCTTCCACCCTGAGCATCTTATCAAGGTATTCTCCAGGACAGAGGCAATTTCCTTTTCAGAGAGAGATTCTGGAATGAACAGCTAAGAAAATTCATTATTCACTTTGTGACACCAATAACTAAGAGGTCTCTCCTTACATTTTTTTAAAGCTAGCATATCTGTTTATGAGTGCAATGTACAGTTTCTTCAGGATAACCTATACTGGCAACTACAGAAGTTGAGTTCTTGCAATTATTACACCTCATTTAGCACTTGTCTCTTCTTGACTTTCAGCCTCCAAGATATCCTAATGTTACAAACCTTATTTGGGGTGAGACTGCAGAACATCTGCCCACCTCCTGACCCAACCTCTGAGCAATGGCTTTCAGAAAACACATGTGCTAAAATGTCCTTGAAGGTAAAAGTCCTATTTAGTTCCATTACACCTCTCTAGACTCTAGTAGAGAGGGCTTACAGATGGGAAAGATCCATTCACTCAACACAAGCACCCAGTTATGTCCAAAGTCTCTGTCTTCTATGTAGTCTTTGAAGGTATATGAATAACAAAATGTTAAGCCCTTGAACTCAAGGATTTGCCTATATCAGATGACATCGATCTTGTGGACATGGTGAGAAACTGGAGAAAGCCTTAGCACATCTTTCTGGAAGGTTCATAGCATCTTCATATCCACTCCATGGCAGGTAGCATCAGTGGTACCTGAACTTTACTCTTTCCTGTATCATGGCCTTGACCATGTAGCTGGCCTGCACCTCCCTACTGTGGTAGGTCCCACTTGACTTTGAGCTTATCTATGTAGCTGACTTGGGTCAGTAAGATGATGAGAACAACACAAGATGAAGCTTGTGGGATGGACTTTCATGCAGTGTTAGGCATTTGAGCATCTGCCAATTAGGCCAATCTGGACTACTCTGCTAGTCCAGAAGGGAGGACCCCAGCAAATCACCTCAGCAAAGGCTAACCTAAATTGACCATCAGCCAGGTAACCCCAAAGAGGTGAGCAGAACCTATGACTAGGCACCATCTGACTCCAGACACGTAAGTAAAACGTACTCATTGGGAAGTTATTGAGCTTTTATGGTTATTTCTATCCAATATCGTTGTGGTGGTAGATGAGCAATATGGGATTTCAAGGACATCATGGAACACCTAAGTGAACAAGCATAGAATCCACAGAATTAGAAGATGCATTTTTAGGTGATCCCTTTGGTAAGACCTCAAGCATTTCAAGTGACTGGTACAAGACCACTTTTGAAAACCCGAGAGAGAAGTCTTGAACGCTTCCAATGTTTGAATTTTCTGATATGTTAAAAATGAAGATATAGGGCTGGAGGGACAGCTCAGTGGTTAAAGAACTTCCCGCTTTTTTAGAGGACCTGGGTTTGATTCCTAGCACGCACATGGTGTCTCACAACCATCTGTAACTTCAATTCCAGAGAATCTGATTTCCTTTTCTAATCTTCATGGGCACCAAGCACACACATGGTACACATACATGTATGTAGACAAAACATTCACAAAATGAGTAAATCTAATTTTAAAAAGAGAAACTGTTTTCAAATGAAGATACATTAAAAGTGAGGACAAAATGTGATGTAAGTTCAATGTTTCTTGTGCAATAAATTAAATATTTCTCATGTAACAGATGAGCCTTTTAACATTGGGAGCGGCAGAATAACCCTGTGTGCAGCCTTATTTGAATGTAACATTAAATGCCTAAGCATGCCCTTCATAGCCCTTCATAAATGTGACTAATGGCCTCCATGCTGCCCCATTCCATTCCAGACTAAAATAGAGGTGTGAAGACAGAGGGGGTGTTGGTGAGAACTGAGATTTAATAATGACTCCTAGAGTTGAATTAAGATGAAGTGTGTCACTCTGAGTTGACAGAAAATTCATCCTGGTTTATTGACGGTCCTCGCAAAAGAATCCCCACAGACACTTGGAAAGCCCCCAACCCCAACTACAAGGCTTGATGCATGGACTCCCATCTTGGCCATTTTGGCCACCAAGAGTCCTTCAGATATCCCAACAGCTCCTCAGAATTGTTACAGGAGTTTCCTAAGACCTAGCAGCAAGGAGCAGGGGAATACCAATGTCACATCGCCACCTAATGGTCACTCTTGTAAAATCAGGTTCTCAATTTCTGAGATTTCTGAGTCTCCTTGGGGAAGGCTGCTAACAGGACCTAGCGTTCACACACACACACACACACACACACACACACACACACACACACACACACACACATTTTTATACACATCCTAGCATGTACCAGAGTATAATAACTGCAGTTATTATCACCATTATCTTACTATTGCTACACTACAGTAGAAATACCTGAGTTTGAAATTAATTGGGTTTAGGGGAAATGAAATTTTCAAAAAAATATTAAGAATCCATTTATTCTTTGATTTCATTTAATAAACAGGTACTAAATGTTTAGTGCACACCAGCACTGTGCCATGTAACTGGGTCCAAATGAGAAAGATAATAAAATGGCTGAGGTGTAGTCCCTACAGGGTAAGTGGACATTCAGGCAGCCCAGACTCAAGTGCTGGAAAAAAAAGACAGCTCCCTGGAGTGCCAAACAGGTGGCAATTGCTGGGCAAATGCTGTGGCTTCCTTCAACTCAGAACACAACCACGGACCTTGTGGTGGTCCTCCAGGCTAGAGTCTGAAGGCTGCCTGTCTTCAGCACTTTGGAGAGTTCCTGGTTTTAAAGAGGCAGGCGGGGAAACTCCATGAGTTCATGGCAATAAAGAGTAGAGAGTGTGTAAAGAGTAAGAGGAGAGTGGAGCTTGGGTGACCGAGCAGGATAGTGTTCCTGGGTGCTTGGGTAGCTCCTTCATGTCCCTCCATTATTGGTGTCATCGGTGGGAAGGGCACCAGCCTCATGATAGTCTTGAATGAGGAGTTTCTGCAAGGCAATCCCTTAGTTTCTGTCAGCTGCTACCTGCTCCCCCTGTATTTTTACTACAGACTATGCTCTGTAGACTCCCCTTCTGGATTCCTTGCAAGACCCGACTTCAGTTCTGGAGGCTTACACATTTCCACTCCTGAAAGTTGCTCCACCCACCTCACTCTCATAGATGGTTCAGCACCCTGCGCCTACCCTTCAGAGCATCTAGAACTGGTGTTGCAGACTGGGGCACTGTTCTGCCTTCCTTCATCTCTCCTTGAGTTCTCTCTTCCACCTAGCGGTAAGGACGAGAGAAGACTTCACTCAAGCTACTCACACTTGACCCTGAAGAGACTGGAATGATGTCTAGTTTATCCTCATGCTGATGGTTCCAGGACAGTAAGATCGAGCATAGGTGATGGCGTATCATCCCCACACTGCCTCTTTTTCAAAGGATTACCTCTGAAGGAGGCTGCATTACTTCCCTATTCAGCTCATGTCCCTCCTTGCTCTGTGGGCTGCCATCCCATCGTCTAGTCTGTGGACTCTAGGGTGGATAAGGGTGGGAACATCATGGTTGGCCCAATGGCATCAGTTCCAGGTGCCATGGGTGGTGACGTGAAGCTTCAACTGGTCTTCACGGTGCTTGTCGCAGTTTTCCTCGGCAGGTATGACGAGGTAGAATTCAGATCTGTGATCACTGCCCGATCTCCTAGACAACATGAAGATAGAGAGCAAGAGGTGCAGTGGGTGTCTTCCATGGGAGGGACACACGGATGGCCTGCAAGCCCTGCAGAGAACCTCGATGCTCCAGGAGGCTGCTTGCCTGGTCCTTGGATAGAGTTTATTTGTAAAAGTTGGGGAGAAACTTGTCTCTATATCTCAATGAAGTGAAGGGAAGAGGAACCCAGATTATTGAAATGCAACTATCCCATTCCAGAGTTTCAGTTGAGGTCTCCAAGTTTAGAGAAACCAATGCTGTGTAGGTCCCCTTAGAAGTTCTGGGGTGTAGCGTAGCTCCAGGCCCATTTGCTTGTGTCAGGCCACTGCTCATATCCAGGAAACGCTGACACTCACTGCAGCCGAGTAGATGAAAGCGGGGTTAGTATGGGTGGCTTTGTGCATGTGAGTGAGGTGTGGGAGAAGAAGGGGCTCTGTGTCCCCACCTCAGCACACACAGAAAGGAGGGGACTCTGGGAGAACCACTGGAGGCGTCCAGCGCATGCTTCTTGACTAGACAGGAGCCAGGCTCTTTCTTAAAGAGCCAGCAGGCAGGAGGCTGAGTCTGTAAGCCTGTCTTAAAAGCAAACTGCATTTCCACTGAGACGGGGCCAGGGAGTCCATCATGAGTATTCTGCATGGAAGCCTAAAGGATGCACTTAGCCACAAACCTAGAAAAATGCCGTTTGAACATGTGATGTGTTAGAATGTCTTTCTTTTTCCTTCCTCCTTGGGTTTTTTTTCTTGTCTCTCTTCTTTTTCTGGTTCTGTGTGTGTTCGTATTTAGTTTTTCTGTTTGTTGTGTGTGGGGGGGGTTGTATTGTTTTGATATTTTAGTTTTTGACACAGAATCTCACCAAGTATCCCAGTCTGGTCTTGAACTCATGATTTTCTTCCTGCCTCTGCCTCCCCAGTGCTAGAATCAAAGGTGTGAACTATCTACCACAATATAAGGTTTTTATAGATATAATTAGTATATGTAGCAGTTGCTTTTCCTAGTTCTATCGCAAACACCTCCACCAAAAATAATTAAGGGAAAAAAAAAAAAAGGTTATTGTGGCCACAGTTCGAGGGTCCAATTCATCATGGCAGGCAGTTACAACAGCAGGATCATGAAGTGGTTAGTCACACTGTATTGAAGTCAGGAAGGAGGCAGAAGTGAGTGCTGGTGCTCAGATGGCCTCCTCCTTCCCACTTTTCATACACTCTGGGACTCCGATCCCTGGGATGGTGCCACCCACATTCAGTGTAGGACTTCTCCCCTGACTTAAGCCTCTCTGAAAATGTACCCTCATTTAAGCCCTACTTAAGCCTCTCAAAGATGTACCCAGAGGAATGTCTTCTAGGTGACTCTAAGCACAGCCAAGGTGAAAATGAAGATTCATTGTCACAACTTGAAATAGACTCTACATAATGAAAGAATACAACATGATACCGATGTAACAGCTTCCATGATGACTACGTAATGATTCCCATGATGCCAATATAACAGCTTCCGTGATCAAGAAGGACCCATAGCCAAGGCACAATTAACAAGAGAACTTAGGTTTTCCTTTGAAATGTTAACACATTTGTATTGATTGATTGAGTGAGTGAGTGAGTGTGTGTGTGTGTGTGTGTGTGTGTGTGTGTGTGACAGCATTTATGTGAAAGTCAGAGAACAACTTTAGGAGCTTTCCATGCTATTCTGTTCCTGATATTCCCTCTCCCCAGATAAACGGAAAGTTTCCATCTCTGAGCATGTGAAAATGATCTCTCATTACAATCCTAAGTGTCAAGACTTTGCCAACCTCCACATGCCTCCCTAATCCCAGCAATCCCGGGGTGGGGAATGAAACCAAACTGAGAGGTACAGGCTTTCTTCCTTTGTGAGGAAAACAGAGGCCACAGATATCCCTGAAGTCCCAGCACCTTCCTTAAGAAGCACATACTGGAAGAGTTCATGGAGTTGGTGTGTCTGTGATGACCATCCTGTGCATATGGATTGACCCTGTATGCTAGGAAGAAAGATCCATATGGTACATCAGGGCATCCCTCCTAATAAACATATGATCATAACTACATTTGTGGAGCCTTTCCATCCTCGAAACAGTCCTAAGAAATACTTCATTTTACATATGGGGAGATTAATGTTCAAAAATGTTCAATTACAGGCCCAAGATCATGTCACTAGATGGTAGCAGAGACAGAACCACACCTAGGTCTGTCTGGTTCCAAATCTTGAGATCTTTCCACCATAGAAGACAGTTACTATGGGTTGTCACAAGTAAGATGGGAGCAGTGTATGGTTAGTACCACAATATAAAATGCAATTGTCTAAAATGCCAGCTGCTCATCATCTGAGGAAAAGCCAGCAGACTCTCTTTTTTAATGTCTCAGAAGCTGGTACTTCTTACCTCAGGTAAGTCTCCAACCTCAGAAAAGCCTTAGATCTGACATTTGGACATTGCAAACCTAAAGAGCAATCCAGCTTGATGAAGACACTAACCAGACACAGCACTACTGCATAAAGCTAGGGTGCTGATGCCTCCATTCACAGAGGGAGATTGTTGAGACTGAGTGCTCTTGCAGAGGATCAGAGTTCAGTTCCCCTCATCCTTATCAGGTGGCTCAAAACTGCCTGTAACTCCAGAATTCAATACCCTCTTCTGACTTCCATAGTACCTGCATACGCACACACACACACACACACACACACACACACACACACACACACACACACAAAACGTATACAAGTTTCCAGTGAACCTAGACTCACACCAAGAGAAGTTGGACAATCTTAGGATTCAGGCATCTTGGTGAGATAACCAAAAGTTTCCATTCCACAAGTATAGGCTTGCCAGGGCAAACTATGTGGCCTCCACATTGCCCGAATGGCACCAGAACTGAACTCGCCCTCTTCGCTGGAATGTGCTGGGTAGACCCTGCCAGCATTTGTGTTTGGAGGGCCGGTTCCTTTTACTTTCAGGGTTGACTTTGTCTTCCCTTGGTGGGCACATCCATAAATGATAGTAAGGTATCCAGTCTGGTGATGGTAGAAGCCTGTCTGACTGAAAATGGTATCTTCTCCTTTAGCTCACTCTGCCATGAACTACCATGTGGTCCTACAGCCTAACTCCTGAGAACCCTGTTTCTCTATTTCCAAATCTAGAAGGCCACATGTGTACTGGGGGGCGGGGGGCAAAGAAAGATGCTTGAAGGGAAGGCCAATACATTCTTTGTGCAAACCCTTCTACACTTGAATATAAGACTTTTTCAAGCAGCAAAACCATTTGACAAAGGCATAGATTGGATGCAGAGAACCCTGGGTATCAGCTTCCAAGCATTTCATAGAGGCCTGGTGTTGTGCCGGGGGCTGTGATCAGCGCACCAACCTTGCTGCCATTGTCACTCTACAGTCTGGAGAGCTGAAGTTCAGAAGGGTAGAATGATTGCTCGTTCTAAGCCAGAGGCAGTCCCTACTCAAACCTATCTGATTTGGAAACCACTGGGCACCCACGAGCCAAGGAAAGTGCTGATGTGTGTGATTGCTTTGTGAGCTGCCAGTAGGTCTGAGTCGTTGTACTGAAAACTAGAGGAGAGATGGGGAGCCATACTTCCCAATTAGCAGACTGCTTTTTCAGCTAAAACAGCCGTCACCTGGGATTTTGCAAAGAGGCTTAGCTACCCAAACTCATTGCATTTCCATAATATCGCCACTTAAGTCCAACAGTTTCTCTGCCACAAAACCAGCTTCTCTGCTCCTTCTGTATGGTTCCATCCTGGACACTAAAATCAGGAAGGCAAAGGCTGCCAAGTTCCTGCAAACGTAAGAGAAAAACAAAGTCCCCTCAATACCCCGTGCCTATGGTTACAGCATGGAGAGAACCCACTCACAGTTGCAGGCAGTGGATCCTCTAAGGCAATAATAAGCTGTTCAAGGGACAGGGACACAGTTTGCTCCAGGCCATGGGCAGCCCAAAATTCACTGAGGTTTTTTTGATTGCTCCCATCACTCAGACCCCCAAATCACTGTCCTGGCAGCTCCCACATGGAGGCCCTGGGGAGCATCCTGTTCTTGGCTTCCTGATCCTCATCATTTTCCGCTGCAAGAAAAGACAGAGCAAAAGAAGCCCCTAGAGGGTCCCATTCCCAGAGATTAAAAACAAACACAAAGCACTGGCTGTGGAAGAGGCGAAGTGCAGCCTGCCGTGGTAATATAACACTCACTTCTTATTCCTGGCACCACGTTGCTTCTGCACCTCACACAGAGCCCCATCCCCACACCCCTGTGCTGAGAAGCATTCTGGGCATCTCCCCGCCAGAAGTCCAACTCCAAAGGTCAAGAGAGAAACATCCAGAAGAGAAAGGGAAAAAATGCATTTATCAAGTTTTTAGGAATGCATTTTTAATTTAATTTAATCCTCCAAAAACATTACTATGCCCTGCATTTTATGAAAGAAGAAACTGAAGCTCCAGGAAATGAAATGGGTAATCCTAAATTAAAGTAAGTTATAGACTCAGGCCTGAGGGAAATCAATAGTCTTTGCTAATATATGGATCCTTCATGTGCCAATTAGAAAAGGAGAAATTTCAAGTTTACTAAGCACCAAGGTTTCCTAAGCCAGAGAGTTTTTTAAACAAGTCTGTATGTTAATATTTGTATTCTTTTCCCCACTTTTATTAAACCATGTATGGTGGATAGAATCATATCTGTCTCCCAGGATGCACACGCGTCAATCACTGGGACATGTGTATTTGTAAGTTTACATGGAAAAAGAAAACTAGGGTTGATAATCAGCCGATCAGAGATTTGTCTCCCATTTGAGTAAATGGAGAAAAGGAGCCACAAGATCAGGAATGGGGAGTGCTCTATAAGGCAGAGTTAATTAATTAATCAGTCAATCAATAAATTTTTAAAGTGGATTCTTTTCTAGCCACCAGAAGACATCTACTCCGTTAACATCTCACTAAGACCCCTGCCAAATTTCCAACCTCCAGAACTACAAGATAATAATGCTACAATGTTCCATGCCACTGAACCTACAGTAATTAGTTACTATAGCAATAGAAAGCTAACATATCCAACAGGAAACCGAATCATTATGCAACAAGGTGCTAGCTCTCATTGTCATATTGGCAGGCCATGAATCTTAGATGTAGACATAGACTCAAATACAGCCTGGAAAAGCTTGAACCATCCATCTTACTCACAGTGGATGATCCCACCAGCGAAACTGAAATAGTCGAACCTGTCAACTAAAAGTCTGTCTTAGTGAGATGGTTTGGTTGTGGGAACATTAAACTTGAGTAAACAAGGAAGCTATTTAGAAGTGTAGCAACCCTTATGGAATATATACACATTTCCCTCTCTCCTTTTCAATGCATATTTCATTTATTCTTCCCTTGTTACAGACTAATGTGAGAAATCCATAGAGTATTTATTAGGGGGTAACTCTTTGTAGCGTAGGTATTTATTGTAGGGTCCAGGAAAGCCAAGCTATGTACCACGCTGTTCTTCTTCCAAGATCTGCCTGGTCAGTGCCAGCATCCAAAACCATGAGGGAGAGAAGAGAGCACTGTGCTGCCTATGTGCATCCCAGGTCTTTAGGGTCCCTAGTGGCCACACACCAAGTACATGTACTTCAAGGTCATAGGCAGGTGTAACAGTTATCTGCTACCTCTCTAGGGGCAGTGCTTCAAGGTCATAGCTAGAACAGCTACCCACTACATTTCCCCCCTTTGTCTAAATAAGAAAGATCTAACCTAACACAAAACTATATACAATATGAATGACTATCAAGTATTGTCCAGGAGAAATAAAGGGTAATGACCTAAACAAAATGGAACTACAACTAACAAGAACAACATCAAACAAGAGACACATACTAAAACCTAAAGATGTCCAGAACGTAGGTAAATGGCATGATACAGAGATTATTCCAAAAGCTGTCCTATCCTGAAGAACCTGAATCTAGGACTTAATATGTTCTAGCTAAAAACTGTAACTGTAACTATTAGTCTTTAACCCCACCAAAGACCTGAGAAGAAATATAATAATAACTGATAAAATGGGAAAGGCATACAAGCAATTTTCAAAAATCTTTCAAGAATAGACAGAGACAGCTGACAACCTGGATAGTCACCTAAAGTTTCTCAGCACCAATGGGCCATCCAATTTGGCTGCAGGCCTAGAATATCTGACAGACCATTCTTGGAAGCAGGAATTTTGAAAGACCATCTTACCCTGTCTTGACAGAGTTCACTAGTCACTTTTCCTTTTGTCCCGCTTTCCAGAAAGGACAGCATTCATACAGTCCAGACAAGGGCAGTTCTTGGCCCAGCAGGCCATTATGCACCAAGAAGAAGACAAACTTCCAAACAGAGTGTCTTAGAAGCCCAGTGTTCTCCTGGGATCAGATCGGTGCTGCCAGGAGCAATTGTGTCTCACATCAACAGAATTCTAAGTTATTTAAATGCCATATTCTTAGGTCTATGAAATGTTTGAAGATTACCTATTCATCTGACATATGTTTCTGTAAATATGGACAACCTAACTAACATAACAATAGAAATGACAAGCTTCCATTCATTTGACAATTTGTCCCTGTGCTTTTCCAATCTTGGTCTCAACAATTCATGCTCTTACAGTCCCTCCTCTTTCTCAACAATTGGACTCCTGGAGCTCCACCTGGAGTTGGATAAATAGCCAAACGAATGGAAGCACATGAATTATGAACCAAAGGCTGTGAAGGCCCCAGCTGGATCAGGCCCTCTGGATAAGTGAGACAATTGAATAGCTTGAACTGTTTGGGAGGCACCCAGGCTGTGGGACCGGTCCTGTCCTTAGTGCATGAGCTGGCTGTTTGGAACCTTGGGCTTACACAGGGTCACTTTGCTCAGCCTGGAAGGAGTGGACTGGACCTGCCTGTACTGAATCCACCAGGTTTAAATGAATCCCCAGGGGAGTCTTGGCCCTGGAGGAGATGGGAATGGAGGGGAGGAGCTGGGGGGAAGGTGGGAGCGGGGGCGGGAGAAGGGAGGACGGGGGAACCCATGGCTGATGTGTAAAATTAAAACACAAATATAATAAATAACAACAAAAACGAAGAAATGACAAGATTGGGTGACTATAAATCTGTAAGTCTTGTCTACCTAAATAACCTGAGGACTAGGCTTCACAAAAATAAGATAAACAGTATGTAAACAAATGTATAGAAAAAGACAATGACCTCAAAATTGTGACAATACACAAAATGTCTTAAGCAGAAGTAGAAGTGTGTAGTGCAATATGACAACAATCCTAAGTATGTATCAATATACAAAATATTCTAAACAGAGGTAGAACGTACATACAGTATGACAAATACAATTTTATATTTGTATCATTATACAAATTATCTTAAATAAGAATATAAAAATAGTTTACATTTATATCAATGTACAAGAATCCATAACAGTGCAAATTATCTAAGGCTAATACTTTTCTAAATTAGTTTACTAGTATATACAATAATCTACCTTAATATCCTTACGTATCCATTCCCTTTTTTCTTTCTTAAGGAGAATATTGAGTCTAACTTTTATTGTTCCACCCCCAACCCTATAACCATCATCCATAAGCTAGAGAATAATGAAACTCTTGGGAGAGGAGGTGTCATATTCTTAGAATTGCTTCCTGCTGTTTAGGGGGCAATGGTATCTATGTGGAGTCCTGTAATAAAGCTCAGATAGTTAGGTCTCAAATGGACTAACTTTAATTTCTGCAGCAAGTCTCAGAATAATGGGTAAGGTTGTCTGAGACTCTTGCTAGAAGTATAATATGATGGACCATCTCATCTTAGAACTGTCCTGGCGAGTTCTCAGTCCAAGATTGATCACTGAGTAATGTTCATGAGTACCATGGCATCATTCTGGACTGTGTAGAGTCATTGTTGTGGGGCCCTATTTTCCTTCCGAAAGCTTTAGAGATTGCTATTGGGAAGACATATTTTATTGTGGAAAGCTTGAGCATTATTAATATCAAAATGGAAAGTTTGGATTTGTTCTGGATAGAGAAATGATTCTCCAAAAGAAAGGACAAGCATGGAAAGAAACAGAATCTTGATGACAATGGTCCCTAGATTATTGGTTTTCTTCTGTCCCACACCAGGTAGCTCTTCTGATATGAGTCAGAATCTCTGAATTTTTTCTTTCAGCAACATGCTTGGGTTTAGAGAAAGAGAGAGCTACATTACAACTCCAAAGCCAGCTTGATTTATAATTGAGTAGGGATCACAACTTTTCTAGAGTTAAAGATATATAGATGTTAGGCAGTGAGATGTTACCATATATATAATGGTACCAATAGGTTTTTTCCTTCTGTTGTAGATGTCTGAGTATCCAAGGCCTTGTGATTTCTGGAAGATGGGCATTTTTTTTTTTAATCCTGTAAAGACAGAAAACAGAACCCTGCCCCAACCCTGGTTTGTTAAGTTTTTTGTTTGTTTGTTTGTTTAACATCTTGTAGAGTTGTCACATCGGTGGATGAGCTATTACTTCTCATCAAGGTTTCTCTTGTTCAAATCTGATTTTTATTAATTTTGTTGGTATGCTTCCCTTCTCCTGAAAAAAAAAAAAGAGGCAAAACTCATTCCCCAATGCAGGAAGTATCCTGTTTACATTCCAAGGTCAACACATCTTTGAAGTAAATTGGTTGGTGTAGCTCAGGAGTTTTTTCTGTGGTCCAATATTTCTCCATAGCTGCTGTTTCTTTCTCATCTGCATTTAGAAAATTCATGGCTAATAAATAAATCATTATGTAATCTGTTTCTAGGTGTCATTTTTACCTCTTTCTATTTATTTAGCATATTATTTAAAGTTTGAATAGATCTTTCTATGACTGCTTGGCCTGTGGGATTGTATGGTTTACCTGTAACATTGTAACATGCCAAAAAAAAAAAAAAAAAAAACCCTGTCTCATTTATTTGAGACATATGCTGGAGCATTGTCAGTCTTGATTTGTACAGGTATTCCCATGATGGTCATAACTTCTATAGGTGTGTAATCACAAAGTCAGCCTTTTCAGAACTCAAAGGAGTTGCCCACTGAAATCTTGAATAGGTATCAATGGTATGGTGCACATATTTTAATCTTCCAAATTCTGCAAAATGAAACACATTCATCTGTGAAATTTCATTTCTCTGTGTACCTTTTGGATTGCTTCCTGCAGATAAAGGATTTTGGTTATAAACGGAACAAGTAGGACACTTTTTTTTTTTACAATTTTCTTGGCTTATTGTCAAGTGATGGAAAAATCCTTCTTCAAACCCTTGCTTTTCACATGGTGCTTTTTATGAAGTTCTGAGGCTACTAGCACATTACCTATTAATAACTGATCAATATCATCATTACCTTGTGCTAGAGAACCTGGCAGACCCATATGGGATCTGATGTTTGTTATATACCTAGAGGATGTTCCCTATTTTTGATGATTTCCCGTAATTGTATAAATAGTGAAGTTAACACCACATTATCAGGAATACATACAGCAGTTTCAATATGTAAAACAACTCTCTCTACATATTGAGAGTCAGTGACTATATTGAGGGGTTCTATGAAGTCCATTAGTACCATAAGAATGGCATATAGTTCTGCCTTTTGTAAAGAATTGTAGGGGCTTTGAACCACTTTATTTAAGTCTCCTGATTTATATCCTGCCTTTCTTGATTTATTTGCATCAGTATAGAATGCGGAAACTCCAGAGATTAGTTTTTTTAGTACATTGTGAGGAAGGGCCCATTCAGGGTTTTTTTGTTTGTTGTTGTTGTTGTTTTGTTTTGTTTTTTTTAATGAATTATATTCTCTTGCTTTGGGGATAACAATTGTTAATCTCTCCCAAAAGGTTACTGCAGGCTCTTTTCCAGTATTCATTATCTTTCCATAAAGAGAAAATCTCCTCATTAGGTAAAGGTACTACAATTTCTGCTGGGTCCATTCCTTTCAATTGATGAAGTCTTAATTTTCCTTTTAGAATCAAATAAGAGATCTTTCCACGTAAGTTTTTTTTTTATTTTTTATTCAGTTTATGTGGCAGAAATATCCATTCCAATATAATATCTTCCCTCTACATCAAAATCCCTGTTGGGGAGTATCTGGGGGGGAATACGACAAAGCTGAGTTCTGGATTCACACAATCCATATGTGCTTCTTTTCTACTAGAGCCAATTCCTTCTTAGCTTCATCTGATAATTCTCTTGGACTATTTAAGTGCTTGTCCCCTTTTAGGGTATTATCCAAATTTACTAGTCCATCTTTAGGTATTCCAGTGATAACCTGTAAGTTGGAAATGCTTCCTAACAATTTTTGAAAATTATTAATAGTCTGCAATCAGTTTCTCCCGAGTTGTACCTTTTGGGGTCTAATTTTTTTGGAGGTCTATCTTATATCTTAAGTAATTAATAGAATTTCCTCTTTGTATCTTTTCAAAAGCTATTTGTAGTCCCCAGTGAGGCAAAACTTGCTTTACTTCTTCAAACATGCTTTCTAAGGTACCTAACTTTGGATCAGCTAATAAGATATCACCCATATAAGGATAAATTATAGAATGTGGAAATTTCATATAAATTATTTCCAATGGTTTTTGCACAAAATATTGGCACAGGGTAGGGCTATTTAACAGTCTCTGTGGAAGGACCTTCCACTGATACCTTTTGACTGGCTGGGAATTATTATAATTAGGTACCGTGAAAGCAAATTTTTCTCTATCCTTTTCTTGTAGAGGTATGGTAAAGAAACAGTCTTTTTAAGTCAATAACTATAATAGGCCACTCTTTGGGTTATAGACAGAGCAAGGACATCCCATTCCTTAGAGAGCCCAGAGGCTGCATTACTTTATTAATGGCTCTCAGGTCTGTCAGCATTCTCCATTTACCAGACTTGTTTTTAATAACAAATACAGGATAATTCCAAGGACTGGTAGATTCTTCAATGTGTTGAGCATTTAAATACTCCTGAACCAGATGTTCTAAAGTTTGTAGTTTCTCTTGTGTCATAGGCCATTGTCCTACCCAGTCAGGTTTATCAGTTAGCCATTCTAAAGGTAGGGATGTTGGTACTTCTGAGAGTTCAACAGCAGTTGTATTCTGTTTATGTATGGCCTGAACGGTTGATGGATTTTTTTTATAGATCTTATAATATTATTCCAAGGAACATGAATTGGTCTGTATTCCACTTCTGAGATTGGAGGAATTTTAATCTGGGTATTCCACTGCTGTAATAGATCTTGACCCCAAAGATTCACCATTACATTTGCCACATATGGCTTTATTCTTCCTCTCTATCCTTCTGGCCCTATGCATTCAACACATCTCAAACTTTGTTTTACCTGAGATAGGGTTCCAATCCCTAGAAATTGGACATCTACCTCTTGAGGAAGACAATTCAGATGCCATGACTTTAGTGTAATTATAGTTGCATCTGCACCTATGTCTAACAGGTCTTCCAGAACAATGCCATTAATCCATACTCTAAGCTTTGGTCTTTGTTCATTTTTGGAAGTCTGCCAAAATATTCATTTTATGGGTTTTTTTTAAAATTTTTGATCCATCTATCAGAGCTGTTCTATCATCCAGTGCAGTATTGTTCTTTAGACACTGGGTTATTTAATTGTCCTGAAGAAAAAATTTCCCCACAGTGGCTAGAAATGTTTGGATCACATTTGATTTAGGGGCCTGTGAGAGTCCCCCTGAGGTGTTTCCCACTAGTAAAGGTTTGCCTTGTGTGTCTATTGTTGATCTACATTCATTGGTCCAATGTCAGTCTTTACCACATCTTCTGCATAATCAAGAAGGTTGGGATCTCCTGTTTGGGTTAATTCTTAGAAGAAGTATTGCTTCTAGTAGCACCCTGTATACAATTTCTTCTCATATGACTTGGTGTACCACAGTTAAAACATTTGGTACTTCAATATCTCTTTCCACCTCTGGAAATCATCTCTTCTATCCAAGCCTCATTACCGTACATTACCATGGTACCTCATACCATACTCATACTCCACATCATTTTTATATTGGATTCATTCCTCCAAAGGTGCTGACCTGACCTTTAAAGGTGTAAGTATTCTTTTGCATTCTGTATTAGCATTGTCAAAAGCCAAGGACTGAGTTAATACTTGTCTTAGTCCAAGGTCTGATACTGCCTTGTTTTCAACCATGATCAACCTTTGCAAAAAAAAAAAAAAAATCAGTATATGATTCTTTTGGCCCTTGGAAAACCTTCATATATAGCTCAGTTGGTTTCCCTGGTTCTGGAATTTTTCCTAAGCATTTAAAGCTGCTATATAACATAGGGATATTGTATGCACATCAAAAGCAGCCTGTACATTTTCATCAGAGAAATGGCCTTCACCAAGAACTTGATCTGGGGAGATCTCAAAACTTCTGGTCTTACTTTGTTGTTCAAGGATTTTAGCTTCTTCTCTCAACCAGCTTTTCCATTGTAACTGCTGGCTATATTCTAACACAGCTGAGATTAACTGATTCCAGTCATCTGGTATGATTCTATTTGTAGAAGACTGTATTTAACATCTGTCTTACATATGTTGAGTGTTTGGCATAGGTGACTACCACTTCCTTAATGTTTTTAAATCTCTTGTGTGAACAGGCTGCAAGATATATTGTACAATGGCTCAGCATGTTATCATCTTCTGACTTCTCATGGATAGTGACAGGATAAGCCATTTTATAAGAGCCACCTGGCAATGCTATGACTTGTAAGGCCTTGCCCTTCTGATTATTAGTTTTTTTATAATTATTGTTATCTTTTAATGAGAGATTCGTCTAGAGCTTGAAATTAATTAACTACTGCCTGTTGCAGCATTTAAACTTCCTCTGTTGTAAAGAATTCTAGAGATTTCATGGAATCATACAGTTTTTTATGTTCTTCTGAAACATATGATTCCATAGACTATATTTTATCAATTAGCAATGGTCTTTCCTTCTTATAAAGTATCTGAATAGCATTAAGATTGCTCTGAAGAGTTATTGATTTATCCATTAAGTATTCATATTTATTATTAATAGAATTAAATCTGGTTATCCAGTTATTATTAATAGACTGAAGTTCTTGTGACAAGTTAGCAGATTCCAAAGAAAGAATCCTTTTATTTAAGTCTTCATTACTACCTTGTAAGGCTTATATAAGTCCCATTAATGTCTTATTTTTGCCATTATTATTAAGCCAATTTTTCAATGATATGATGTGAATCACTGTGCTAATTGTCATTATAGTGAACATCATATACATGCCAGGAAGGTTGTACACATACTGTAAAATTTCATTCATAATGCAAACAAAAAGTTTTTGAATTCCCGAGATGTGATGTATTCTGTCATTTTTTGTAGAAATATTCAAAATTTGTAAATAAAAAATCTTATTAATTTCTTTATTAAAGAGTTTAAGGTGTAAAATTGTCAAGTAATTTTTACCTTAGATGGAATCCCTTGAAAGCTGGTGTCCCAGTTCTTGCGATGGTTTTTTGGGTGTAGTAGTGCTGTTCAGCCAGCAGGTGTCACAGGTCTGGTACTGAAGCAGGTCCTGAAGCATGTTCTGAAAATCTTGACCTCTATTGGGCTTAAACAGCTGCCGAGCAAATCCTACTGGTATGAGCCACCACATCCGGATGTGTGGCGATGGGAGCCAACTCAACCAGGGTGGGTAAAAGGCCAAGGATGGTCCACCCACACTGCCATGTGGGGGTGCCAGATAATGCAAGAAATCCACAGAGTCTACTTAATGAGCAAGGGAATTTATTAGGGTTGTAGCTCACTATAGCATAGGTATTTATGGTAGGGTTCAGGAATGCCAAGCTATGTCCCATGCTGATCTTCTTCCAAGATCTGCCTGGTCAGTCTCAGCGTCCAAAATCATGAGGGAGCAAAGAGAACCCCATACATGTATACAAGTATTCACTCCCCAGGGGCATGTACTTCAAGGTCATAGGCAGGTGTAACAGTTACCTGCTACCTCACTAGGGTTGGTGCTTCAAGGTCATAGCTAGAACAGCTACCCATTACATATGGACACTTGCTTTCTTACTCCAATGAAGTACAAGGCTTCAATATGGCCACCCCTAGATGGTGGCTTTCTATTCCAGTGATCCTCCCGCCTTCCAGCCTGTCTCTCTTTTCAGCCAACTGACCCAATCTCCCAGCATCTCATTTAAATAGTCAGAATATGGAGAACTCCACCAGCCAGTCATCAGTCATCAGTCATGGTCAAGGTGGAGGGGCTGAGAGCCAGAATATTTGCCATGAAGACGTGCTTTCATCCAGGGCTTGAGGTTGAGTGTTACCTTTAAGAAGGCATCAGGGAGCAGAGAGAAGATGGCTAGCATCTTCAGTACCTCTCTGTACCCTGGAGACTGGCTTATCTTTCAAAACAGAAATGCATCTCCTCTGTTGACCAATCTGCTCTCCTTTCCCCTCCCCTCATAGGCCAAGTTGAGTCTGTTCACCTCTGTGAACTTTTCTCAGTCCTTCCATCCTCTGATTGACAGTCTCTCCTCAAATATGCTAATACATTCACCATGTTACATTCAAGTGGTGCTAGCCTGGGAAGAATTCTGTTTATTTTTGGTGACTTTGCATATTTTACAGTTTAACTCTCAAAGGAAAAGAGAGACTGTCCAGAATAGCACAGACTCACTGTGGGCCCAAAGTTCTGACCATTACAATAATTAATGATAAAATTATTATTAATAACAGTTCAAGAAATACAAATCTTGCAGTTTAGTGTGGTAGAGAGAGTAGATAATGTCATGGGTTGTGACAATGATGCTCAGAGAGTTCTAAGTCCCACAACATTTTGCAGTTCTCAGACTTAAACTAAGCAGCAATGGTTGTCATCTATAAAGTGTAGTGCCAGGCATTCTGCACTTGATATTTCTAATCCTCACAGTAGACCTACAGGGTACAAACTTCCAATAATTATAATCATAATCTGACTTGAAAGCTCAAGTTCCTCCCTATGAGCTCCATCTATACCCTTGGGTTCTTGGGAGCTTTAAGTGGGTCCCTTTTTTCCCTTCAAGTCTCAGCTCAGACTCCATCTCCTCTGTAAAACTTTCCCTTGCTCTTTATACAAACTTGGGTGTTCTTTCTCTAGCATTCCTCAACCCATCAGTACAACCAGAAACCCACTCAGGGCTGCACATGCAGCTGGAAATAAACAATACTGACTCCCACCTCCGAGGAGCTGATGAGTTCAGGGAGAACTACAGAGTGCCAAGAAAGCCTCCTTTCATAGGGCACTGGTCTCATCTAAGAGGCTAATCAACAGCCTTCTTGAAGGACTGGCATGTATTTGGCAATATTCTCTGTTTCAGTTAAATCTTTGCTGAAGGTCAAGGTGAGGAGGTCCAGGTGAGGCACCTGCAGTCTGAGCAGGGGCTCTGCCCAATGGATATGATCAGAGGGGCTTTTAAGCTGTGGGTGGTGTCAGGACAGAAGTGTTCCTTAATGTCCAAGGGGAATTGATACTAGGGTTCTGCACAGAAACTTAAATCCATAGGTGTTACAAACCCTTATTTAGAATTATATATTTGTCTGTAATCTATGTACATGCTCCTGTAGGAACATATCCTCTTTTATAGTTTAGGTCATCTCTGGATTACTTGTAACACCTAATGCAATGTAAATGCTTTGTAAGACTTTTACTATATTCTTCAGGGAGTGATTTTAAGAAAACATTTGCCCATATTAAGTACAACAGCAATTATTTTCTGGATGTTTTTGATTGATGGTTTACTGAAGTGCTGGATGTAGAAGCTGCAGACCCATAGGGTTCGTTCACTCTATTTCTGCAGTACCTGTGCCTCTGTCTTCCTCATGATTACCAGTCATTGCATGGCCACCAGCTCAGACCACCACAGTCCTACCAAAGAGAGGAGGAAACCAAGGCTTAGTGAATGGGACAGCTGGAAGAACGGCTCATAGCCAGCACACAATGGACAACAGAACTTAGGTGTTTCCCTTTTAAACGTGATCACATTTATTTGTTTGTTTATATCATAGCTTCCATGTGAAGGTCAAAGGACAACTTGCAGGAGCTGATTCTCTCCTTGCACCTTGTAGGTTCCTGGGATAGAACTCAGGTCTTCAGACGTGGGAGTAAGCACCTTTAACTGCTGAGCCACCTTGCTGGCCCAGAACTCAAGTTTCTTTATTCCCAAAGCCACTGTTGGATTCTATGTCATCACTCATGAGTTTGCTCCCCACCCACCCACCCAGAACTATAATGAGAAATCATGACCTGTTCCTAATGGAGAGTGCTAAACCAGGACTTGGTGAGCAACTATGCCACCATAACCATTACCACCTTGCCACAGTGAGACATTTTCTCCATGGAAAGTCCATAATTCTTATTAAGAAATTGCCTATCTTAAAGAAGCTGTTTAAAGAGAGAAGCAGATGAGTTCTCACACATTCTCCCAGGGTGAACCCCTCAGCGGGTGATCTATCTGACTCATTTTCACGACAGGCTGCACAGACCTCCGTGACTTTTTCACATACCAAATATTCTAGGTATGAGACACAATATTAATTGTGTATTCTGATAAACTGGGTGGCAATTAAAGCTGAGGTTGCTAAGCTGTTCTGAAGCAGTTGTGTCATATGGTGTGATTCTAATATTTTGTGACAAAGGTCTGAAGAAAAGCATAAAATGACTCCTTCTATTAGTTACATTTTAATTATTAAGCCAATTATATGGATGAAGCAACAGGCAATAATTCAGCTCCTTGACTGCCACTTAATTCTTGCTCCCTCGGCTATCAGGCTGCAGGACTCCCAAAGACAATGTAAGAAATTTGTTCTACAATGTATTTTTCCTTATTTCCCTGAGCTTATATTCCTGAAACATTGGAGCAAGGAAGGACCTTAGAATGTCTAGGCAGGTAGAATGATGTGTCCCAGCACACAGTCATCACTGGCTCTGAGTGGAAGGCTGGTCAATCACAGTGTTCAGAATTGCACTGCCTTCATTCCAGAAATTCTAGAGAAGATGAATAAAATAGATATGAAATGGGATGTTTTTTTTCCAAACTCCTCACTGAATCAAGGATGTGACCTCAGTGTTTCTAGGATACATCTCTCCTCTCTTTATTGCATTTGCAGAGTTTTATATGCTCTAACTTTCTGGGAATAGTTCCTCAATTTCCCTTAGAATCCCTTCAAATGCTATGTTTCTCTGCCTTGTGAGTGTAGGACCCAAGGAACAAAGCCAGGAATCCAAGAGAGGGGGAAAAAAGGAGACGATGAAGAAGAGCCATGTCCAGAGAAGGCAGGCACTCTGCTACTGTGAGGAATGTGCTCATCATCAAAAGTGACTTGGGGAGCGATGTGGAAACTCGCCCATCAAGGCTAGACCACTTTATGAAGACAAGGAAGTATACCTTAATGCTAATCACACAAGGGCTGAAGCTATGAATAGTGTGATTGGTACTGTAGAAGGAAGACAGCCAATAGGCCCAACTGGGCCATAGCTGGTCAAGCTTGATTGAGTATGCGGTATAGCAACTTCCCCTTTGGGCCAAACTGGAGTCTGCCACAGTAGCTAGAGACTGCAGACATAAAGGCACATGTTTAACAGAGTCATTGGAGAAAGGGCAACACATCTCTAGAGGCCTAGAGGACCAATGGGGTACTGAGAGGGGGATGTAAAGGCAAGCCCGACTTCTGCAATAAACAAGTCTGCAGCACACTCTGCTACTCACCTGACTCCCATTCTGTGTCATTGACTCCATGACTCCTTGCCCCAAGTGGTGTCTGTACAGGGCCACCCGCAACACCACAACATGGTACCATAGACAAGGCTTCCTTAAAAGATGGGTCAGGATAGACATGTTCACATATGAGGGCCATCCGTGTAAGGACTTACACATGTGCATGTATCTAGCAGAGGTGATTGTGCTCTTCCTGTGGGCAGACTATGCTGCTAGTATGATATGGTACTTTCTGTACACACACATATCCCAACACACATAGATATGTTCTAGATGCTTCTTTGTTCCATTTGTCCTTCAAAATACTTATGCATCAGTATACTTTCTCATCCTTCCAGATTCAATTTTTATTTTTTAGAGTATCTATTACTGTATATTTTTATTCCAGATTCAGTTTCTCTTTCAGTGTGAAAATTCACACAAATTCTTACTTGAATCTCTTTATAAGTCAATTTTACTCTTAATAAGTCAGTTTTAGTTGAGTTGACTTAAAGGGAATTCCTACCAGGAACACATTAGCTCTCTATTAATTGTTATTTATTATTAATAATTGTTGATTATTACTAATCCACCTTCCTTTGTGCTATTCTGAATGGCTTCACTGCTACTCTTTGTAGAGATAGAAAGCTTACCCTTTCTAATTGTTTGTTCATAGTACATTTTTGAATTATCAAATGTTGCTTTTTAAAATACCCTCCATTTTTTATATGTTGTATTTACGTCTTTCTCAGACTCCAACAAAGCAGGCTACCTCTAGTGACATGAGTGAGAAAGTAAGAAACACAAGAATAGCAAAACAAATGGTCTTATAGGAAAAAAATTGGCAGAAAATTCAAAACTGAAAGCATCTCCAGTGAACTAGCTGAGTGTTGCTCCCTTGGCTGCAGGTTCCTCAGTTTCTGGGCCATGAGCTGCTGCTGTTAGCTCCTGAAGTCTCTGGTACTACCAGTTTGCCTCTGCCTTGGGCACTTGATGCACAGATTTCATGCTCAGCTGGGGTTCCTCTGATCCCCACACTCCCACTGTTGACTAAGATGCTTCTATCTGTGTTATGTGGCCAAGATCTCAAAGAGAAATAAGAAGCTTTTTCCTTCTATCTGTTTTCCTTGATCAATAGCATCACTCTTGTGGACTCAGTGTGTGATCCTGAATTTTTTTTCAGCTTTCCCGTGGACTTCCCCTAAAGCAACCAGCTATGCTGGAGTGCAGGGTTCATGATACAGGCAAACTGCTATGGTGCAGATGTGGTTTGTTCTCCAAAGGTTTGTGTGTTGGAAGCTTGATCTTCATTGTGGAGGGATCTTTGATACATGGGACCTGTAGGGAGGTAATTAGGTTATTGGGGGCTCCACACTCACAAAGGGATAAATGCTGTCTTGTGGAAGTGAGTCAAATTCATCAGAGAACAGGTCTCTTGAAGGTAGGTCACTTATGCAATGGCATCACCTGCACATGGTCATTTCCCTTTCTGCTTTTTATCTACCTCTAATTCTGGTTTTCTGAACCCAGCACAACCACTCATTGATCTCTGTGTACAGAATTCTAGAGCTTCTCTATCTCACAGTTCCAAACTCTTCCACACTCCTCCTGAACACAATTTCCAAAAGTCCTTGAAACACAAGGCCAAGTTTATCACAGTCAGCTCCACTTGTCTCAGCACCAATTGTCTGCATTAGCTATTGATGATTGCTAGTGTTGATTGTCAATTTGACAGGATCTAGAATTACCTAGGGGACAAACCCCTGGGAAGGCTTTGTGATGGACTTTCTGCATTGAGTTAAAGTTAGAGATCCACCCTACATATGGGCAACAAAATCTCATGGGCCTGGACCCAGGGACAGCATAAAAAAAGAAAATGACCTGATCAGTAGCATCTGTCACTTGCTTCCTGAATGAAGCTTCAATATGACCAGTTGCCAGAAGCTCCTCCCACTGTGGCTTCCCCATCATGATTGACTGTGATGGCTCCTCTCTTGATTTGATTTTCTTGGGTATTTTTCACAACAACAATAAAAGTAACTAGTGTGTTGGTTTTCTTTCTGCTGAGAACAAAATACCTGCTGAAGCAGCTCAAAGGATGTAGGTTTATTTTGTTTCATGGTTGCAGGGGGCATTTTAGTCTAGCATGATAGAGAAGGCAAGCAGAGTGGTATTCTGTCCACTCCTAGTGACTTACTCCTGCCAGGTTGGCCCCATACCTCAAAGTTTTCATAACCAAACATTGTCTTCAGTTCTAGAATAATCATTCAAGATCACCAGTCTGTGGGGGAACATTTCACATTCAACCTATTATACTTCTTAGTCTGGGTATTCTGTTACATCAACACAGAAATGATGAAGACATCAGAATTTCCTAAGCTGTGAAACACATACAGATCACTAAGGTATCTTGCTGAAGTGCGGGCTTTGATTCAGTAGTTCTGGGATGGATTCTGAGAATCTATGAATCTTACCAGTCCCCAGGGAGTACCTGGTACACTGGTCAAAGGACCACATTTTGAGTCACAAGGGCTCACAGCAGGGCTTCCCACTCTCACTTTAGCTTTGTGTGTGTGTGTGTGTGACAGTCTCATGTTCCCCAGAATGGTTATGACTCTCTCTACATAGCTAAGGATGACCTTGAACTTGTGATTCTTCTTCCACGTCCCAAGTGCTAGGATTATAACTGTGTGCCCACATGTCTTGTTTTTTGTTGACATTTTGAGCCATATATTTCCATTATATTATGCTTAGTAACTTCTCTGAACTCCCCTATCACACCTCTCCCAAATTCTGACAACTAACCTGTCTCCAGAAATTGCCAGTGCTAGCTGAGATGCAAAGTCCCCCACCCCACCCCAGGTCTGTTGACCTAACCCATAGTGAACTGGGTGAGCTAGTTTAGAATGTTTAAATGTGACAGACAATCTCAAATGTTGACCATTAATCCAGAAGGCAGCATACTTACTTGTCACAGGTAATTTATGAAAGAGATTGACTCCTGTGAAATACTTGAACTCTTTGCTTTTCATGTTTATATAAATACTTCCCTTTCTGATGCTCTCTGCCTTCTGTTTAAATCATGCACTGGTCAAAAGATTAGTTTTTGTTTCCAAAAGCAAGAATGAAATATTTTTAATAATATGCACTTATGCTTTGTCCTACAGTAGTACCACAAGCTATTTGGGAATGTCACATAGAAAAAGAACCCTCTAAAAGGATGAAAGCAAATTTTAGCAAACACCTTCAAGCTGCAAAGAAGTATTGTCTGTGGCATTGCAACTACAGAATTAGGATGTGAAAATGTAGAAAGGGCTTTCTTTGATATAATGAACACATAGGTACATATTATAGAGAGAAAGGGCTGAAGAGGACAGGGACACAGCACGTGGCTGACTTCCAGCGTGTGATCTAGGTAGACCCTGACATAGCATCACAGCACCAGGGTTTTGAACAAGCCATCTTCCAGTTACATAATGTCATTGTCAATAACATGCACATTCCTCCTCTCTCAGATGGATAGTAATAATCAAACAAGCCAGTACCTGCACAGCCTGCGCCATCCAATACAGCCATCAGTGCTGAGTGAATATTTAAATTAGCCAAAGTTAGACAAAATTTAAAGTGCAATTCTTCACTCACACTTCAGAGCACTCACAACCACAGTGGCCAATGGCTGTGCATTGTATAAAGACAGAAGATGTTGTCAGCATTATAGGAAGTTCTCTCCAACTACCCTGGTTTCAACAATAAAGCCAGGTGCAGATACAAGTTATGTTAGTATGCCATTGCTGAAGGTTGGGATGCTCACACGCAAGGAAAGACCATCATGCACATCCACACAGTGGCATGCAGCAACATGGCACTGCCTGAGCACTCAACATACCACAGCCCAAGCAGCTCATATTTCATCATCACATCTACTGCAGTCATGAAAGCAATGAAAACATAAATTGGAATCTTGGACAACAAGAGCATGGGTCAAATAATTATTGGTACACTGTTTCCTATAAATGTTGATGTCTGAAATCCAAATAGCATCACAGATATCCTAATTACAGAAGAATAAAAGAGTACTCTACTGTTCTCCTATAAAATTGCTAATATAGTTTGCATTTATAAAAGGGCATGCTGCCTTCTGGACTCTGATATCATTTACTCATGTTCTGCAAGAGGTAGAGACAGGACTAAGAGGTGGGGGATGGTTAGAGGGAATCAACATGGGATGGCTACAGCAAGCAGAATCCTGCTCAGCAGGTACCTGTCTTTCTTGGGTCATGCAAGAAGGGACATTCAAGAAAAGCATGTGGGCCTCCAGGGTCTTGATAAAGCAATAGCAAATAACAACAAAATGAGCATTACTATCAAACACTGAGCACATCCCAGGGCTATGCTAAATGGATTTTTTTCTTGCTACAGTTACTCTTTCAAAAACACCAATAATATGGGTATTTGGCATTGCTGCATTCTGTAGTTGGAAGTTTTCCTGTGTCCCGTCTGGTCCTGCAGCCTTTCAGACCCAAATGAACACACAGAGGAAAATATTAATTGTGAACTGTATGGCCATAGCCTATGGCTCAAGCTTCTTGCTAGCTCTTATAACTAAACTCAACCTATTTCTATTAATCTATATGTTGCCACATTTTCTGTGTCTTTACCTGTGTGCTATTACATGCTGCTCCCTGAATGTCAGGATGGTATCTTCCCTGCCTCTCCTTTCTCCTTTGACTCTCTCCCTTGGATTTTCCTGCCTGGCTCCATCCTGCCCTGCCATAGGCCAAACAGTTTTATTTATCAACCAATCAGAGCAACACATATTCACAACATACAGAAAGACATCCCACAGCAGCATTCTAGCATTACTGATACAGAAAGGAGGCCCAGAGAAGTTTAAAAACTTGTCCATGGCAACTCAGTAAAGAAATGTCAGAGTCAAGGATGGAACTGAGGTGTGCCTAACTCCAGAATTCAAGTGCTTAAAGTCCTTGTCCCTGTGTGTGGTCAGCTGGCACTGTACAGAGAAAGAGATTCCACATAATCAAGAACATTTGGTCCCTTGTCCCCACCTCCTACCATTCTTCTCAACTTGAGATCTACTTGAATTGCAAGGATCCCACAGCATGTGGACATACAGCCTGTACATTCAACCCTGTCAATTCTCCAGTGGCCTCATATATGGTTTCCATTCAAGCTCTGTGAGAAGGCTCCAGATGGCTTGTACAAGGATCCCAGGCAGCACCTAAGAGATGGTCTACAAAGAAAGGACAGGCCCTTGTCCTCATAGACACTTCTCTAAGGACATGGATGCAAGAAAAGCAAAGCAAGACTCTCTGAAGGTTGTTCACTCTTGGTATATCAACATATGTGTTGCAAATGCACCATCTCCACTCAGGCCTCCTAAACTGAAACCCTAGGGATAGGCACCAATACTGTTTGGTGTTTTTTTTTTATTTGGCTTTTATCCTTTTTAGTTTTAATTTCCTTTTTAAACTTTGACTTTAGCACACAAAACACTGGGTTTCAACCTGGCATCTTCATACATGTGTCATCATACTTTGTTATCAAGTGATTTCCTCCCCCACGGCCCTCCCTATACCACCCCTCCAGCTGGCTCCCTCTCTCCTGCTTCTTTTTAAAATGTGTTGTAGTAATGTCCCTCTCCCCTTACATGTCTTCTTCCACTCTCATGATCCCTGTTCTACTTTTGCGACCTACAAACACACCTGGATGTACACACACATATATAATTTTATTACCTTTATTTACATCTTTATTTGTATATGTTCACATGCACACATGTACTGCGATACAAATAAGGAGATCATAGGACAACTTGCAAGAGTAGATTCTTTCTTCTCACCATGTGAGTCTGGAAGATTGGACTCAAATCCTAAGGCTTGGCAACAAGTACCTTTATCCACTGAGCCATCTCATCAGCTTTTTTAAAACCTCTTTTTTCATTACCACAATATATAATTTTCACTGTCATATATATATATATATATATATATATATATATATATATTAATTTTAATATAGTATTTAGGTTCTGCCTATGAAGTAAAACATTCAGTGTTTGTCACTCTGGGACTGGCTTATTTTGTTTAACATAATGATTTTTCAGTTGCATCTACTTTCCTGCAAAAACTCATTATTTCATTTATCTTTATGGATGCATAAATTTCTGCTATGTATATGTTCCACATTTTCTTTATTCATTCAGTCCTTTGGTGGACATTTAGCCTGGTTCCATTTCCTGGCTGTTGTAGGTAGTATAGCAATAAACATGGATGAACAGATATCTCTGCAGTGTGTTGACTCCAAACCTTTCAAGTGTACACCCAGGATCGCTATAGCTGAGGCGTGACGGTTCTATTTTCAGGTTTTCAAGTAACTCCCATACTGACTTCCAGTGTAGTTGTGTGCATTTACACTCCCCACCCCCATGAGGAAGTGGTGAACGAGGGTCCCTCTCTCCCCTCAACCCTGCTCACAACTGTTGTCATCTGTTTTCTTGATGACTGGGGTGAGATAGACTCTCAAAGAAGTCTTCCTTTTCCAGGTGGCTAAGGATGTTGAACACCTTCTCAAGATTTGATAGCCACATGTATATCTTGTTTGAAGAACTGTCTGTCCAGTTCATTGCTTCATACATTGGTTGGGTGCTTTGTGGTTCTGATGCTTAATTGTTGCCGTTTTATACATATGACAGACATTAATCCTTTGTCTGCTCCGGAGTTGGTAAAGGTTTTCCCACATTCTGTATACTGTCTCTTCACCCTGGCAATCACTTCCTTTGCTGTGCAGAAGCCTTCTAACGTCATATAATCCCATTTGCCGGCTCTTAGGATTATTCCCAGTGCTGCTGGAGTCCTGTTCAGCTTTGTCTACATCTGTATCTTGAAGTGGTTTTCCTTCTGCACTTTCAGATTTGAATTTCGGGTCTCATGCTACATCCTCTGGTCTGTTTTTCAGTTGAGCCTTCTGCATGGGAGCAAGATACCAAGTCTCATTCATCGACATGTGGGAATCAAGCTTCTCAGAGCCCTTTGTTAAAGATGTTGTGTTTTCTGCAACACATGTTACTAACAGATTTTTGCCTCACCCATGTGCATATGGTCAGCACTAATTGGACTCAAGGAGTTATTAATAATATTTTTAAAAAAACAGGATATGAAGCTGGGAGAAAGACGACTTGAAGTATCCCAAGAAAGATGGTGGGAGCTAGTAGAATGTGGATATGATCAAAACACATTGTATACAAGTATGGAATTCTCAAAGAATAAATAAAATTAGTTAATTATTTTTTAATTAGGTGGTTGTAACTGTGTGGGTTTATCTCTGGGCATGCTATGCTATCCCATTCATCTACAGGCCTGTGCTGTGCTGGTACTGGTTGTTTTTCTTACTATAACTTGGTAATATAATTTGGGCTCAGGTGTTATGGGACCTCCAGCATTGTTTCTTCTGCTAAGAATTGCTTTTGCTGTTAGAACCCTTAGCGCCCCTAGGTGGATTTTAGGAAGTTTTCCTTCTACTTCTGTGAAGAATGTCCTTGGGTATTTGATGGGAATTGCATCAAATCTGTAGATGATTTTTAATTACATAGCAGTGTTCACAATTTAGCTTTACCTATTCAGGAACATGGAGATCTTTTGATCTTCTGTTGTCTTTCTTTTTTCTATGTCTCAATCTTTTCATTGCAGGAGTCTTGTACCACCTTGGTTAGGCTTATTTGTGGGGCTGATTTGTTTTCTGTGGGTATTTGCTGTTATTTCTTATTTGGGGTGTGTGTGCCTGTGTTTGTGCCTGTATGTGTGTGCATGTGTGTGTGTGTGTGCATGTGTGTGTGTGTGTCTGTGTCTGTGTCTGTGTCTGTGTGTGCCTGTGTCTCTGTGTGTGTATGTCTGTGTGTGTGTGTGTGTGTGTGTGTGTGTGTTAGTGAGTGTGTCTGTGTCTGTGTATGTCTGTGTCTGTAATTGCTGTGCATGGGAGTTCCCCCTCTGATTTCTTCCTCAACCAGTTCATTAGTGGTGTGATGGTTTGAATGATAAATAACCAACAGAGTCTCGGGCATTTGAACCCTTGGTCCTCAGTTGGTGGAGCTGTTGGAGGCTTAAATGGTGCAGCCTTCCTGGAGCAAGTACATCACTGAGGACAGACCCTGAAGTTTTCCTAAGATTCCTACCACTCTCAGCTTGCTCTCTCTGCTTCATGCTTCTGGTTAAGAATGGTTAAGAATACAGGCTCTCAGCTTTCTGATCCAGCTACCACTCCCGCTGCTTGCTGCCATACCCTTCCACTGTGGTGATACTTTGTTTGTGCTCTAACAAATAAAGCTTGCTTGATGATCAGAGGGCAAAGCCAGCCACTAGTTAACCATACAGGCCAGGCAGTGGTGGCACACACCTTTAATCCCAGCACTCCAGAGGCAGAGGCAGACGGATCTCCATGAGTTCAAGGCCACCCTTGACTACACAAGATTGATCCAGCCTAAAAGAGAAACAGAGTCAGGCAGTGGTGGCACATACCATTGATCCCAGCAATTGGGATCTCATGCCTTTAATCCCAGCACCAGGGAGGTGGATACAGGAAGTGATATGGCTGGGTGAAGAGAAGAATATAAGGTGCAGGAGGAGACAGGGGCTTTTATTAATAAGACCAATTAGGATTTGAGCTACACTCCACCATGAAGACTCTCCACCTCTGAAACTATAAGACCAAATAAACCCTTCCTTCTATAGTTTGGTTCTGACCATGATGTCTTATCACAGCATAAAAAGTTACTGGTTTTTGTATTGTTACTTTACTAAAAGTATTTATCGAGAACAATACTCACTTATACCCACAGGGAAGTGTAGTCTTCACTCATCATCAAGGAAAATCTTCTTTGCAACAGATGGAGATCACTACAGAAGACCATGACCAATCAAAGCAATCATATCTATAAACCATCCTCTTTTCTCAAAAGATTTGTTTGTTTGTTTGTTTGATTTGTATTGGTGTTTTGTCTGCATGTATGTCTCTGTACCATATGCATGCAGTGCCTCTGAAGGCCAGAAGAGAGCATTGGATACCCTGGAACTGGAGTTATACACAGTTGTGAGCTGCCAGGTGAGTGTTAAAAAAGCAAACTCAGGTCCTCCCAAAGAGCAGCCAGTGCTCTTAGCCTCTGCAACTTCTCTCCATCCTCTGAACTGCCCTTCTATAACTGGTTTTGCTTTGTCTCTGAGGCTCTGGTAGATTGTGCTTTCAGTTTCAATTTATTCTAGGAACTTTTAAAATTTTATCCCTGATTCCGTGATTTTAATGACTCAGTAGTCATTCAAGAGTATCTTGTTCAGTCTCCATGTGTTGTTCTAGTTTCTTGACCAACAATTTTTTTCTTAACCAATAATTTTTCTTGCTATTGATTTCTATTCCCCAACCTCCCACCCCACCCCCAAAATAGGACTTCTCTGTATAACAGCCCTAACTATCCTGGAACTCACTCTGTAGACCAGACTGACCTCAAATTCCCAGAGATCCACCTGCCTCTGCCTCTCGAGTGCTGGGATTAAAGGGGTGTGCCACCACCACCATCCCAAGTGATTTCTACTTTTTTTGCATGGGGGATCTGATAAGATACAAGAGAATATTTTGGTTCTTTTCTATTTATTAAGGCTTATTTTATGGCCTAAAATGTCATCTATTTTTGAGAAGATTCCATGGCTGCTGAAATACATTGTTTCTTAAGTCCATAGGAACCTATATTGTAGCTTTATTCTGAGGTTTCTTTGTTGATTTTCAGTTTGGATGCTCTGTCTAGAGTTGAAAGTGGATTATTAGAATCATCTAGTATTATTGTATCGGAACCTATGTCCTTTTTTGTCCATCAGTGGTTTTGGTTTTCATTTGGTTGGCTAGTTGGTTGGTTTTATGAATCTGGGAGCCCCAACACTTGATGCATATATATTTACAATAGTTATATCCTCTTAATGAATTACTTTCTTTACTCAAATGTAATGATGTAAAAAAATAATCTTTATCTCTTCTGGCTGATTTTGATTTGCAGTTGACTCTATCAGATATCATAATAGCTGTGTATGCTAGCTAGATTTTCTGTTAACTTGACCTAAACTAGAGTTACCTGGGGAGAGGGAAACCTCAGCTGAGGAAATGCCTCCATCAGGTTGTCTGTGGGGCATTTTTCTTGATTAATGATTGCTGTGGGAGGGCCCAGCCTGTGGCAGTGGTACCACCACTGAACAGTTCTGGCTAGTCCTGAGGTATTTAAGAAATCAGGCTGAGCAAGACATGGGGAACAAGCTCATAAGCAGAACTCCTCCATGGTCTCTGCATCAGTTCCTGCCTCCAGGTTCCTGCCTTGAGTTCCTTTCTGGAGTTCCTTCATAATGGACTGCAAGCCTGTAGGATTAAATAAAGCGTTTCTCCCCAAGTTGCTTATGGTCCTGGTGTTTTAATCACAGCAACACAAACCTTAACTAAGACACAGTAATTATGGCTTTGGTTCTTTTGACAGAATTTTTTTTCCATCCTTTGTCTGTTTCTAGTAAGGTATGTATCTTGGTAACAGCAGAAGTTGAACCCAGCTTTTTAATCCAGTCAGGGATCTATATCTCTTTATTGATGAGTTGAGGCCATTTACAGTTATGGTTACTACAGAGGAATGTCTATTGTCCCTGTAATTTCATTGGTTGTTCTTCTGGTTGGCGGGATTTCTTTTTCCTCTCCAGTAGTGTTAGGCTTCCACCTGTTTGGTGTATTGATCATAATGGATTCCTTCCTAGTTCTCCTTTGTTCAGTCATTCCTCACTTGAATTTTTTCTTCCCTGTGCTCTTATGATTCAGACTGTCTTCCTTCTCTGTGTATAGTATTCCTTTAGGTATCATCTGCAGCACGATAGCTTGGTAGTCATGAACTGCCTTGGCTTGTGTTTGACTTGGCATATCCTTATTTCTCCATCAATTTTAAAAGGTAGCTTTGCTGGATATGGCAATCTAGGTTGATAGTTATTTATTTTAAGGGTCTGAAAGATATATATCATCATCTTTCCCTGGCTTTGTGGGAAATCTGATGCTATTCTTCTGGTTCTGCCTGCGTAGACGAGTTGGCATGCTGCCTTACAGCTTTCCGTGTTGTTTCCTTGTGTTGTATTTTCATCATCTTGACTATCATTATGTTGTGGGGAGGTTCTTCTCTGCTCATATCCATTTGGGGTCTTAAATGCTTCGTACACTTGAGTGTCTATTTCTTTCTCTAGATTTATGAAATCTTCTGCCATAGTTTCACTGACTAGATTCTCTTTGTGTTTAGTGTTTAAGTGCCTTCTTCCAGCCCATGGATCCTTCAGTGTGTTCTTTTGCTCTTATCTCAGAGTTCATAGATGTCATGATCAAGCTCATTTACTTTTCCTGTATTAACATTTGGGTGTATTGTTTCTTCAGCCTGTCATTTAGCCCTGGTGTTTGTTTGTTTGTTTGTTTGTTTTGTTTTGTTTTGTTTTGTTTCCTTCTGCTTGGTAGAGTCACAACAACAATAAAATACTTCCCTGGGCTATGGAAATGGCTTGGTGGTTAAGAGCACTGTCTGCTCTTCTAAAGGACCCAGGTTCAGTGGCCAGCACCCACATCCAATGGTTCACAAGTGCCTGGAACTCCATGCCCTCTTCTGCCCTCCAAAGACATCTGCACAGACCTGTACATATAAAATATAAATAAATAAATCTTTAAAGGGAAATATTTCCCAGGTATGGGTGCAATTCAGTCCCAGAGCACCTGCCTAGCATGTCCAAAGACCTGGGTTCAATTCCCAGTACTGTAAAAAAAAAAAAAAAAAAAAAAATCCGCAGTGTACAGGGGTCTAGGGAGATGGCTCAGCAGTTAAAAGCACTGGCTACTGTTCCAGAAGGCCTGTGTTCAATTCCTAGCATCCACATGATGGCTCACAAGTGAACTGGAACTCCAGTTCCAGGGGATCTGATGCCCTCTTCTGGACTCTGAGAGCACTGAATGAACATGGTCCACAGAGATATATGCAAACAAAACACTAAAACACATAAAATAAAGACAAATAAATCTTTAAAAAATTTTCCAATTGTAAAATTTCAAAATCAAAATTAGATCAATATAAGAAAGAATAATGTTTAAAAGCATAATGGAGCTGGGTGGTGGTGGGTGGCACACACCTTTAATCCCAGCACTTGAGAGGCAGAGGCAGGTGGATCTCTGTGAGTTCAAGGCCAGCCTGATCCACAGAACAAGATCCAGGAAAGGTGCCAAAGCTACACAGAGACACCCTGTCTCGGAAAAAACAAAACAAAAAAAGCATAATGGTATTTTTTTTGGAGCCAATCAAAGTAAAGTGAAAATGCTATTCAAAGTGGGTGAGGAGGAGAAACACATGGGGGAGGGAAGAAAACCATTAAGGGACAGAAAACAACATTGCCTAAGGATGGAAAAATGCATAAGTAACATTATCTGAACGTGTGAAGGGGGAAAAAGACATCAAACGTGCGAAGTTACAATGGAATCAAAATTCTGCCATACATGTAGGCAAAAGGAGATTTAAAAAAAAATGAGACGTTGAAAGAGCTGCTTCCTCACAGCGTGGAGACCAACAGTTGTGCTTGGACGAGGGAGGAAAATGAATGGTGGAAAATGAACAGTGTGGACTATTGGACCAGTTTCTGATGTCTGCCACTACTACAGTGGATCACCGCCCTCTGGTGGCCACACTCAGTTCTACATTCTGTAAACTGAATAGAATCTAACCCTTCTTTGCCATGCCCCAGGAAGGCTGTTCTAGCTTAGAGGTGTCTCCTGAGTGCACTGGGAGTGTGGAGGTGACTGCCTCACTGAGGTCAGTTTAGGCAGAGGACCTGCTTCCCGACTTTAATGGTCTCCTGATTTTAATCACCCGAGGGGAGGAACACAGCTTTGGAGAACACCTTGGACACCCTAGGAACTTCAGAGTTCTCTGTCTGTAAAACAGTGAACGATGGATAAATAACTCCAGAAACTGATTGGTCCACCTGCCTCAAGCTCAGATCCATCAAACTCCAGGTAATGCTCAGTTGGCGGTGTCTGTTCTGGTCCATTGGATTATCTGTCTCTCCTGTGTGCATCCTTTCTAGAGCCAGCCTCCTGCGGCCCATCAGAGTGGGACCTCCTTTCTCCACAACAGCCTCTCTGGGCCTTCCCTCACTCCCTGGTCTCAGGCCTCTGAGGAAGCTCAGCTTTTAAGGATAGATTCTCTCTCATGGCAGTGCCTGGCCACTGCTCTCCAAGGCACGTAGTGTAACAAAATGGGATTCCTCTCCTCCACTGACCTGTCTACCACAGTCACCTAGGAAATGGCTATGACATCAACTCCTGTGAAAGGATCTGAAGCTCTGGGCCACTAGTACTTATGACTGAGTAGGGCTGTGAGTTTGTCCTGAGGGTAGGGCATCTGCACTTTTATCTGGCTTACCTTCTGAAAGAGACTTCTGAGTAAACAAACTGCACCCTCCCTGCCCACTACCCTATCTCACCCCAGACCCCAGCAACTCTGTTTTAATAGCCTGCCAGAGGACTCTGATACAGGCTGATGTTACACCTTTGCTACACACACACACACACACACACACACACACACACCACACACACTACACACATACACACATACATGCATGCAAACACACATACAATGTCTGAACAGTGGGGTTTAGAGAGCTTCTCGGTTGGTAACCTTGCAATTGCTGAGAGAGTGACACACCCAGGATGATTGACATACCCTGAGGATGATTGACACACCGTGAAGATGATGACTGACAAACCCTGAGGATGACTGATACACTCTGAGTCATGGAAGTCCTCAGCCTACCTCATTATCCCACCTCTATATTGGAACCTCAGTTGATATGTAATATCAATAAATATGTAAACGTAAATAAAGAGTTTCTCTGCATTGTTTGACCCATTCTAGCAAAGTATCCAAGAACTATAGGAACTCCCAATTTAGAACTGACCAGTCAAGGGGGGAATTTATATAATTATATTTTAATTTCAATTTTAATTGAAAAATGAAATAAGAAAAAAAAAAAAGAACTAGTCAGTCAAAGTACCAGTGGCCTACACTTGTGGTTGGCATGTAAGTGGGGACTCTTTAAGGTTTTAAGGTGGTTAACACCAGAATTGAAAGAAATCTAGACCCTTTGTGGTGCCTGGAGAACTGGAGAATTGTTGTTGCTGATGAGAAACACCTTAAGTGTTAAGACGTAGTCTACATTATTCCAGATGTGATTAATTGACAAATATTATGGACCCATAATATTAATTCAGAAGTACTTTAAGCTAAGTTATGAATAAATAGTCATAGTTAAAGGACTTGTAAGGCTAATCTGAAATCTCCAGCTGTGGAAGTCGCTGGGGAGTCACTGGCGTTGGTGAGGTCTGTATGATATCTCTACCTGTACTGGCTGTTTTACATCAACTTGACACAACTTGAGTCATCAAAAAGGAGGGAGCCTCAAGTGAGAAAATGCCTCCATAAGATTCATCTGTAGGGCATTTTAAAAATTAGTGATCAATGTGGGAGGGCTCAGCCCATGGTGGGTGATGCCATCCTTGGGCTGGGAGTCCTGGGTTCTATAAGAAAGCAGGTTGAGCAAACCATGAGGGCAAGTCAGGAGGCAGCACCCCTCCATGACCTCTGCAACAGCTCCTGCCTCCAGGTTCCTGCCCTGCTTGAGTTCCTATCCTGACTTCCTTTGATGATGGATTGTGATGGGGGAATGGTGAGCCAAATAAACCCTTTCCTCCTCACATTGCTTTGGTCATTGTGTTTCATCACAGCAGTGACAGAGGACCAGAAAGAGCAACTCCTGGACATTCACACCACTGTCTTCATTAAGTTAGTTCAGTCCCTTGAGCAAGAGAATTATCGGGCAGGCAGAAACAAAAAGTTGCAGAAATCAGAGAAGGCATTGAGGCTCCAGGGAGTTTTAGCATATCTATACCTGTATGACTTGGTTACTTTTCCTGTTGATGTGATAAAAGTAACTTAAGGATGTGGGTTGTAGCAGAAATCTTAAAAGGTCTTATTAATAAAAACAAACCCAGTGCCAGTTATTGGGGTAAATACTGGAAGATCAGAGAAGCAGAACAATCAACAGCCCCCTCACTTTGCCAATCCCTCAGTTGATCCTGTTTCCTCAGACTTGAAGCCTCTGAGTCCTCATCCAAATAGATCTCAGTTGAACTGCTGCTCAAAAGCCTAAAAGCTTAACCAGCTCTAGTTCCTGGTTTTCATGCCTTATATACCTTTCTGCTTTCTGCCATCACTTTCTGTAATTAAAGGTGTGAGTCACCATGCCTGGCTGTTTCCAGTGTGGCTTTAAACTTACAGAGATCCAGATGGATCTCTGCCTCCTAAGTGATAGGATTAAAGGTGTGTGTGCCACCATCTTCTGGCCTCTATATCTAGTGGCTGTTCTGTTCTCTGACCCCAGATAAGTTTATTAGGGTGCACAATATTTTGTGGAACACAATATCACCATAGTGGATTTATTTTCACCCTCTTAAGTTGGTGCCTATTGCTATGATATGCCTAACCTTGTTTTTGTTTGGAGCCATATGGACTTTGAGACTTTGGATTAGAAAAGCAGTTGAATGTTTTAAGTGCTGCTTAATGAGCCACTAGTAGGAGCATGGAAGACAGTGATGCTGAGTGTGATTTGATAAACTATGGGGTGAAGTGTGAGGTTTCAGAGGAGAAGAATTTTAGGAGGTTGCCTAGAGATCATTCTTGTGATATGTTGGTGAAGAAAGTTGCTGCCTTTTGCCCTTGTCCAGAGAGTCTGCCTGAGGCTAAAGTGAAGAGTTTTGGATTAATTCTGTTGGCAGAGGAAATCTCAAAACAGCCTAGTATAGGCTCTGTCATGTGGTTATTAGTGGTAACTCTGATGAAGATATATAAGGAAAGGAGCAAGCTGAGCAAGGGGAAATATTTGAGGAGAAAAAGAGTACCACAAAGTGGAATGGACCTAAACTCTGTGTTCAAGGAGATAAATGGATTAAGAAATGGAATAAAGGTGGTGGTGACCTCAGGGCAAGATCCCACCCAGCTAAGTTTCCAACTTGTGGAAAGGAACCAAAGAAAAGCTTATAGCTGGGTGTACTGGGGCATGCCTTTAATACCAGCACTCTAGAGGCAAAGACTAGCAGATCTCCGAGTTTGAGGCCAGCCTGGTCTACAGAGCACTTTTCAGGACAGCCAAGCTTATGCAGTGAAAGACAGAAAGCTGTTGAAGATGTAATTGAGCAAGGGGGCCATGTTCCAGCCCCAGCAAGCAGCTGAACTTGGCGTCTTTGGCCATGTGGTTCTGGATTTAGAGTTAAAGACAGAAGAAAGGAGTTATAAAATAAAGCTACTGAGGCCAGGCATGGATCAGGGGTGTCTCAGAATGGAGGCCTAGAGAGGCCAATGTGTGAAGTTGTGAAGTTGAAGCCTGGATTACCTTGGAGAACCCAAGATGTTAGAGTTGCCAGAGTTATGGGATACCTGCTGAGGAAAGCTGCTAACAGGCAGTGGAACCAGCCCAAGAGGAAGAAGTGTTTTTCAGTCAACAGAGATGAACAGAGCTGGAGATCTAAAGAGCATTTGGACATCAGACATAGAGATGCAGAATTTGGAGTTTGTCCAGCTTGTTTGTTTTCTGTCTTGCTTTGGTCCATTATTTCCACTATTCTCCCTTCTCTATGTTTTGGAATGGTAATGTATATCCTGTGCCATTATATGTTGGAAATATGTGATCTGTTTTCTGATTTTGATTTTATAGAGGATTACAGTTAAGAGATTGCATGCATCTCAGAAGAGTCTTTGAACTTTGGCTTTTAAACACTGTTGAGACTGTATTGGCTGTGGGAACTTTTGAAGTTGGACTAAGTGCATTTTGCATTGTGATATTGTTACAAGCTTATGGGAGCCTGGGAGTGGAATGTGGTAGTTTGAATCTAATTGGCCCCCATAATCTCATCGAGAGTGGCACTATTAGGAGATGTGGCTTTGTTGGAGTAGGTGTGGCCTTGTTAGAGGAAGTGTGTCACTGTGGGGGCAGGCTTTGAGGTCTCTTTTGCCCCAGCTTCCCTTAGTGTGTCTCAGTCAACTTCCTGTTGCCTGCAAGATATAGGACTTTCAGCTTCTCCAGCACATGTCTGCCTGCACATGCCGATGCTCCCTGTCATGATGATAATGAACTGAACCTCTGAAACTGCAATTGAACTCCCTCAGTTAAATGTTTTCCTTATAAAAGTTGCCATGGAAGCTGGGAGTGGTGGTGCATGCCTTTAATCCCAGTACTCAGGAGGCAGAGGCAGGTGGATCTTTGTGAGTTCAAGGCCAGCCTAGGCTACAGAGTGAGTTCCAGGAAAGGCTTCAAAGCTACACAGAGAAACCCTGTCTCAAAAACAAACAAACAAACAAACAAACAAATAAATAAATAGTTGCCATGGTCATGATGTCTCTTCACAGCAATACAACCCTAAGATACCCCCAGTCCCAGGTGAGGGCAAAGAAGCAGGAAATTGAAGCCACTGGTCACATTGCATCCAAAACCAGGAAGCAGAGAACCATGAATACTTGTGCTCAGCTCAGTTTCTCTTTTTTCTACAGTCACAGATCCCATTACAAGGAATGGTGTCGTGCAACTCAATTAACCTATTCAGCCTAATCCACGACAGGCATGCCCAGAGGACTCTCTCCCAGGTGATTCTAGACCTCATCAAGTTGACAACTGAGATTAACCATCACACTGTATTTCAAGAAGCAAGCACACTTATGGCCATTTGGGTATTTGCAAAGATACTATCTTCAAGTCTGGAGTCTTCCAGCCTCATAGCACAATGAACACACCCAGATATGCCCATATTAAATAATAACAATGTAAGCCCAGAGGTGTTCTAATGAAATCGATGACTTAATGTGACCTTCGAAAAGACTTAGTGAAATTTTCTTTCTGTTTTTAGAAACACTGTTTTAACCTCAATTAGACTTCTTAGAGCCTTGATGAAGCTTGTAGGCATAAAGAAAGGCTCCAGCATGGCTCTATATTTCCAGGTCTACTTTCTTGGACTATACAGAAACAGAGAGTGTGGATCCATCACTGGCTTGGAAGACATAGCCATCAGGTCCCAGTCCCCATCCTCTATAAATTCAGGGGAGTAGGCAGGGCATTGTCCCTATTAATTTTATTGCTGTACTTACAACAAGAGTCTGGGATACTGCAGTCACTGGCTGACATTGTCTAATCTATTTTGAAAACTCCACCAGGGAGGACAGCTTGATTCAAATAGGTCCACAGAGAAATTATGAGAAAGGATGTGTGAATGTCAATTAGAACTGGCTAATGGTCCTGTGTGGTAGGATGGAGACTGTAAAGGCTAAGCAGAAAGGGCCCAGCCCATCCTTTGGGTTGTAGTGCTCTGTAAGAAGTCCTACCCTCAGCAGTGATGAGATGCTTAGCAAAACAAATGACCTCGTTAATTAAGTAGGTTAGTACTCCCACCACACTGTCCTGAATTGCTCTTCTGATTTCCAGGAGAGGTATTTTTGAGCCAGATTAAATGCTAAAAATCAACCTGCGTACTTTGAAAGCAATCTCAGAGATGATGACACAAACCAGGTGTGGTACTGCACATCTGCAATCCCAGCATTTGGGAGGTGGATGCAGGATGACAGCAGGTGGAAGATTAGCCTGAGCTACACAGAGGTACAAAAAACAACTATCAATAAAGAGATTTGAACAGGCTAGGATAGGACACCCAGCTTACCTCCAACTGCTGAGTGAAGTTCCTAAGCACCCCAACCAACTGGCTTTGTCCTCCAGCCTGGCCAAAAACTGGAGAAGACAGTAAAAGACTCCTTGAATTTCTAATCTTTTTCTTTTCCACTTGAAGACATGCAGTAGCTGTTTTGTTCATTGAACCCATATTGTTGAATACTTTCCACTCTGTTCCAAGCACACAAATAAAGCAGTATAGATCACATACTAAAAATCACAGGTCT